>NC_053028.1:286092725-286455546 GCF_003073215.2 Triticum urartu
AGATTGCAAGTCCGGTGTTGACAAGGCAGTACCCGACGGACTAACATCACCTGGACTACGTTGACTAGTTCAATGTTCTTATCTCCCATATCTTTAATGCGTGTCCGGAGCACCGACAGTTCGTCGGACGAGGACCAGTCCAGGCCTTTCTTAACCCAGGATGTAGGCCGCAGAGGGGGGCTGGATCAAAACTCAGGAGAGGCGGCCCATTCCTTGCCGCACGGCTCAGTGATGTAAAACCACCGTTGTTGCCACTCCTTGACAGAATCATTAAAGGTTCCTGTTGGCCATATAAGACATTGGGCATCTTTCTCACCATAGCGCCCCCACACTCGGCGTGCTCGCCGCCCACCACCTTGGGCTTGACATTAAAAACCTTCAGCCATAAACCGAAGTGCAGCGAAATGCGGAGAGAAGCCTCGCACACGACAATGAATGTCAAAATGTTGAGGAAGGAATTAGGGGACATATCGTGAAGATCGATCCCATAATAATACAGGATGCCATGAATGAATGGGTGGAGGGGAAACCCTAGCCCATGGACAAAGTGAGGGAGGAATACAACCCTCTCATGGGGTTCCAGAGTCGGGACGATCTGTCCACTGTCGGGAGATGGTGGCTGATTTTCAAGCCTAGACAAGTTATCAGCTACAGGGTTCTTAGCTCCCTTTCTATCAATAATATGCAAATCAAATTCTTGCAACAAGAGAACCCTACGAATAAGTCTAGGTTTAGCATCTTTCTTTTCCATAAGATATTTAATAGCAACATGGTCTGTGTGAACAGTTACTTTGGAATCAACAATATAAGGTCTAAACTTATCACAAGCAAACACCACTGCTAAGATTTCTTTTTCAGTAGTAGCATAATTTCTTTGAGCACTGTCTATAGTTTTACTAGCATAATGAATAACATTCAATTTCCTATCAACTCTTTGTCCTAGAACAACACCAACAACATAATCACTAGCATCACACATAATTTCAAAAGGCAAATTTCAATCAGGTGGTTGGAAAATAAGTGCAGTAATTAAAGCTTTCTTGAGTGTTTCAAAGGCTTCTAAACAATCATCATCAAAAACAAAAGGAATGTCCTTTTGCAAAAGATTAGTGAGAGGCCTAGAAATTTTAGAGAAGTCTTTAATAAACCTCCTATAGAAACCAGCATGACCTAGGAAACTACGAATACCTTTGATGTCCTTGGGACATGGCATTTTCTCAATAGCATCAACCTTAGCTTGGTCCACTTCAATACCCTATTCAGATATTTTATGACCCAAGACAATGCCTTCATTTACCATAAAGTGGCACTTCTCCCAATTGAAGACAAGATTCGTTTGTTCACATCTCTGCAAAACTCCATCAAGATTGTTTAAACAATCGTCAAAAGATTTTCCATAAACAGAAAAGTCATCCATGAAAACCGCAACAATCTTTTCACAAAAGTCAGAGAATATAGCCATCATACATCTTTGAAAGGTAGCAGGTGCATTATATAAACCAAAAGGCATAATCTATAAGCATAGGTTCCAAAAGGACAAGTAAACATGGTCTTTTCCTGATCAGGTTGAGAAACAGGTATTTGCGAAAAGCCAGAATATCCATCAAGGAAGCAAAAGGCAAGGGGTAATGATATTTTCTAGTTGCTTTATTTAATTTCCTGAAATCTATTACCATTCTATAACTTGTAACAGTTCTTTGTGGAATAAGTTCATTCTTACCATTAGGAACAACAGTTATACCTCCTTTCTTAGGGACACAATGAACAAGACTTACCCATCTACTATCAGCTATAGGATAGATTATACCTGCTTCCAGAAGTTTCAATATTTCCATTCTTACCACCTCTTTAATTTTTGGATTCAATCGAGGTTGGTGATCAACTATTGGTTTAGCATTAGGTCCCATATTGATTTTGTGCTGACATAGAGTGGGACTAATGCCCTTTAAATCATCAAGAGTATATCCAATAGCAGCCGAGTGCTTCCTTAGAACTTTCAATAATCTTTCTTCTTCATGTTCTGAAAGGTTAGAACTAATAATAACATGATATATCTTCTTTTCATCAAGATAAGCATATTTCATAGTGTCTGGCAATTGTTTTAATTCAAACACATGATCACCCTTAGGTGGAGGAGGACCTCCAAGAGTTTCAATAGGAAAATTGTGTTTAAGTAGAGGACGTTGTTCAAAGAAAATATTATCTATTTCATTTCTTTCATGCATATGTAAATCATTCTCATGGTCTAGCAAGTATTGCTCTAAAGGATCAGTAGGTGGAACAACAATAGAAGCAAGACCAATGAATTCATCCTTACTAGGCAATTCTTTTTCATGATAATTTCTACTAAACTTGGAAAATTTAAACTCATGAGACTCATCACCAAAGCTAACTTCCAAAGTTTGTTTCTGACAATCTATCCTAGCATTAACCGTGTTCAAGAAATGTCTACCAAAAATAATGGGACAGAAGTCATCAGGTGGAGTACCAAGAATAAGAAAATCAGTAGGATATTTTGTTTTCCTACACAAGACTTCAACATCTCTGACAATCCCAACTGGTGATATAGTGTCTCTATTTGCATGTTTAATAGTAACATCTATGTCTTCTATGTCAACAGTTGCTATTTCCTCCCTAATTTCTTGATATAACTTGTGAGGAATAGAAGTCACACTAGCACCCATATCACATAAACCATAATAATAGTGATCTCCTATTTTAACTAAGATGACAGGCATGCCAACAACAGGTCTATGTTTATCTTTTCCATTAGGTTTAGCAATTCTAGCAGCTTCTTCACAGAAGTAGATAACATGCCCATCCACATCTTCTTCCAAGAGATCTTTAAGTATAGCAATATTAGGTTCAACTCTAATTTTTTCATCAGGTTTAGGTGTTCTAACAGAGCTTTTGTTAACCATAGTTGAAACTTTAGCATGTTCCTTTATCGTAACAGGAAAAGGAGGTTTCTCAAAATAAGCAGTAGGAACAACTGGATCAACATTATAAAGTATAGTTTCTTCTTTAACTGATACCGGTTCTTTAATTTCTTCTTTAATAGGTGGTTGATATCTAATCCACTTCTCTTTAGGGAGTTCAATATGAGTAGAAAAAGATTCACAAAAGGAGGCTACTATCTCAGAGTCAAGTCCATATGTAGTGCTAAACTTTTGAAAAGCATCGGTATCCATAAAAGATCTAACACAATCATACTTAAGCTTTATACCTAACTCTTTACCTTCATTGAGTTCCCAATCTTCAGAGTTACGTTTAATTCTTTCCAAAAGATCCCACCGGAATTCAATA
The DNA here is from genome assembly GCF_003073215.2 of Triticum urartu. Taxonomy (NCBI): domain Eukaryota; kingdom Viridiplantae; phylum Streptophyta; class Magnoliopsida; order Poales; family Poaceae; genus Triticum; species Triticum urartu. Next base: position 286,096,032 of record NC_053028.1, read on the forward strand.
GTCTTCTTCATAAAAGAACCAACACAAGAAGTATCCAGCATGGTTTGATCATTACGAGAAAGCTGAGCATAAAAATTCTGAATAATAATTTCTCTTGAGAGCTCATGATTGGGGTATGAATATAACATTGACTTAAGCCTCCCCCAAGCTAGAGCGATACTTCCTCATTCACGAGGCCAAAAATTATATATATAGTTCCGATCACGATAAACTAGATGCATAGGACAATTGTTTTGGTGAAACTCCAATTTCTAACGATTCCAATTCCATGATCCAATATCACCACATAGCCTATACCATGCCAATGCTTTTCCCTTCAAAGAAAAAGGGAAAACCTTTTTCATGACTTCATCCCAAATATTCTTTGAACCCTAGGGCACCTCCCTGAGAAAAAATATTGCATCACTTTTTGGAATATTTTTGCTACAGAAAATCATTCCTGTTCTGGTCAGAAAAGGCAGTTTCTACAACAAGTATAATTTTCCTTGATCCAATGAGGCTGATTTTTCTTGAGCTTCATTACCTTCCTAAGAGATTGCTCAACCCCAAAGCCCAGCCTCTGACTCTTACTGGATCACTCACAGTTAACTCCACAAGTTACTGTCCAGAAACCTACCATGAAGTAAACCACGCACACACAACTCCTGGGATCAACTCCAAGTGTTGGAACCACCCAAACCACTAAGGACTACCAGCCAGACATGAAGTTTAAGCTTAGCGTGGGCTGATGTCATAGTTCACGCAGTGACCATGTCGTTCCAGGCATGCTGGCATGCGGTCGACGCGCTCTGCGACGAGCCCGAGGCTCTGTTGAGCTCATGCTCGCTTCCTCGATCGTCGCACCTTGCCAAACCGCGCCACGATCATCATCTCAACCCTCTTAACTCCTCGCTGGTGCTCGCCGATGCCGGAGCCTGCCGTGCCACTCTGCTCGTCGCCATCCCCGCTCCCGGGATTGTCTCCGCCCTCCCATAGTACCCCCGTGAGCTGCGTCACCTTCTCCCCCTCTCGCTGACGCCGGTTTCGCCGGACACCGTGTCCAGAAGCTACCCGGCAAAGCCCGATCCCCTCCCCTCGCTCGCCTATAAATACAACCACCCCCAGCCTCCTCGAGCATCACCAACCACTCCTACAACCTTCACAACACCGTAGAAAGACGCAGCCCGGCCGGGCAGGCCTAAGGCTGCCGCCCTTGAGCACGAGCTCGCCGGCGATTCCCTCGGTTCGCCTGCACCCTTCCAACCCCTCCTGAGCTCAAGCCACTCTTCCAGCACCTCCGTGGTGGTTCACTGGTGTCATCCAACCCTGTTGGAGCCCCTGGTGCAGCCCCACGTCACCGTTGTGTCCATCTCTGGCGACCTCTGCTTCCTGCCGCCGCTGGAGAGGCTCGCTCCGACCCCGTCCGACCACCCCTATCCATTCTACGGGTACGAGCAGGTGCGCCTCGGCTCCCTCTTACTTTCTATACCTCCAAATTTGGCTGCCGACCTCTCCTCGCTGGAGAAACACCGGCGCATCACCGCTCCGCCTCTGTTTCTCCCTCTCTCCCTAAAACCTAACAGTGGTGGCCCAATGTCAGCCACACAGCCCCGCGGCCAAAGCGGTATGTGCTGGCGTGGCGCTAACGTCACCCCTTGGTCATTTTATTTATATTTCAAATATTTACAGAAATTTCAAATGGCCAAAACTTTTTAACCTTAAGTCCAAATGAAGTGATTCTTTTTGCATTGTGTTCTTACTGAAAAGATCTAGCAGCTCACCAAAAATGAGATTTTTCTCTGTTGTCTAGATTTTCTGGTGATTTTTAGAGTGATTCTTGATATTTTCTTTCTCTGGTTTTAATTAATTTCAGAAGGTGAAGCTTGTCTTGAGGATTACCAGGAGGAGTGTGAACCTCATCTACACTAAGGCAAGCCACAACAGGATTTTCATGGTGCAATTTCAATATTTGTGATTTTTCAACTTGAACAATGATTTATCTCATGCATTTAAATCACTTAAATAAATATTTATTTTCTATTGAATGCTTGTTTTGTTTGGTATACTTAGTTTGCAGTAGTTTGAGACTAACTATGTTAGTTTAGGACAGTAGAAGTAATATTTGGTTACGTGATAATAAAATGACTATGAAAAAGACTAGTTTGGTTATTATTTTCTAAAGTAAGAAAATGGATTATTTCAAGTTAAGTTTGATGAATTATAATAACCAGGGAAGTGTATGAGTTTGCTGATGATTATTGTTAGTGGAATACTTGATGAGGTTGATCCATTTATTTTTGATAATATGTAATGCATGATGTATGGTTGCATATTCATGGCATATCATGACACCGGTTGTTTTTATTTTGAGTTAAACTTGATAATAACTCAAGTTGAATATATCGTTGATCGGGTCATGGTGCCACTAAATCGAGTTTTTCCCAGTGCAACCACATTTGCCTTTATGGGAAGGCCTTTATTCGGTCCGTTGTCATGCCTCTGGTCGGAACCTCCAACGAGGGAAGGTTATGGGCGTGCGTTACCCTGGCCCGGTAAGCAAACATAACCTTGCGTGCCCGTTTGTTGTTATGGTACCTTGTCCCCGTTTGGGACCGTTTATGTTTTGCCACGACGGTGGCCGTTGATGCCTTTGGTAGGCACGGGGCCACCGATGACTTAGCCCAGTGGGGAGTAAGTTGGAGTAGCCAGGAGAGTGTCATGGCAATGGGAGGGTTTCGTCGGAATGCCGTTGGTCCACCCAAATGGGAGTGCGAGGCCATGGATTCCGTGGTGTGGGTAAAGTGCGCTACCTCTGTAGAGTGTATTTAATCTAACGATAGTCGCGTCCTCGGTTACGGACACAACTCGGAAGTAGGTCACACCATGGATCAACAATTATTAATAATCATGCACACTAATTATAATCACATGGCTCTGTTGGAAAGATGATGGTTGATAAATTATGATGATGGTGGAAACCAAAGTGTTGGTTTCTTTTGTGATCCGAGAAAGATCACCGTTTGGTTACGAGGTAACCCATTCGGTAAGAAAGTCCGAGGGACTTGTTGCACTAGATTATGTTCATTGCATTCCTAGTATGCTGTTGCATTGATGATAATTTGAATAAATATCATGATATTGTCTGTCATTATGTTTATGTTTGTTGTGAGGTTGCAAGTACATTTAATGTACTGACCTGGTGTGTCATGCCAGATTTGAGGAAAGTTTCATTGGATCGGAGTGCTGCCCGAGTCTAGATCGTGTCCACATCGGTGTCCCTGTGCTATGGAGTCCCGCTTCGTCATCATTCCTATGCCGCGTAGTTGTCATGAACGAGGCCCCTTTATGTTCACTAAATAATGTACATATTGTTCATCCGCACCGTGTGTGTCGCTTGGCCTCGCTACTTGATGTAATATCGAACTATGTTCCGCTAGTATCAATAAAGCAGTTGTTTTCTATACCAAGATGTTGTGTGTTGCCACAAGACATGATCTCTGGGCTGGCAATGCAAGGTAAACCGGTTGCTTTGAGCCGGGGTACCACAATGGTGTCATGACATGGCACCAACATGCTGTGGTAATTTTTCTATCCGATTGGTGAAGGCACACACATTAACAATCAACAAAGTCATTTTGGAACACGTGTTGTCATGTTACAAATAGGAAACACAAGTATTATTGAAACTGTGGGCATTCTACTTACCAATTACGTGCCGCCATGCGTCCCCTTTTTTATTGGCTAGGAGGTGCCGTGCGGGGTAGCTATTTGAGTACGTGAGGCGTGCAATCAGACCCCTGTGCGTGCTCATCGGGAGGAGAGCCCTTTGACCTCTACCCGCCACGCACCTCCCTCCCAACATCTCCACTAATGGCGCCCGAGCCCCTATTCTACGACGTGGCTATATGTCTCACTGGACTGAGATTTAAGAGAGAAAAATGGATATCTAAAAAGAAAGTTTTGCACAGATCTTGATGTAAGATTTGATGGACCTATATAGCCTCGACTGCGACTTATAGCTAGAAGGATGAATATAAGGACGATGACAGTGGATAATAATTGTCTTACATATTTAGGAACATAATTAAAAAAGCCACATGCGGCAACACCTGACATACACAAGGGCAAAAGAAGAAGGAAGACAATGACCTGGCTCGTTGATCTCTACTTTCTTGATGCCTTGCTGCAGGCCGGCGGAACTAGTCTCCATGGCGAGCGGCGATGAGCTCTTTCTTGTCCTCAAGATGCTTCTTGAGAGCATCCACGGATTCCTCCACCTGCCTTCTGCGCTCGATGCACGGCATGACATTCTCGTCCATAAGTTTCTCGAGGATGATTTCGGTCCTTTTCCACAAGGCAGTGGTCTCCTCCTGCTGCTCCGCACTTCCGACGATCTTCGCCCTCAATAGGCCGCGCTCGGCCAGGAGCTTCGCATTGGTCACATTTAGTTGCCGGATGACGTCGGTAGCCTGTTCAAAAGAGGCTTTCATGTCGTCCTGCAACCTCACCCAGCCGGAGATCTGATCTATCAGGCTATGGACGATCGCATGCATGCGCCTATAAGAGTCATCGCCTGCCCGCGAGACATTTTCCGAGGCCGCCGCGGCGCGGGAGGACATCTCTGCTGCATCAGCAGCGTGGCGAGACATCTCTTTTTCTTCCGCGGTGCGGCCGGACCAGTCTGCGGCATCGACGGCGCGGTGGGATCTCCGTGCTGCTTCGGCGGCGCAGCGGGACCTCTGTGCTGCTGCGGCCGCATGGGAGGACATGCCGTCTGCGTTTGCGGCGAGGCGGGACATCTCTCGTGCTTCCGCTTCCATGCTTGCATCTCCATAATGGCAATCTCTCGTCCCAGAACTCATGTTGGCCATGGCAGACGCAAGGGAACGATGAGGAATGACTTGTTTGTTTTTGTGGATGAGGAGTTGAGGAGGAATGTGCAGTCATCTTGGAGTAGTAGTATTTATAACCAAGTACTAATATATTCCTAAGTGGGAAACCATTTAGGTTTTGATTGGTGTGAACAGGTTTGCAATTTGGAATGTGACGGGACGCAAGCTCAAAATTTATTGACAGTTATAAGAGCGAAACTATTCCCGGAAGGCGTAATGTGGGCAAGTACGCCTTCTCGGCGGCGTACGTGGCATTTGCACCATAGGGCGCACCGCAATAGGCAATGTCAGCACACGTCTTGTTCCAACAACCGTGCACGCTCGTTATTACCATCGCATACACTTCTTTTAGTTAGAATGTGTGCGCCCGTCTAGCGCACACGCGTTGATCTATCTAACTGTTTCAGTTTGCTGTGGCTAATCGCAAACAGTTCATCTGTGTGAAGTGTATGACATCAATCGCAGACACTTTGATCTGGCTGACCCGTTTTTGTTCTGTTGCCTAGTCACAAACAGTAAATCCTTCTGAAGTGTATGCCCTCAATCGCACACACCTTTATCTAGCTGCCCGTTTCTATTGTTCCTCCTCATCACAAACAGTTCATCCAAGTGAACCATACGTTGTATATCGCACATGCCTTCATCTGGCTGACCATTTCTTTTGTTCCGCTTCATCACAAACAGTTCACTAAACTGAACAATATGCCCTGCATCGTGCAGCTAAAATCTGAACCGTGTTTGATGGCTCTGCCATCGCAAACGTTTTGCACCTTTTTCATGATTCTTTTACACCACCGTTTTCGATTATTGAATTGCACACAGTTTCGTCGAAGGGTCTCTGATCGTAGTGTCACGTTAGCAGCATCCTGCAGTAGTGGTCTGTAACGTCCTAGATGTAACATTCCATAATTGTAACTCCAACTCTTGCCATTTTTGGCAATGTTATATGTTATATCCTCCATGGTTGGGTTTTTTTCCTCATTTTTGCATTTTGTTCATGTCATGCATTTCATCTCATGTCATCATGTGCATCTCATTTGCATTCGTGTTCGTCTCATGCATCTGATCATTTTCCCCATTGTTCGTTTCGGAATCCGGCACTCACACATGCACCCGTTGCACCTCTCAGATCTCGTCTCATGAGCGAGATAAAAACGTTCTTGGAATGGGCCGAGATTTGTCGAGTGGCCTTGGTACATAACCGGTAGGCCGCCTGTCAAATTTCGTTCCATTTGGAGGTCGTTTGATGCCCCAACGGTTAACCGTGTAACTGCCGAAACTCCTCTCTCCTTGGAGCCCAACATCCCTCCACAGCAGCCCACTAGCCCATCTAAACCCCCTCCATGCTCTCCAACATTAGATCATGATCGTGTGGGCGAAAACCGCACCTCAATAGCCTTCTCCTAGCTTCCAGAATCTATATAAAGGCCTCCCCTTCGGAATATGGGGAAACCCTAGCCTTCCTCTTCCTCCGCGTGCCAGACAAATCCACCCACCACCGGACGTGCCCGCCGGCCAATCTCCGCTCGCCACCTCACATCAGTGGCCGCTCCCGACCAACCAAAGCGTGCCACGTCACCCTTCCCCGCCGACAGTCAGCCCCGCCTCCACCGCTGGCCCGTGGGGCCCAGATCCGGCCCGCCGGGCCCGGATCCCACACGCCACTCGTCCGCCCTGCCGCCGCCCGCCGCCACGCTACGCCTTGCCCCGCGCCGACCACCGCCCGAGACGACCGCCGCCGCCCCGCCGCCTCGCGCGCACCACGCCGCCGCCTTGCGTGCACCTCGCCGCCCGGCCACGCCACGCCGCACCGCCAACACCACACCACCTCCGCGTCGCTGCACCGCCGCCCCGTGCCAGAGTCGCCATCGCCGGAGTTGCCCCGCCTCGCATCTGTGTCGCCCTAGACGGGATCCACCAGTTCGCGAACCAAACATCGCGCCTTGTCTCGGATCCCTCCGTCCCGGGTCCTCCCCATCAGTTTTTCGCGAGGGTATATTTTCTTCTAAGTTCTGAGATTCCAGCATTATGTGTGCTACTTTGCCATGTCATAACTCCATGCATATTGCTCCGTTTTGCATGCGTGATATACCAAATTGTCCATCTCTGAGTGCTCTACATGATAGTGTCATTTTCATGCATGTTACTGTTAATATTGATGCCTTAATCTTCGTTGCAAAAGTGCTAAATGATGTTATCTGCTGGAGACTATCATAACTTGTTGTTTTGTCTTTTTCATAGTATTTTGTGTGTGCATCTTTTGAGCGTCATGTCTACATGTTTTAGGAGCATCTGCATGCCATATTTATAGTGGTGCAATCCTTGTATTTTTATGTGCCCTGTGGTGACTAGCACAAGCATGCCAAGTAGGCCACTTGATGTTGCTGTTTTCAGCCACTTAGTTTTTTCTGCTAAGTCTTTGTTGTTACATTAGGTTGCTATGTTGACTTGTTACCACAAGTAAATCCTTGTATATTTTGATGAAGTTCAGTAAGGGTGTTTTGAAGATATGGTTATGCTTTATCCTTTCATGCCTTTTCTTGTAATTATGGGGTACTGTAGCTTGTTATTACCATGCTCTCTTTTTGCTAAATATTATCGCTGTCAGTGTGTTAACAGGATGTGCATTTCTGCCATGTGTTTTGCTAGTGATCCATGCATCCTATGACCATGCTCTTGCCATGTTTAGCTTCGTGATTGTGTCTTCTTATTGTTGGTTGATTTGCTATGCCATGAAATGCCTTATGGTGAGTTGCACAAACTCGTGAAGTTGCTATCATGAATCTGTTTCTGCCATGCATGATTTTCCTCTAAGTCTGAAACCTGTTCATATCACTTGCCATGTTTGCATTGATGCTACCATGTTTTCTTTGCATCTTTGCATCAAGTTCAGTAAGGGAGTTTTGTTCGTTGCCTTTAGTACTAGAATTCCATGCCCTTGTTTGCCATGATAAGTTCCTGTAGCATGTAGTTTACTAGCTCTAAACATTGTTACCTGATGTTGTTTATGCCATGTTTAGTATTTTCACTAAGTCTGTTAAACTGTTGTCATTTGCATATTGCCATACGGTTTTAGACTTGTTCTAGTGAGTTCTAGCAGTAGCGCAGTGTTCATGATTTGTAGAGCTTCACCTATACTCCACTACCATGTGTTTTGTTTTTATGTTCGAGTGTTGTAGCATACTTTCATGATGCATCTTAAGTGCTATGTCGCTATTAAGCGCAGTTTTGCTTTGTTCTTGTTTTGCTCGTCATTTGCAAACCGTGTGTCCGTTTCCGGCGATCTTTATATTGATTTTCATCGAAATCTCTTAATCTTTCCAGTGGCATGCTTGGTTTGCCAAGTGGATGCCATGATCATATTTTCCCTTCCGTAGTACCCATATGCATTGCACATCATATCTTGCATTCCATGCCATGTCTTGCATCATGTTGCTTGCGCATTCCACCGTGATTGATTGTTGTTCCCTTGCTTGTGTTCTTGCTTTGGGTAGAGCCGGGAGATGAGTTCGTGAACGAGGATCCTGTCGAGTACGTTTACGAGGAGCAAACTTTCGACAACCCTAAGAACTTTGTAGGCAAGATGATCATTACCCCCGATATCACTTCTATCTTTGCTTGCAAGTTATTCGCTGTAACGCTATGTCATGCTACCTACCACTTGTTTATCAAGCCTCCCATATTGCCATGCCAAGCCTCTAACCCACCTTCCTAGCAAACCGTTGTTTGGCTATGTTACCGCTTTTGCTCGGCCCCTCACTACTAGGAAAAGGGCTACTAATGGTGCACCAGTTTTGCCTACTAATGGCGCATCACTGGTGCACCATTAGTATCACGCCACTAGTATTTTTTACTAATGGCGCACCACTGGTGCGCCATTAGTATCTGGTATACTAATGGCGCACCACTGGTGCGCCATTAGTATAGGCCACGGTGCGCCATTAGTATAGGCCACTTGTGCGCCATTAGTATAGGCCACTGGTGCGCCATTAGTATTTTTGAATTTTGAAGGCGGGAAAATAGTAGTGGCGCACCGTCTAACCCCCACCGTGCGCCATTGCTATTTTTGAATTTTGAATTTGGATCTGGATCGTGATTCTTTTGCCCATTGTTTGCTCGTTTTTTTGCTCGTTTTTTGGCACGATATTTTTTCAAATTTTGTTCCTGTTTTTGGATCTTGTACGTTCTTTTGCCGTGTTCTTTTGCCGGAGTGGAGTTCGCCGGAGAGGAGGAGGAGGAGGTCACCGGAGAGGCGCTTGCCTACATCGCTGGAGAGGAGGAGGAGGAGGAGGAGGAGTTCGCCGGAGAGGAGGAGGAGGAGTTCGCCGGAGAGGAGGGAGGAGGAGCTCACCGGAGAGGAGGGAGGAGAAACCGTGAGGGGAGGGGAGGGGAGGAGAGGAGGGAGGAGGAGGTCGTCGGAGAGGAGGAGGAGGAGGCCGCCGGAGAGGAGGAGGGTAGTATGGTGGAGGAGAGAAGAGAAGATGGAGTGGAGGAGAGGAGGAGATGGAGTGGAGGAGAGGTGGAGTGGAGGAGAAGAATGAAGAGGTAAGGAGGAGAGGACCACGCCCGGCCATATATACGGCATAGTAATGGCGCACCGCGGGCAGGTGCGCCATTACTAACTTATTTTTATTTTTTTGATTTATTTTGAATTTTGAAGGCGGGAAGATACTAATGGCGCACCATGGGCAGGTGCGCCATTAGTAATTTTTTTTATTTTTTTGACTTATTTTGAATTTTGAAGGCGGGAAGATAGTAATGGCGCACCATGGGTAGGTGCGCCATTAGTAAGTTTGAATTTTTTTGAATTTTTTTCCTCTCCAGATCTTAAAAGCCCCGTATCTTTTTTTCTGTTAGGTTTTTGAGGATTTTGAAAATGTTTAACGGGGTTCCCCCGTTAAATTCGGATGTAACTTTTCGAGTAGATGATTCGAGTAGATGATTTTTCATATAAAAAACTTTTTCATCCGAGTTCGTACGCAAAAGTTATGCCCATTTTACAAATTCTCGAGAGATTTTGCAAATAAAGTCAAAATTCATATTTGTAAATTTTCACAACAACTAGACCACATATCACATGGGAAACTTTTTTTCTTTTATTTTTTTTGACATTACCATCATTTCTATTTTTTTTAAAACGGGAAAGGCGGTCCACGGGGAGGGGGGGGGTGCATTCGGTGGAAGTGGTGGCCAAGTTACTAAGGGCGCACCATGGGAGTGGTGCACCATTACTACCACTCCCACGGTGCGCCATTAGTAGTTTTGAATTTTTTTTACTAATGGCGCACCGTGGATGTGGTCTGCCATTAGTATTTGGACACTAATGGCGCACCAACACATGGTGCGCCATTAGTATATAGTAATGGCGCACCACCTGTCTGGTGCTCCATTAGTGTCAATTCCATCTATAGCCCTTTTCCTAGTAGTGCCTCTTATAGCGTTGCCAGTTGCAGGTGCAGTGCAGGTTGTTCCAAGTTGGAAGATGGATATGTTGAGATATCACAATATCTCTTATTAAATTAATCCATCTATATACTTGGTAGTAGTGCCTCTTATAGCGTTGCCAGTTGCAGGTGCAGTGCAGGTTGTTCCAAGTTGGAAGATGGATATGTTGAGATATCACAATATCTCTTATTAAATTAATCCATCTATATACTTGGCAGAGGGTGGAAGGCTTGGCATTTTTCTCGGTGTTTTGTTCCACTCTTGTCGCCTTAGTTTCCGTCATACCGGTGTTATGTTCCTTGAATTTTGTGTTCCTAACACGCTCGGGGTGTTATGGGCCCCCCTTGTCTCTTCGCCTAAAGTAAAGCTTTCCCGAGGAGATCCAACATTGGTTTTACCATTTGCCTAATAACAACTAAAATTTGCATAGGGAGTAATTAACCCGAGGATCCTTAACCAACCCCGAGGCAGTGCTCCTCATGAAGTTGGTCCACCTACCTAGCAGTTGGCGGTGTCGCCTCGGGGCAACTTGGGTTCTTTTGACTATCGCTGACTTTGCATAGAAGGATGAGTCCGTAGATAGAGAGCACGCGGCTCTGGACACGGATCTGACTCACCGGGAGATCTCCTTGGGATAGTTTTCCTTTCTTCGAAGAGCTTGTGCACAAGGATTCGAAGAATACCCGGGGTGTCCAGCGATGGAGGATTGTCTCCGCGGATCGTGAGCTTGTCATGGGCTAAGTTGGGACACCCCTGCATGGTTTTAAACTTTCGAGAGTCGTGCCCACAGTTATGTGGCACATGGGAATTTGTTAATATCCGGTTGTAGAGAACTTCACTTGACATAATTAAAATACACCAACCGCGTGTTTAATCTTGATGGTCTCTTTTTGAAGAGGTTCGGGAAGAGAACACGATGGGGTTATGTTTGAACATAAGTAGTTCAGGATCACTTCTTGATCACTTCTAGTTTACGACCGTTGCATAGTTTCTCATCTTACTCTTGTACTCGTATGTTATCCACCATATTTTCTTAGTGCTTGCTGCAACTCCACCTCATAACCACATCCTACCTATAAGCTTAAATAGTCTTGATCTCATGGATTTTGAGATTGCCGAGTCCTCATGACTCACAGATACTACCAAAACAATTGCAGGTGCCGATGATACCAATGCAGGTGATGCCACCGAGCTCAGGTGGGAGTTCGACGAAGACTTTGGCCGTTACTATGTTTCCTTTCTGGATGATCAGTGGTGGTGCCCAGTAGGGACGTGATCAGGATTTAGCATTTGGGGTCGTCTTCTTTTCATTTGGATTCGTCCGCAGTCAGACCTTGTGTGTGCTCTGATTAATGTATGCATAATTTGATCTTTGTGTGACGTGGCAATTATAAGCCAACTATTTACTTCCTTGTTCTTGTACATGGGATTGTGTGAAGATGACCCTTCTTGTGACAATACCAAAATGCGGTTATGCCTCTGTCGTGCCTCGACACATGGGAGATATAGCCGCATCTTGGGCGTTACAAGTTGGTAATCATAGCCATCCCGACTTAGGAGCCCGCTACTTGATTGAAATGCTGACGTTGTTGAGTCTAGAACAAAATTGTTTTGAGTCTTAGGATTATATATATCGAAGAGTAGGATTCTTTTTACTCCTCAGCCCCCTTCGTCGCGCTGGTGAGGACTCCTGACGTAGATGTTTTGACTTTCCTCTCCTCATTTTCACTAAAAAAATTAGGATCACACGGGTATCTTGGGATCGCTCTGATATTCTTGTGACAAGAACATTGTTCTTGCTGCCTCCTGACATTTAGGGGTTGTGGCAGTGTCCCGGGGAGTTGAGCTCCGAGGTGTTGTCGTCACAATTTTATCGTTGCAGTTCTCGAATACCTGAGCTCGCCGACATCGAAAATCTCTTTTATGCAGTTAGTAGTGAGATAACCTCGACGCCACCCAGTATTGGGGAGGGAGTTCGGGATTATTGCCACAACTCATATAACGGATGCTTTTCGAAGGTTGAGGTACACGATTTCCAGAGTTTTCTTGGTTATGTGTTGACGGATGGATACAGCTGGAGCATAGGGATTGTTAGTTGTGTGATATATATTGTGCCTCCCTGTATCCCCAACACCAGATTGCATAACCAGAAAGTTTTGGGAGTTTATAGGTGGGAATTCAAGTAGCTCTTAGTTATTCTTCCGGTAGATAATTGGTATGTGATTGGGTGATCCTTACCACTTATTTGTTCCAGTCGTACCTTGTTGTTTCACTTATCAATATCTTTTCAAGTGGCTTCTCACCTTAATGGTCGTGTAATGTTCACTTTGGAATCCATTCGTTCAATCTCTGTTTGAATGTTTGTTGTGAAAACTATATGTTGCAATTTCTATCTGTTGATTCAGCTTGTCTATCTGTCTATCATGGTTCTAACGGATGTCACCCTCTTCAGGATGGCTCCTCCAACGCGTCTGAATCCGGACAACAATGATTGGGATCAGTCGAACCCTCTACCTCCGCCACCTCCTTCGCCTCCGGAGGCATGGCAAGCTGTCATGGCGGCCACCAACGCAAATACTCAGATGCTTTTGCAGCTCTTGCAAGAGCGCAGCCAAGGCCAAGCCAACCAAGGAATTCAAGGCCAAGGGCAATTCAACAACCAGCCTCAATTTGCTACCCTCAACCAGTTTCTTGCAAATCAGCCAAAGTCTTTCAGCGCTTGTTCCGCGGCCATGGACGCCGATGATTGGCTCGTGGACATCAGCAAGCATTTTGAATGCAGCAATGTCAGGCTTGAGGACTACATCAAGTTCGCTTCTTTTCAGCTCAAGGACCAAGCAGCAGATTGGTATTAGCAATACAAAGATTCCAGAGGGGGTCGAGTGATTACCTAGACTGACTTCTGCTGGGACTTTCGAGCTCAGCACATTCCAACAAGTGTTGTCAAGAGCAAGAGTGAGGAATTCCGCAATCTCAAGCAAGGAAGCATGTCCGTGTATCAATACAATATCCAGTTTCAGAAGCTTGCTCGCTTCACAAGGCAAGACGTTCCTGATGAAAAGAGCATGATCTATCACTTCAGGTGTCGGTGTCAAAACCGGCGGATCACGGGTAGGGGGTCCCGAACTATGCGTCTAAGGCGGATGGTAATAGGAGGCAGGGGACACGATGTTTACCCAAGTTTGGGCCCTCTTGATGGAGGTAATACCCTACGTCCTGCTTGATTGTTCTTGATGATATGAGTATTACAAGAGTTGATCTACCACGAGATCTTAGAGGCTAAACCCTAGAAGCTAGCCTATGGTATGATTCTATATTGTCCTACGGACTAAACCCTCCGGTTTATATAGACACCGGAGGGGGCTAGGGTTACACAGACTCGGTTACAAGGGAGGAGATCTACATATCCGTATTGCCTAGCTTGCCTTCCACGCCACGGAGAATCCCATCTAGACATGGGACGAAGTCTTCAATCTTGTATCTTCATAGTCCAACAGTCCGGCCAAAGGATATAATCCGGCTGTCCGGAGACCCCCTAATCTAGGACTCCCACAGTAGCCCATGAATCAGGCTTCAATGATGATGAGTCCGGCGCGCAGTATTGTCTTCGGCATTGCAAGGCGGGTTCTGCCTCCGAATACTCCATAGAAGATTTTGAACACCAAAATAGTGTTCGGCTCTGCAAAATAATTTCCACATACCACCGTAGAGAGAATAATATTTCCACAAATCTAATCTGCTGACGTGGTTAGACAGCACGAAGTTACATCACGGCCCGGTCATTATACGAACCATTTTTCTGAACCAGCACTGCGCATATCGCGAGGCGGTTTTCTTGACACGTCTTGTCGAACCGGAGATCGTGTCCACCTTATTACGAGATTCTCATCAAAACGGACGTGGGTAACCCACTCGTGCCCGTTGGTATGACTCCTCGATTTTAGGCGAGCCCCAAAACAGCCGTGAGGAGGACGCTTGATATTCACCCTTTTTATAAAGAGGCCAAGACCTGTCCCTTTTTCCTCTCGCGCTCAATTGAATCTTACCCCCACCTTGAGTTCCAACACCCCAGGCTCAGGTCAGGCGCTTTGGACCTTCAACCATGTCCGGGTCCAACCTCCAAGGTCGGTGGATGCCTTCCTCTGTCACAGAGGAGGACATCAAGAAGCTGATAGAGGCCATATATCTGACTGCCAAAATTTCACACAGGCTGCCTGCCTGAGGGCAGGTCATCCCCACTCCCGAACCCAACGAGAGTGTTGTGTTCATCTCTCACTTCCTCCGAGGACTAGGCCTCACTCTGGATCCCTTTGTTAGGGGACTCATGTTCTACTATAGGCTGGATTTCCACGATCTGGCCCCGGATTCCCTCCTTCACATCTTGTCGTTCATCGTCGTATGTGAGGCCTTCCTCCGCATTACCCCTCACTTCGGCATGTGGCTCAAGACCTTCAACGTGAAGCTGAAGATGCTCGAGGGGCGGCACGTAGAGTGCGGAGGAGCCGTAATAAGAAAAAGCGCTAATGCTCCATGGCCAAAGGGTTCCTTCCCAGAGGTATCCAGTTTGTGGCAGCGGGAGTGGTTTTATATCACAGCTCCCTGAAGTGCCAAGTGGGAAGCCATCCCTGTCTTTCGCTCGGGGCCCCCACCGCAACTAACGTCATGGATCAGCGAGGGGCTAAACTAGGGTCCAGTAAAGGATGTGCCGATATTGCAGAATCGCATCCGAGATCTCATTAAGAGAGACGTCCACCTGGTCATAGTGATGCAGGTCATGCTAGTTCGCCAGGTCCCGCCTTGCAAACGTAGACCTCTCCGTTTGTCGGAGTTCAACCCGGAGGGACCGCAAATCATTCAGCACTTCCTCGGCATGACGCTCGAGGAGATGTACAAGTTGTACTTCGGATCACAAATAAAGTGTCCGGACACCACCGAGGATGCGGGTCTGAGCTGTAATCGCCCGGATACACAAGTATGTAATCCCATGGCCGAACACACCGTTTCTCTTATCTATCATAGCATCATGCTGAAAAGTCGCTTTTTGACCAGGACTGGATAACAAAGGAGAAGATGATCAGATGTCCGGCCCCCCTTCCCAAGGGCTTGGCCAATCCTGTACTAGACAGAATGCTAGAGCCGGTGCCTTATCAGGTGCCCTCGAAGGAAGATGAAGGGGGGAATAAAGAGGCCGGAAGCGAGCCTCACTCACTACTCATCCCAACCAGGGGAACGAGCGCCTCCGCGAAGGAGGACAACCAGGGAGAAGAATCTGACATCCCCTCTCCTCGGGGAAGGAAGAGGACCACCTCTGAAGATCCGGAAACAGAGGTTTCCAAATGAGGGAAGAAATCTTCGCCAGAGGGTCCTCCCCGGGGGGTACCCTTGCCGCACAGTGTCCGCAAGGGAATCAGCCCTCTACCGACCTGTAAGTAATCAAAAAGTAGTGAAAATATCCTACCTTACTTCTGAAGACAATAGCCTAAGCTTATATCTTGTAGTTCGGATCGTAGCTCTTCTCGACAGAGTTCGTCTTCGGGGGATCTTCTTCCGAAGATGATGGAGAGCGAAACACCTCCCCCTGCCACCCCGCCTTATGAGGCGGGCGACCCAGAAGTGTCGTCGTGGAGGGTTTCTCCTGATCTGCCAAGGCCAGGGGGTAATCCCTTGGCCACCCATAGTCCTTAGTATTCGGTCCCTAAAGAGAGCAACAGAAAGAGTCCGGAACCGTATAGTGTACGGTCGGACGCACTGAAGGATCTTCTGGAGCAAGCGGCCATCTCAGAAGCGCATCGTACGCTAACGGGTACGGTAGTTGAAAGATTTCATCCACTGAAAGCGGATTGCATGACGCTTTTATGAGTCTGCTGAAAGGCTTTGAGGTATGTGACATAGTGTATTTTTTTACGGTACCGCACACGTTAGGTGTGCCCTATGCAGATAGTAGCCCCTGAGACTCTGGTTGTCGTCGAAAACGGCGGAAAATAGAGGATCATAGTCCCAGGTAATAACCAGACCGCCTTTATGTGCAGGTGGCTGAAGCTCCGGTGGCTAGCTGGACTGATGGGTTTGCCGAGCTAAAGCGGCAACTTGATGCGGCAGATGCCGACATCGTGCTTGTCAACAAGTGGCTTGACGAAGCACAGGGTAAGTGATTTCTCCGGTGATCAACGCATAGTAAGAGGAGCATGATGCCAGTATCTTTACTATGTTGTGACTGCAGTTAGAGATGCCACCGTGGAGACCCTTCGGGCAGAGCTTGCCCGAGCCAAGGAACAAACAAGGAATTGCGATGCGGCCTCTCTGAAGGCGGTTGAAGAGCTGAGGGCCGAACAGTCCGCGCATCGCCAGAGCAAGGAAAGGATAGCCAAGATGGCCATTGAGTTGAAAGATGCCGCTGACCGTTACCAGCTTCTTGATAAATAAAGCCGAGCGAGGGCGACGGACCTGGAAAAGGCCATGGTAGCATCCAAGGAAGCCCACTTGAAATTGAGAGTGACGAAGGAGGAGTTGCATCAAGCTGCGGATATCGTGGCTGGGAAGCCCTTCTTGTTGCGAACTATGTTCGGAGATCCGAAGTATGCTCCTCTCGATCAACTATGGAGTTCGGCAGACGCCTACGTGGATTTGGCGTCAAGTGCTGCTGATGCGGCCGAGTACTTCAAGGATCAAAAAGATCGCGAAGTGGAAAAGCTGTTCTGGTCACAATTCCATGCTCCAGTGTGTCCGCTGCTGTTGAATGAGCGAATGGCCGAGTGGGCCCAGCTCCATAGGTTGTCCGGACTCGCCATGAGGTCTATTGTGGATCATCTGTGGCCGGGAGGGCCAAGGCCGAATAGTTACTTTAGTTTAGTGCAAAAATTCCTTGGTGTTGTGCCGCACATCAACGCTATGAAGAGGTCGGCGTGCATAGAGGGTGCGCGGATGGCCTTTGCCCGTTTCAAGTCATAATGGGCAGAGATGGAGGCCTCCACTATTGCAACACAGCGATCGGCCGTGGGCCAAGTGGCTGCCGAGCACTACTTTGAAGAAGTTCTTGAAGGCGCTCGTTCAATAGAGGCTCAGTGCTCGAAGAATATTATGTTCTAGTGACATGTACTCCCATTGTAAGAACAATGTTTTATTGAGTTGTCAAGGCTATATTTATACTTTTGCCTGAAAGTATTATGATGCCTCCTGTGCGGCCGTTTATGTATATATGTATATAACCTAAAAGTTTGCAGTCGTCGGCTTCCGCCCCCACGCATATAATGCGGGGGTGTTCGCAAAAAATGTGTATTCACACTTGATCCAACGTCTTGGTCCATTAAGGAGGTGGTAGCCCAGCGAACGAGGCAATTGGACTATATTGCTTTAACACTTTCACTTAGCCATAGGAGTTTGACGGTGGGGCTACTATATAGCCCCTGGTACTTCCGCGCTCGTCTGAATACGGGGCGCATACATACATGACCGGGAAACTGCCCTTCATTAATGCGGAGGAATCCCGAAGATTCCGCTGAGTCATCGAGTAGTTGACTAGTCTCGCGCTATATCATGATAGTCAGTTTTCGGCTTTCTCTACTAAGGTGCTCATCCAGATGAACCAGGGCACAATCGCAGTAGTTCTCCCAGTGCTACCTTAGTTGATATAGCGGAACATAAGGTACGAAAACATGGGAGCCAGGCAAACCCAACATTTGACCAAAGACATGATACGGAGCTGATGCTTATAAGGCCGAACTCACGACGCCGAACACTCCCTAAGGTTTTTAGTCTTTATAACATATGCCGGGCTGAATAATGCCCTGAATAATAAACCCCAGGTGTCTAGTTACGTGCAATATCCTGACGTGGCCACATGCCAATATGTCGGCATCCTTCTCGGTTGTATTGAGTATCCGGAGGATGTGAACAACAAGAGACAGTAAAAAAGGTTGACGTAGGGTCTTAATCTAAAAGGAAACCTTTGAGCGGGTCCCTGCTACACGTCTGCGCCTGTGTCTCCGTTGTGTCGTGTCCTGGACGGGTGTAGCACGATTGTCATCTGTAAAAGAGAAGAACTCAGGTGAAAGTTGCAGTGCCAGAAATTTGGTTATTATCAATAAACCATTAAAATTCAAGATAAGTAAAGTTGAGCCGGACTAGCCCTGATTACACGCGGGAAGCCCCTGGTACCGTCTAGGGGGGCTTGATCATCAAACCCATCTCATGTATATGTAGTGGTGCACCGGACTCGTCTAACCGTGTCCATGGTCTTGACGACCTGTCATTTTTTCTGGTTGGTGAGGTCGTCTAGTGCTCGGCGGCTAAAGCCGCCGCACATTCTTCCGCGCGTAGAGCGCCCTCAGTATTTCCGCTAACTGTGATGGTGCCACGTGGACCGGGCATCTTAAGCTTGAGAGAAGCGTAATGCGGGATTGCATTAAAACGAGTGAAAGCCGCTCTTCCGATTAGTGCCTGATAGCCACTTCGGAATGGAGCGATGTAGAAATTTAACCTTTCGCTTCGGAAGTTGTCGGAAGAACGGAATACAACCTTTAGTAATAGACAGCCCGTGTAGTGGGCCTCTAGGCCTGGTATTACTCCCTTGAAGGTAGTAGTACGGTGGCTTATTTTTGATGGGTCTATCCACATTTTGTAGACTGTGTCCTGATATATCAGGTTTAGACCACTGCCGCCGTCCATGAGGACTCGTGTGAGATGGTATCCTCCTATTATTGGGTCTAACACCAATGCAGCCAATCCTTCGTGCCCGATGCTTGTCGCGTGACCCCCGCGATCAAAAGTGATCGGGCAGGCCAACCAGGGGTTGAACCTAGGGGTGACGGGCTCTATGGCGCGTGTGTCTCGGAGTGAATGGTTGATTTTCCTCTTCGTCACATCGATCATGTTGACTGTTTTAACCTGTGGTGGGAATTTTTTCTATCCTCAAGTGCTTTGCTGGCGAGGCTCGTCCTCGTCTTCGCTTGGTGTCCCCCCCTTGTGTTCGGCGTTTAGCTTACCGGCCTGCTTGAAGACCCAGCATTCTCTATGGGTGTGATTTGCAGGTTTATCGGGGGTGCCATGAATCTGACATAGTTTTTCAAGAATCTTGTTTAGGCCAGACGGTCCGTCTCTGCTGCCTTTGGAAGCCTTTTTCCGCTGACCTGGTCGGGAGCCCCTGAATCCGGTGTTTACCGCCGTATTATCTGGGCTATCTTCTTTATTTCGACGCTTGCTTTTATTGCGTCGTGGTTTTCCATTGCCATCCCTGACTTCGGATGTGCTTGGGTCGCTGGTGCTACTGCGGGCTAACCAGCTGTCTTCGCCCGCGCAAAAGCAGGTCATGAGACTTGTTAGAGCTGCCATTGTTCTCGCTTTTTCTTGACCGAGGTGTCTGGCGAGCCATTAGTCTCGGACACTGTGTTTGAAAGCTGCTAAGGCTTCGGCGTTCGGACAATCGACGATTTGGTTCTTTTTGGTGAGAAACCTGTTCCAAAGCTTTCGGGAGGACTCTTCGGACTGTTGAATTATATGACTTAAATTGTCTGCATCCGGAGGTCGGACGTAGGTCCCTTGAAAATTAGCCCGAAAAGCGTCCTCAAGCTCCTCCCAACTTCCAATTGAGTTTTTGGGGAGGCTTTTCAGCTAGTGCCGAGCTGGCCCTTTAAGCTTGAGGGGCCAGTTTTTAATCGCATGGAGATCGTCTCCGTGAGCCATATGGATATGGAGGATAAAGTCCTCAATCCAGACCCCAGGGTCTGTGCTCCCATCGTACGCTTCTATGTTCACTGGTTTGAATCCTTCTGGGAATTCATGGTCCAGCACCTCATCGGTGAAACATAGGGGGTGTGCGGCACCCCTGTACTTGGATGTACCATGGCGTTCGGACGGTTGTGGTATTTGGTTTTGATTTTGTGCCGGAGCACGCTTCCTAGATCCATAGATGGATCTTGTCGTACCGAATTTTTGACGCAAGTCCTCACATACTTCGTGTGTTGACTTATGTGCGTATTTGTTATCTGCTCTATCACGGTCACAAAGTGGTGGATTCGGCTGGTTGGCTGTTTCATTATTTGGCTGTGTGGGCTCTAAGGCCTCGTCGTCGAATTCAGGTAATAGCTTGCACTTTGGATAGCTCTTTGTGTGGTAACTTCCACCATACTTTGCTTCGCTGTTGAGCACTTTGCTCCACCTACTGTTGAGTGTGTCTTGTGCGGCCTTAAGGCTTTGCTTCTGCTTCTTCAGACTCCTCGCCATGGCAATAAGCCTTCTGCAGAGGTTCTCTTGCTCCAAGTGCGTTTCCGGGATGATGTGTGCATCTTCGTCCGAACTGTTTTGCTCCCCAGATGGGGTTTGATGAGGGTTATCCTCGGTGTCGCCGTGTTCGGTCATCGGATCCGTACTATGTTCGCCACTTGCAGCTTCATCATGCTCTACCGCCAGGGCAATGTGGTCGTCGTTTCCTCTGGAGTCGACTGGAGTGTTGTTTTCTCTTGCGCTGTTGTCATTTTTTTTGCTATGGCGGGAGTTGGAGCGGCGCCGCTGACATCGGCGCTTGGTTGCTTCTTGGAGGGGCCATCCTCCGCTGTCTCTTCGCCATTGCCTTCTTTGGGTGTATCTACCATGTATATGTCATGTGATGAAGTGGCTGTCCGGCGCCCTGTGGGCGCTGGATCCTGTTCCTCTCCTGCATCTTCGTCCATGCCGTTGATGTCTTCGGAGTCGAAGTTGAGGATGTCGGTTAAGTCATCGACAGTGGCTACTAAGTGGGTGGTGGGCGGGCAGCGAATTTCTTCGTCGTCCGTATCCCATCCTAGCCGGACATAGTTCGGCCAAGGTTCTCCTGACAGGGAGAGGGACCTCAATGAGTTTAGCATATCGCTGAAGGGTGAGTGCCGAAAGATATCCGCGGAGGTGAACTCCATGATCGGCGCCCAGTTGGATTCGACGGGCATGGATGTAAGCGGCTCGGAGTCCGTGGCCGGAGGTGAATCCAGTGTTTCGGCGACACGGCTCTTGTGAGGGGTGAAGTCAGTATCCGACTCTATCGCCACTGAGAGTGCGGCCTCCCTGGCGGGGTCTACCCCTCCGCTCTCGGATGGCAAGATTTGTTCCGGATAGACGGCCAGAGTAGTTGAAGATGCGATCTCCCGAACACTATCCGACGGCAGAGTTACGTCATGCTCGTCATGACTGTGCGGCGCACCTGACACAGGCTCGAATCCATTGAAGATCAAGTCTCCACGAATGTCGGCAGTGTAGTTTAAAATTTCCAAATCTGACCTATTGGCCCACTCTTGATCTGCTCTAGATGGCCAAGCGAATTGGCCCGCAGTGCGAAGTCGCCGAATACAAAGATCTGTCCGGGGAAGAAAACCTCACCCTGGAACGTATCACTACCGATGATCAAGGGAGCCATCAAGCCTTATGGTGACAACACAGTGGAACTCTCAATGAAAGCACCAATGTCGGTATCAAAACTGGCGGATCTCGGGTAGGGGGTCCCGAACTATGCGTCTAAGGCGGATGGTAACAGGAGGCAGGGGACACGATGTTTACCCAGGTTCGGGCCCTCTTGATGGAGGTAATACCCTACGTCCTGCTTGATTGTTCTTGATGATATGAGTATTACAAGAGTTGATCTACCACGAGATCGTAGAGGCTAAACCCTAGAAGCTAGCCTATGGTATGATTGTATATTGTCCTACGGACTAAACCCTCCGGTTTATATAGACACCGGAGGGGGCTAGGGTTACACAGAGTCGGTTAAAAGGGAGGAGATCTACATATTCATAGTGCCTAGCTTGCCTTCCACGCCAAGGAGAATCCAATCGGACACGGGACGAAGTCTTCAATCTTGTATCTTCATAGTCTAACAGTCCAGCCAAAGGATATAATCCAGCTGTCCGGAGACCCCCTAATCTAGGACTCCCTCATCAGGGGTGGCCTCAGAGAGGATCTGCAGTTAGCTCTCGTTCTTGTTAAGCCTACTCAGTTCGATCAGTTCTAGAACATGGCCCTCAAGCAGGAAGCTTCTCAGCTCAAGTGTGATGCTTCAAAGAAGAGAATCAGGGATGCAGTTCACTCGTCTTCTTCCTCACCAGTGGCACCTAAGAAACAAAAGTTCTGGCTTCCTCCACCTCCTCCGTTTCGTCAGCCCTACCAGCAGAAGAACTCAGGTGGTCGTGGATCTTCCCACCCTCCCAACCCAGGCTAACAGAACAAGTCTCAGGCTCCGAGGACAGGTGGTCCTCCTCCTCCACCTTTCCGTCCACTTTCAGGGGTTACTTGTCACAGGTGTGGTTTGAAAGGGCATTACTCAAACAAGTGCACCCAGAAGCGCCTTTCGCCTCCTCCTCTGGTCAGGTCAGCAAGCAATGCAGTTGTCAAGCACAATCCCAAGTTGGCAAGGTGAACATGTTGAATGCAGATCAAGCAGAGGATTCTTCAGATGTGATCATGGGTAACCTTTCAGTTAACTCTTTTCTTGCAAAAGTATTACTTGATACTGGTGCATCGCATTGTTTCATGTCAAGACCGTTTTTTGCAAAGCATGGGTTAGTAACTAATGATTTGCTCAAGTCGGTATCTATTGTTTCTCCGGGAAAGATTATGAACTCTAGCATGGTGGTTCCGGATGCTACCATCAAGATGGGCAATTATAAATTCATGGCTTCCCCAATTGTTCTCGGCAACTCTGATATTGATCTCATCCTCGGCATGGATTGGCTTTCTCAGCACAAGGTTGTCCACGTTCTGGGAACGGGGTCCCCAGACTTGCCTGCCTGCGACCCGCAGTGTGGCTCCACTAGTGGCCCTGTACGGCCCATCTTCACCAAAAAACATTCAAGACCCTCACGAGGGGCCAAGCCTCGTGAGGCGGATGACGCAAGACCTCCTCAGGGGCGGCCTCACCAGGCTGGCTCGCGAGGGGCACCTCGCGAGGTTTCTATCACGCAAGCCATGACGACTGGAGCCAAGTGGGTGCTAGTGCGTGTAGAGTCCTCGTTTCCTCTTTGGTGCTAAAGGGGCAAGCACAAATGAGGAGTCCCGAGGCATCAGGCAAAGTTTTCCATATCGGTGCAAGAAGACCAAGACCAGCAGGACGGAGATCACCGTGGAGCCCAAGACGGTGTCACCACCAGAGCCTTTGGCAGGCGAAGACTACTTTTGTCAGGATAGCTTGTACTAGTTGTCTCCCTTTGAATTTGGCCGTTGTGGGATCCCTTCCCACTCAATATTTGGGAAGAGGACTAGGGCCTCTATAAATAGGACTAGCCACCACCATAGGGAGGCATCTGATTGAGGGGCATCTGATTTAGACATAGATCGAATCCATAGCACCCCATCCACTCAAGTTCACCAAGCAGAAGAACACCTCTCCTCGCGAGGTTTTTCTTCCCTTGTAACTGTTCACCTTCAGCCCAAGAGGCAATCCACCACACCACACTGGAGTAGGGTATTACACCACAACGGTGGCCCGAACCAGTATAAATCTTGTGTCTCATGTTCTTTGGGTTCGTCGAGCTAGGCCGTGAGATTGTAGAGTGTGTGAGCTAGAGAGGGGGAGAGATCTTTGTGCGCACCCCAGTGTTCGAACCTCAAGGGTTTTGCCGGAACCCGAAATCTGACATTTGGCACGCCAGGTAGGGGTGTGCCGAAGCATTCCTCTTTGTCGATCCGCGCTTCACCACTCCGCCAAGTTCATGGCCGACACTCACCGGGCCCGCGCTGAGCGTCGGGCCGCTCTTGCCACCCGTGTCGCTCAGACAGCCCCTGTCGACGGACCTCCCCGTCGTTCTCCGTCACCCGCCACCAACGCCGCTACCGGCCCGGCGGCAAATGAGCAGCAAGCCTCTTTGCTGCACCCCTCTTTGCGGTGAGACAGTCGCACCGCCACCCCGTCGCTGACTCTGGCTGTCTCATCGTCTCACGCTCACCATGCTCCCACGGACGCAAAGGCCGGCTGCTCATGGCACACGAGCTCCTGCACTACCGCCCGGTCGACGACCTCTATGAGGACTGGTTGGACTGCATCGCCGAGCTCGCTAGCGCCGCCGGGGGCTCTCCTGCACCATCCATCTCGCTGCCTCGCCCGCCCCCGACTGTGGGCGGTGTGGCGTATGGAGAGCCTCCTCCCCCTCAGCACCAAGATGGCGCCCTTGCGCCGAGGCGCGTGGCTCATGGAGCACCTCAGCGTCCCCCGCGTCAAGATGGCGTCCTCGCTCCAAGATGCGCGGCCCAGCGACGTGAACCGCAGCGCCGTGTGCCCGCGCACGAAGAAAGAAGTTGCCAAGAGGTTCCCCGTCCGCAAAAAGATGCTCCACCGCTTCCAGCACCACCACGCCAGGATCGCCTGTTGTGGCAGGGCCATGTGCTGATTATCGTGGCAGCACAGGGAGGCCAAGGTCAAGCCCCAGCTCCACGACGGGCCTCGATGGCCATGGCAGGATGCCGCGCCTTCACTCCTAAGATGCGCAGCGTCGTCTGGCCGGGCAAGTTCCCCCGACCCTGCGGAGCTTCTGGAGCTCTACGAGCTGAGCATCGAAGCGGCCAACGGCGACAAAAAGGTCATGGTGAACTGGTTTCCCATGTCTCTCAAGGACGGCGCCCACTCATGGCTCCTGAACCTACCCCCAGGCTCAATTTCCTCCTGGGATGAGATGCGCAGCCACTTCATCGCCAACTTCCAGGGCACTCGCGACCGCCCCCCCGATCGCGGGCGACCTGTGCCGCATCAAGCAACAACTGGGAGAAACCCTATAGAAGTACATCCAGCGCTTCAACAACGTGCGTATCAAGATCCCCAAGGTGACGGATGAGGCCATCATGTCAGCATTTTCCGACGGCGTCCGCGATGTCAAGATGAAGGAGGAGCTCGCCATCCATGAGGAGTTGTGCACAACCTTGGAGTTGTTCAACATAGCAACCAAATGTGCAAGGGCTGAGGAGGGGTGTCTCTCCCTCCTAGAGCTCCCTGCTGCAGATCCATAGGAGCAGAAGGCCAAGGTCAAAGGACGTGAAGCGCAAAGGAGTGGCCGTACTCGCTGCAGAACCGGACACCGAGAGCAGCTGAGATCTTCGTGAGTTGTCCAAGGGCAGCCGTATGTTCTGCGCCTTCCACAACGTGCGCACGCACAACACCAATGATTGTCAAGAGCTCAGGGCCATTCTAGATGGATGCTTCGGTCGACGCCCCGAGCACAATGACCGGGGCTATGGCCGTGGAGGTGGACGAGGTGGAGGACATTGGGACGACCGTGGGCCTCGCCAAGAGTGGTGCGACCAGCCTCGCGAGGATCATTGGCAGGACTAGCCTCATGAGGGCTCCTGGAGGGACCAGCCTCGTGAGGATCGTCCTTAGGGAAACCCTGGTCTCCCTCTGCTACCGCCGCCAAGAAGGAACGACGACCATCAACAGGATGAAGGTGCTGGGGGCTTCCAGGAGCCGTGCGCCATCGCCTGCATCTTGGGCGGTGCTCAGGCCCCAGCCTCCCAGCGCATCTTCCAGCAGTTCTCCCGTGAAGTGAATGCAGCCCTCCCCAAGCTCGAGGCTACGCGCCCGCTCAGGTGGTCCAAGTACGCCATCACCTTTAGCACGGCGGACCAGCTCAAATGCGCGGCAACAGTTGAGTTCTCCCGATGGCTTGTTCACCCATCATCATCAATGTCAAGGTCACCAAGACCCTCATCGACGGCGGCGCATGACTCAGTGTCCTGTCCGTCGAGACGTTTGACAGCCTTCAAGTGCCATATGATCAGCTCCAACCCACCAAGCCTTTCTCAGGAGTGACAGATGGCTCCACCATCCCAATAGGGCAAGTTCGCCTCCCTGTCAACTTCGGTCAGCGTGACAACAACCACACCGAGCTCATCAACTTCGATGTCGCCCACATCCGCCTGCCGTATAATGCCATCCTTGGATACCCAGCACTGGCCAAATTCATGGCAGTCACCCACGACGGCTACAACGTCCTCAAGATGCCGGGAAGCAGCGGAATCATCACAATCCCTTCTGAAGAAAGAGACGCGGTGTGCTCCCTCGAGCGCGCCTTCCAAGCTGGATCAATTGAAGACCCTGACAGCGCGGGTGCGTAGTACCCTCCTGAGGCCAACCCCAAGAGGAAGAAGAAGCTATTCCGCCCTGGGCCTCAAGGGAGCGGCACCTCCAGCGGCGCCACTGCCGGATCTGCGCCAGCGCCTGGGGCGCCTCCCTCCCTCGCAAAGGGAGGCGCACCCGGTGCTCTCCTCGGGCAAGGCTCGAGGGCTCTCTTCTGGAGGGCCTCGGACCAGGCCAACATCACGAGGGAGGCGCTCGGGCACCACGTGGAGGCATGCTTCACGGCACGTTTCCCTCAGGAGGACACTGGGCGAGGAGCGCCCGGCGCTCAGGAGTTCATCACCAAGGCATCTCAGGAGCTTCTGGAGGCAAGAGCAATACGCGGCGACCGCCGCCCACCTGGCGTTGCTCCCCACCCAGGCAAGGGTGGTGAGCTGCGCGTCTGCATCGACATCTCGGGGCTCAACAGGGCCGCATCTCAGGAGCGCTTCTGGCCTTCGCGTGCTGGCCGGTGTGAGGGCCCGCCTCACCACTACATTCGCATGCCGTTCGGCCTGCCGAGTGTGGCTGCCGCCTTCCAGCGCAATCTGCGGAGCATCCTAGCAGGTTAGGAGGCCAGGCACCACGCGGTCGTGGCGGAGATGGAGACGGTCCTCCAGAGGCAACCTGAGCCTCCAGAGCCTCCCGAGGCTCAGGGTCTCGGCGGCTCATGAGAAGCGACTTCTTCGCTACATGTCTTCAGCTACCCCAACACTCCTTCGGCAACCAAACCAGGTGACATTTTTCCAAGTTCATTCAGGTGGGAGTGCCCCCTGGGCTGCATCATCCCCAGGCTGCGTGGGTCCGTCCCTGCGGCATGTATTTGCTTGCATCTTTAGTTCACTCTGCTGGGAGCACCCCTCAGGCTGCATTAACCCCAGGCCGCTACGATCCAACCCAGTGGCATGTGTCGTTCTTGCATTTACCTAAGCTAGTTGCTTTTCATGCGTAATCTATCTATGGTTATCACCTGCTCGATTGTCACCCACCATGGGAGTCGCGGGCCAATCGTCTTTCTTCAGGATCCTTCACGTAAGAAGGCTAGGCACGGCGTCTGTGCTCGGGCCCGCCCCTGCAGCGTTGTTAAATCCAACGGTTGAGCTCTGTCTGGCGGGCCGGCCCCGTTCATGTCATCTCCCGGGGTCGTTGGTGGTTGGCCTTCTCGTGCGATAGCCTTAGGAAATCCATTCGGCGCAGGTTGTCTAACCATCTCGCAGGAATGCCACAGCCATCAACAACCAAGACCAAGCGCAACCCGCCTTGAGGTAGGGCCTCGTGAGTCCCGCGCTGGCTCACGAGTGCCCAGATACACCTCCTCTAGCCCTGCCGTGCAAGCCACATGTCAGGGCGGGGCTGTACACGCCCTGGGGCCTCTCCGTAGTAGGGAGTCCCCTCCCACGTGCCAGTGGAAGCACCATGCTCCATGCTGGCAGTCGACACTGCCGAGGAGCGGCTATGCCTATGCAAGTACGAAAGCACTATGCTCCGCGCTGGTGATAAACAACTGTGGGCGGGCACACGGCTGTATCAACCTCAGGGAGACTCCGGGCTCGGTGTCTGGCCTCATAGCAATGCCTCCCCTCGGGAGAGCCGTGCGACCGGGCTGGGCACGGGGGCTGCGCTCGGGTCACGCCCAAGCGTACGCCACCCTGCCAGGTCCGTCGAACCTCGTCGTCACGCGCCCTCCCAAGCGGGGCTAAGGTACGAAGGTCGTTTGAACATCACGGGGGACTCCTGAGCATCGTGACTCTGGAGCCTAACTGACCACGTAGCCCCTCACTCCTTGGTCCGTCCTGGTGATCCGGTCGGCCCAATGGCGGCTGAGGTATGCACGGGGTCGAGCCCTGCCGACGTAGAACACTAGACCCAGTCCCAGATCTCCTTCCTATAAGCTGTTTGTGCATCAAGGGGGACTCCTGAGCATCGTGACTCAAGAGCCTAACTGATCACACAGCCCTTCACTCCTTGGTCCGTCCTGGTGATCCGGACGGCCCAACAGTGGCTGAGGTATGCGTGGGGTCGGCCCTGCCGACGTAGAACATAAAGCAAATAGAAAGGAAATCACAGAATTTCAAAGCAAATATTACATGACATATTGTTCCTCTGAAATCAAACGCGAGTTTAACACCTCCACGAGGCATGGTACATATTGCAGAAGCTAAAACAGGAAAGGAGCCACCAGCAGGTTCCCTCGTCACCCTAGACGCTGCCATCGCCTGCAAGAGATGCTTCTTCTCCAACAGCGTCGCCTTCCCCAGCACCACCAACCGGAGTTGCAGGATCAGTAGCACCGCCGATCGGAAGCGCGGGAGTGAAGGCGCGGAACCTCTTCAGCAGGGCCTCCACCTGACCCTTCAGAGCTGCAGTGGCGGCCTCGTAATGCTTGTCTTTCACAGGCTCCAGTAGCTCGTCAAGGTGGGGGGAGGGATCGCGAAGGTGGAGGTGGCTAAAGATGCGCGTCAGCGCGGCTGAGGAGAGAACGCAGGCTTCTTCCTCCGCCATGGGGCCGATGCCGCTCACAACATCCTCCAGTGCACCAACCAGGTAAGGAACCAACTGGTTGGCGCCCTTGTCGTCGGCAACCAGCAGCTCCTCCAAGCCCTTCTCGTAGAGCGACTTCAGCGCCGACCGAGCCTTCTCTTCAAGGAGCTTGAAGGTCGCGCGGTCCTTAGTCAGGACCTTCGCCTTGGCATCAAGATCGGCCTTCTCTGCCTTCAGCTTCTGCTCCAACCCCTCTAGGCGGCTGCGTTCCGTGGCCTGCGCCTTCACCAACTGCTCCAGTTCGGTGTCGTGATCCTTGACGGCGTCCTCTCGGGCTTTCATCTTCTCTTCCTCCGCCTTGTGGCCTTGGGCTTCCTTCGCGTGCTCCCTCCGCTTGGTCTCCAGCTCAGCAGCCAGCAACCAGCAGCGGTCCTGGGCAGCCTCGGCCTCCTTCAGCGCCACCTTGCGGGCGGCCACAGCATGGGCAACGTCCTCCCTGTCCTTCTTGGAGTCAGCAGCAGCTTGGCTTAGTGCCACCCAGACGGATGCGTCGGAGTGCTGCCAGCAGAGACCAGTTCTAGGCGTCCGGCCACCAGGCGATGGTCAGTGCCCTGAAGGTCTTCTCGCAGCAAGGCTATCGTAGAAAGAGCCCGCTCCAGGACGTCAGGAGAGTTGGAGGAACCTGGGGTCAGCAGTACAGCAGAAGGAGGAGGAAGAGGTGTCGTCACCACCATGGCCTGAGAGGCCAGAGGCTCCTGAGCCTCGGGGACCCCAGCGCCCGAGCCGGACGCTGGCACCTCCAGAGCCGGCGGGGCCTCGGGGGCTGAATCCTCCCGAGGATGCTCCACCCAGTCTCGAGAGGTTGATCGGGCTGGAGAGGCACGAGCGCCGTCACCGCCTTTACTGATGGAGAGGGGTGTGGCCGCAGGAGGCGATCTGGGCTCAAGTAGTACCACCTCACCCTCCCTTCTCCTCTTCGCCGTAGGCGTTGTCTAGTTGCACAACGAAGAAGAAGAGTCAGAAACGAGCAGCGGAAGCGGGAACAAGGCAGGACGAGAACCCTTACTGGTCCACCACAGCATAGTCCCTCCGCTTCGTAAGCTTGAAGCCGGAGAGCTTCCCAGCCCGAGGCACGGGCGTGCCAGCTCACAGAGCAGAAGCAGGGGCAGCAGCTGGACCAGAAGCAGCTCCAGGTGGCGGTGAGGTAGGAGCATCGTCCAGGAGAGCAGCACCGACCTGCCCTTTGTTGGAACCATGGGCGGCTCCCCCTTCTCCGGGAGGATGTCGTCCTCGCCATTATCGTCAGGCAGGAGGTGGACGATGTCAGCCTTGCGGAAGGGAGAGGTCTCCCCCATCCCCTCGGGGGGCTACCTCTGAGTCGCGCTCCTCCTCCTCCTCCTCCTCCTCGTCCCTGTGGGAATTGCCAGAAGACACGTCCACCATCACCGTCGCCACCGGGACTTCAAAGGGCGCCGGTGGCACTAGGCCGTGCCGGACAAAGGTGGTCATCGATAAGATTTGCACGAGACCACCCCTCGTCAGAATGGGGCATCCCCGTTGGCAACTTCAGCCGTGGGCGGACGCACTTGGCATCCATCATAACCCACTTGCTCCGAAAGCCATTGGCCTTCTTGCCGTCCTTCGAGATTGCGTTGCCTTGCCGGCAGCGACGAAGTTGGCTCACCCCGTGGTGTGGCCGTCATTGATTCGGAGGAAGAAGAAGTGGCGCAGCAGTGCCACAGACGGCATCACCCCGACATACGCCTCGCAGTAGAAGGCAAAGATTGACAAAAGAAGAACGAAGTTGGGATGGAGGTGGAGAGCCTGTAACCCGTAGTGTTGGAGGACCGCGTAGAAGAAGTCGGAGAAGGGGGGGAACGAGGCCGGCGACGATGTTGCTCATGAAGAAGGGGTAGAAGGAGCTCTTCGAAGCCCAGTCGGGGCGATCGGGGATCTTTTGCATTAGGGGTAGTCTTCTTTTATTTTGGTTCCGTAGTCGGACCTTGTTTGTATTCTGGATGTTGTAATGCTATATTTATGTATTGTGTGAAGTGGCGATTGTGAGCCAACTCTGTATCTCTATCTTATTCAGTACATGGGATGTGTAAAGATTACCCCTCTTGCGACATGCGTACTATGCGGTGATGCCTCTAAGTCGTGCTCCGACACGTGGGAGATATAGCCGCATCGTGGGTGTTACAAGTTGGTAATCAGAGCCTTCCACGACTTAGGAGCCCCCTGCTTGATCGAATCGCTGGCGTCGCGGAGTCTAGAAAAATGTTTTGAGTCTTTTCGGATTATATATATCGGAGAGGAGGATTCTTTTTACTCCTCAGTCCCTTCGTCGCTCTGGTGAGGCTTCCTGACGTAGAGTTTTGACTCTTCTCTTCTCAAATTTCACGAATTTTTTTAGGATCACGCGGGTATCTTAGAATCGTTCCGATGGTTTTGTGACGAGGACATTGTTCTTGGTGCCTCCTGACATTTAGGGGTTGTGGTAGTGCCCTGGGGAGTTGAGCTCCGAGGTGTTGTCGTCACAATTTTATCCTTGCAGTTCTAGAATACCTGAGTTTCGCCGACATAAAAAAAATCTCTTTTATGCAGTTGTTGGTGAGATAACCTCGACGCCACCCAGTACTGGGGCGGGAGTTCGGGAGTATTGCCATAACTCATATAACAGATGCTTTTTGAAGGTTGAGGTAAACGATTTCCGAAGGTTTCTTGGTTATGTGTTGAAGGATGGATACAGCTGGATGTAGGATTTGCTAGTTTTGGGTGAGATATTATGCTTCCCCTGTATCCCCAACACCTGGTTGCATAAACAGAAAGTTTCGGGAGTTTATAAGTGGGAATTCAAGTAGCTCCTAGGATATCTTTCCGACAGATGTATGATATGAAATTGGGGTCCGACGTCTAGTGGTCCGCCTATCCACGGTTGGTTTTACAGTGGTCTCGTTTTGTCTTAAAGAGTCTTTGGCTATGCTGACTCGGGGACGCTTCGTATGTCATGTGCACTGCCTTGTACATGATGGTGCTGTACGATCGAGCCCGTGTGGGCCCCACCACGAAAACTTCGGACGAAATCTCTATCATATGTTTGTTCATGCTTATTTTGCAAACCAATCCTTTGTTATGTTTTGAGTTGTGGTATTCGAGTTGCTTCGAAGTCAAATGTTGAGTCCATACCTTTTTCCAAGTGGTGTTCTCATATTCCTATGGGAGTACCAATCCTTCATGATAATCGAGATTGTCATGTCAATCCTTTTCAACCGGCGTGTTTTTCTTCAAGTGGATCCGATCTTTTTCAACATCCGCAAGATCAACTCTAAGTATTCTCAACGGTGTTTGTTTCATTCGTCCCAAGATGCCATTGTTTTTCCCGCCCTCCCACCCTTTTTCTTCAAGGACTCAGATTTCTTAATCAACTATCCATTTTATTCATGCGAAGTCTCTTCATCCTTTTCTTTCAAGTTTTGATCTGGTGATTTATCGTGGAGATTCTAATGGAGCTTCAAGCTCATCATTCTTCGTTCTTTTCCTTCTCCGGTGGACTCAACTCAAGCTTTCGTGTTGATCATATCCTTTTCCTTGGTTCAAATGTTTTCCCATACCAGTGCACCTCTTAATCATCCACTCCTCGCCATTCAATAGTTCTGGAGTGCTGAAGATATCTCGAAGATTCATGTTTTTCCACTCTTAATCCGTTCAAGCTATTTCGAGATTGTTATCTCATTCAAGCCGTTTACTTCAACCGGTGCATTCTCCTTTTCAAGTAATCGTTCAATGGTGTTTCTTTTGAGTGGGCCCTAACCCACAGGTCTTTTCCCAGGATCTTACCTGACTCTTCTAATTTTACCGGAGCTATTCTCAAATGATTCAAAGTTTGACGTAAGAATGAATTACCATCAGTCATATGTATTTCTCCAAGATCTATCAAATTCTTTTCATCGTTGAGTCAACCTCTTCGCTTTTGATTCTTCCGGAGTGTCTAAATAATTACCCATACACATAGACGTATTATTCAAATACAACATGTGGATTTATATGGCGTTTACCTGCTGGTTATTTCTTATCGAAATCATTTTGTCAAGTGGCATCCATACACAGCGGTATGCCTTAAATATGCCAGGGGCTTCGTTTTTCCCATAACACGGTAGTAAAAGTCTGAACACCTTCAAGGAAGTTCGGCACCCCGAACCTATAGCATTATATGAATCAGCTCCAAATCATGTCTTGGGTCAATAGTTGGGTTTGCCCGGCTCCCATGTTTTGGTACCTTACGTTCCGCTATATCGGCTAAGGTAGCACTGGGAGAACTACTGCGATTGTGTCCCGGTTCTTCCGGATGAGCACCTCAGTAGAGAAAGCCAAAAACTGACTGTCATGATACGGTGAGAGCTGGTCAGCTGTTCGAGCGGTTACAAAATCTTTAAGGATTTCTCCCTCATAATGCCATAACCAATGCAGTGTGCGATGGATTAGTTTTTTCTCCAATTAGGCGCTTATAGAGCCCCTAGTACGGTCTTCCGAACACAAGGGGCTGCGTCGACCATACTAAAGCTCCCATGGATAAGTGAGAGTGATAAAGCCCTATAGTTCGATTGCCTGGTTCATTGTGCTGAGCACCTCCTTCGAAGGATCCAAAACTGGGATAAAGAGTTCTCAGGTTTATCCCGAACACCCCCGTACTTCTTACGTGGGGGCAGAAGCCGACGACTTGCCAACTCTCAGGTTTAATATAAAAACGGCCGTATAGGAGGGTAAACTTTTATATAACAGGCGACAAAGAAACGACCTTGTTCAAACATTACAAAGGAGAACATGATTGGCATTCATGGAAATATAATGTCCTTGGTGCATAGCTCCGCTGCAAGGTAGGATCCTTTCAGGACACTCTCATAATATGATTCGGGCTTGCGGTGCTCCTTCCCTTCTGGCGGTCCTCCGGTCATCAGCTTTTCGGCATCCATCTTCCCCCAGTGCACCTTTGCGCGGGTGAAGGCCATTCACGCTCCTTCTATATAGACCAACCGCTTGATGACGTCAAGTAGAGGGCAAGCGCTTACAAGCCGCCTCACGAGCCCGAAGTAGCTGCTTGGAATTGGCTCGGCAGGCCATAGCCGGATAACCATATCTTTCATGGCTAGTTCCGCCGCTTTATGCAGTTCGATCAGCTATTTCAGTTGATCGGCAAAAGGCACCGGATAATTCGGCGCCAAATACTGTGACCAGAAGAACTTATCTGTGGTGTTCCTTTCTTAGGCTCAGTAGAATTGGGCAGCATCTGATATGTTGCAAGGTAGCTCGGCAAATACACCTGAGAAATCCGGATTCAAAAAACATAGTTTTCCCTTCAAATACTTGCTTTACATGGGAAAAGCCTTACCCGCCGCGATCTTTCTCGCCTCTCGGATCCCCTGCAGGGCGCTTTGGGTTACCCCCCGGGCATCGCTCGTGGCTTGACACGCCTTGGTGAGTTCGGGCACTTTCTTCGTTAAACTCTGTTCCAAGGTCTCGCATTTACTTACGGCCTCTTGCAGCTCCTGCTCAGCTTTAATAACTCTAGCCTCGTGTTTCTTAGGAAGAGTCCGCTCTGTGGCCGCCTTTTTCTCGGCCTCGGCAACGGCCCTTTTGAGGGCCTCGACTTCAGTAATAACCCCTAGCACAAATTATGTGGCTTATTTCATACTGAACATTTATTTCACAATAAATGCACACAATTCTTGTGCATACCTTGTTTATCCCTCAACTACATTTTCAATTGGCCAAGTTCTTCTATAGCCCGCTCCAGACTTTGATTCAGTCCGGAGATCTCCGCAGTACAAGAGGCAGTAGCCGCTATAGGTACCTGCTTGAAACAGAAGAGAAATCAATGTCATCCAATGAGTCGTCCTGCGATCATCAATTCGATCCCCTGTCCGGTTCTTTCTTTCACCGAACAGTGTATCAGGGGCTACTATCTACACTATGACACTCTTCGACAACTCATAAAAACATACCTCAAAGCCTCTTACAAGGCTGATACAGGCTTCGTTCAGTCCACTCTCAGTTGACTGAATCTTCTCAATCACCGCACCCATAAGGGCACAGTGTTCATCAACGATGGAGGCGTCTTGCAACACCACCAACAAAGCATCCGACACTTCTGGACAGAGGTCGCCGGTGGAACAGGCACGCCCCCTCCAGCCGAAAGAGGCTGCCTTCTTGATTCTGGAGCCGTATAGGTCTCTGGAATCGCATTCGGTGGGGAGCCGAACTCAGGATCGCCCCCGTCGTCAGACCCCATGAGAATCTCTTCCCCCATGTGTCCGGCCCCTGCGGTTTGACCTCCAGGCGCCACCTTCACGGTTTCTTCCTTTCCTCCTCGGTCGGAGTCCTTCTGGGACGAAGCCTCGGAGTTATGCACCTGTTTGGAGGAAGGGGCCTTTGGGGGCGTCCCGCTCTTCGTAGCATTTGAGCTGAGGAGGTCCTCTGATGAGGATTGTTTTGTACGGGACCTCGCCGGACTATAAAAATATATATATTCTTAGGCTAAAATACTAAGCCGGGATGAGTCCGGACGCTTAAACGTACTCGGATTTTATATACTTACGAGTTTACCAGGGGCTGGGCCCTGGGATCCCATGTCGGGCCGCTGTCGGCGGTGGCAGTGGACTCCTCTGGAAGAGGAGCCCTTCCCCTTTTGGGCAATTCAACCTACAAGGCTGCGGAGGCGTGATGGGCACCAAAACCTTCGGATATTGTGTCCGAAGTGCCGCGGCGACGAAGGCCGCCCCGGGTCTTTTTGGCCTCCTTCTCGGCCGTCTTCTTCGGCACCTTGTAAGGCGCCGGGACCAGCATGTTTGTCAGAAGTGCGATGGCCGGGTCTTCGGGCAGCAGGGCCGGACAATGGATCCGCTCCGCCTTCTTCGTACAGCCCTGGGAGAGTTGAATAACACGCGTTAAGCGCTTCCTTTGGGTCATGCGAATAGAAAAGTTGGATAAACTCACCGAACTTACAGGGCGGGACAGTTGGTACCCGCGGTCCTCGGCGGAGTCCGGCCATGATTTGCTGGACTTCAAAAGCACCTTCCAAATGTCCTTGTGCGAGGAGCCGAAGAACCCTCGGAAGGTTTGGTGCCTGGCCGGATCGAATTCCCATAGATTGCAAGTCCGGTGTTGACAAGGCAGTACCCGACGGACTAACATCACCTGGACTACGTTGACTAGTTCAATGTTCTTATCTCCCATATCTTTAATGCATGTCCGGAGCACCAACAGTTCATCGGACGAGGACCAGTCCAGGCCTTTCTTAACCCAGGATGTAGGCCGCAGAGGGGGGCCGGATCAAAACTCAGGAGAGGCGGCCCATTCCTTGCCGCACGGCTCAGTGATGTAAAACCACCGTTGTTGCCACTCCTTGACAGAATCATTAAAGGTTCCTGTTGGCCATATAAGACATTGGGCATCTTTCTCACCATAGCGCCCCCACACTTGGCGTGCTCGCCGCCCACCACCTTGGGCTTGACATTAAAAACCTTCAACCATAAACCGAAGTGCAGCGAAATGCGGAGAGAAGCCTCGCACACGACAATGAATGTCAAAATGTTGAGGAAGGAATTAGGGAACATATCGTGAGATCGATCCCATAATAATACAGGATGCCATGAATGAATGGGTGGAGGGGAAACCCTAGCCCGTGGACAAAGTGAGGGAGGAATACAACCCTCTCATGGGGTTCCAGAGTCGGGACGATCTGTCCCACTGTCGGGAGATGGTGGCTGATTTTCTTGGCCAGATACCCGGCCTCCCGAAGCTTTTTGATATCCTTCTCTCGGATGGCAGAGGCCATCCATTTGCCTCCTGCTCCTGATTCAGACATGTTTGGAAGACCTTTTGTGGGCAGAGAAGGTGAACGCTTGGGCGCTGGAGCCTGAGAAGAAGGGAATGAATCGAGAAGAAGGCGTGGGTGAAAAGAGTGAATCCTTGTCCCTTTATAAGGGCGGAAGAGGCGATGCGCCTCCCCACTCTCCTGGTAAAACCTCTCATTCCCCAAGCGCCGTAATTGATGGTGCGGTTGGGTTATCCACATCCGTATTGATGAGAATCCCGTGATAAGGGGACATGATCTCTGCTTCGACAAGACGTGCCATTGAAACCACCTCACGATATGTGCAGTAGCTGGTTGAGAAAACGGTTCGAATAATGACCGGGCCGTGGTATGTTGTCATGCTGTCAAACGTGTCGACAGATTAGATTTGTGGAAATATTATTCTCTCTACGGTGGTATGTGGAACTTGTTTTGTAGAGCCGGACACTATACTTGTGTTCAAAATCTTCTATGGAGTATTCGGAGGAAGAACCCGCCTTGCAATGCCGAAGACAAATCTGCGCACCGGACTCATTGTCATTGAAGCCTGGTTCAGGGGCTACTGAGGGAGTCCTGGATTAGGTGGTCTCCGGACAGCCGAACTATATCCTTTGGCCAGACTGTTGGACTATGAAGATACAAGATTGAAGACTTCGTCCCGTGTCCGGATAGGACTCTCCTTGGCATGGAAAGCAAGCTTGGCAATACGGATATGTAGATCTCCTTCCTTGTAACCGACTCTGTGTAACCCTAGCCCCCTCCGGTGTCTATATAAACCGGAGGGTTTAGTCTGTAGGACAACAACAATCATACCATAGGCTAGCTTCTAGGGTTTAGCCTCTACGATCTCGTGGTAGATCAACTCTTGTAATACTCATATCATCAAGATCAATCAAGCAGGAAGTAGGGTATTACCTCCATCGAGAGGGCCCAAACCTGGGTAAACATCGTGTCCCACGCCTCTTGTTACCATCCGCCTTAGACGCACAGTTCTGGATCCCCTACCCGAGATCCACCGGTTTTGACATCGACACCTGCCGACATAGAACGTAAAGCAAATGGGAAGGAAATCGCAGAATTTCAAAGCAAATATTACAAGACATATTGTTCTCCTAGAAACCGAACGCGAGTTTAATGCCTCCACGAGGCATGGTGCACATTGCAGAAATTAAACAGGAGAGTAGTCGCCAGCAGTCACCCCTAGACACCACCGTCACGTGCAAGGGACGCTTCTCCTTCAGCGGGGCCACCTTCACTTGTGCCACCAGCCGGAGTTGCAGGATCAGCAGCACCCCCGGTCGGCGGCACGGGAGCAAAGGCGCGAAACTTCCCTAGTAGGGCCTCCACCTGACCCTTCACGGCCACGGAGGCGGCCGCGCAATGCTCGTCGTCCACAGGCTCCAGCAGCTCGTCAAGGCGGGCGGCAGGATCGTGAAGTTGGAGGTGGCTAAATACGTGTGTCAGCGCGGGTGAGGAAAGAACGCAAGCTTCTTCCTCTGCCATGAGGCCGATACCGGTCACGGCGTCCTCAAGCGCATTGACCAGGAAGGGAAGCAGTTGGGTTGGGCCCTCATCACTGCCGGCCAGTGGCTTGTCCAAACCCTTCTCGTAGAGCGACCACAACGCCGTCCGAGACCTCTCCTCGAGGGGATTGAAGGCCATGCGGTCCTCAGCCAGGACCCTCACCTTGGCTTCAAGCTCAACCCTCTCTGTCTTCAGCTTATGCTCCAGCTCCTCCAGCCGGCTATGCTCCGTGGCCTGCGCCTTCGCCAGCTGCTCCAGCTCCGCGTCGCTACCCCTGATGACGTATCGGGCCTTCAACTTCTCCTCCTCCGCCTTGTGGTCCCAGGCTTCTTTCGCGCGCTCCCTCTACACGGTCTCTAGCTTGGCCTCCAGCGACCAGCAGCGGCCCTGGGTGTCCTCATCATCCTTCAGCGCCACCTCACGGGCGGCCACAGCCTGGGCGACGGCTTCCTTGTCCTTCTCGGAGTCCGCAGCAGCCTGGCTCAGTGTCGCCCGGATGGACACATCGGAGTGAAGCCAGCCGGAGACTAGCTCCAGGCGCCCAGCCACCAGGAAACGGTCGGTGCCTTGAAGATCTTCTCGCAGCAGGGCCATCGCAGAAAGAACATGCTCTAGGATATAACGAGAGGCGGAAGAACCTGGAGGCATCAGTTTGGCAGAAGGAGGAGGAGGCAACAACATCACCATGGCCTAGGAGGCCAGAAGCTTCTAAGCCTTGGGAGCCCCAGCACCTGAGCCAGATGTTGGCACCTCCGGAGCCAGCGGGGCCACGGGGGATGACTCCTCCCGAGGATGCTCCACCAAGCCTCGCGAGGATGATCGGGCTGGAGAAGCGCGAGCACCGTCACCGCCCTTATCCGTGGAAAGGGTTGCGACCGCAGGGGGCGATCCAGGCTTGAGCAGCACCACCTCGTCCTCCTTCCTCCTCTTCGCCGCGGGCCTGGTTGCATGAACGAAGAAGAATCAAGGACGTGCATCAAAAGCAAGAACAAGGCAGGACAAGAACGCTTACTGGTCAACCGCAGCATAGTCCCTACACTTCGTAAGCTTGAAGCCGGAGAGCCTCACAGTCAAAGGCGCGCGTCCAGGGGCAGAAGGAGGGGCTACAAACGAACCGGTGGTAGCTCCAGGTGGCGTCGGGGCAGGAGTGTCGTCTTGGGGGATCAGTGTGACGCCCCGAGACCGTTGAGCCAGGTGTCCTCCAGTTATTCGCTGTCGTTGTCATGTCATTTGCTTGCGTGTTGCATCTTATCATTTCATCATGTGCATTGCATCATCATGTTTTAAAACTTGCATTCGTCTGGGTTCTCCGAGTTCTTTCCGTTGTCCGTTCTAAGCCTAGACACACTTGCACGCGCCTGCGGCATGTCCGAAATATTATTTTATAAGTTGCCGGAAAATGTTCTCGGAATGGGATGAAAGTTGGCATGTGGTCTTATTATAGTGTAGATAGACTGCCTGTCAAGTTTCATCGCATTCGGAGTTCGTTTGATGCCCCAACGATTAACTATAGCGACAATATAGTCGGTCAAACGTCGGACGTTTTCGGTCTCCGGAAACAGTCGCCGGGCCTTCTCTCTTCCCTTTTCTCAGCCTGAGGCCTTCTGCACAGTCCACTACCTACCGCCAGGCCCAACCTAACCTCTCCCTTCAGCCCGCGCCCCTCCTCGCGCGCGCGTCCGGAAGTTGTCCCGGACCCGACCCGGACAGTCGTTGCCGTTGTGTCCGGATCATCCCCAAACGTGTGCTAAACATCACCGTTTTCTTTTTTGGACTCCCTAGCTATTTTATCCGGAATCGTCTGATTGCGATCGTAGGTTCGAGATAGACCCTAACCTAATCCGTGATGTATATTTATAGTCCACCCCTAGTCTAATTTCAGACCAAATCCCTAAATTCTAGGGATCCTCCCAGCCGCCGCCGCCGCACTCATTCCCCAACATCGGGATCCCCATCGCTCAAACCAAATCCATCTCCTCCTCATTTTCACCACCAACCTAACCAGCGAGCTCCTCCTCCTCTCGATCCATCCCCACGCCCCTCCGCGGTTGGGCCCGAGCAGGATCACCCAGAGCCGCAGCTCGTCCGTGAGCAGCACTGCCGCCATCAGGCCAGGGCCTCCCCGGCGCTCCTCCTCGCTCCTGTTTCTTCTTGTTGCCTCCTGCCTCTCCCCGTAACCTTCTCTCTCTCCCTCCCGTTCTTCAGGAAGCCACCAGGACGGCGCCGCCATGAATGCGAGCCACCTCCTGCCGCCGTTTCACCTCGCCCTGCGCCTCAAGTTCCTCCCGCCGGAGCCCCAAGTCCACCTCACCGGCGCGAAGTCCCCTACCGCCATGGCCGCCCGGGAACACGGAGATCCGCCGCCGTCCTGCCGTTCCCCTTCGACGATGGAGCTTCCCGCTGCCAAGTCCAGGACCCCGTCGCTGTGCTGCCATTTCAGGTCGTCCCGATCCCAAGTCCTGCGCTGCCTCCGTTTGAGAGGAGGATGACGAAGCCGCGCCCCGCGTTGACCCCTCGGCACGTGGATCCAGCTGGGCCTCATCCCGATCCCAAGTCTAGCGCCCTCCTGGCGTGTCTCGCTTCATGGCCTAGCGCTGCAGATCCGGCCTGCTCGTCCACACCCCCTGGGCCGCCTCCTCATGCACCTCCACGTGGGCCATGCCCCGAACGGCCCAGGTCTGCGCACAAAGCCCAACCCGCCACCAGCCTCATCCGATCTGGGCTGAGCCCAGCTGGGTGAGCAGCCCCAGCCTCCCCTGTGCACCTTTGGGCCAACCAGTTTCAGCCCATTGTGTTTTTCCTGCTGCTGCAATTTAGCTATTTTTTTCCAGAAAACTGCTATTTTACAGAAAAGTCCCTAGACAACATGCATATAATAACTCACAAACCGTGCATCGGATTAAAGCAAACTTAATATGGAAGTTGCTTAGAATTTTGTCTAGTTTCATAATATGTCTTTTTCATCCATGTTTAAATTTGCTCCTATGCCATGTTAAAATGCTTTAATTCATAACTAAATAACCGTAACTCGGATTTTAATAAACTTTATATGTAAATGGGGTGGAAAAATGCCTAGTTTAACATGGTGGCATCATTTTGCATGTTTAACAACTCTAAAATTGTGTTTAGGGAAGAACAGTACCAAACCTAATATATGCATATGGGGATTTACCGGAATTGTTGTTCGTTGCTTGCGGCCTCATTTAAACTTGACTAGATAGGTAGTTTTACTTTGCTTCACCCTCTTGCCATGTTACTCAACATTTAATATTGTTGGGTACATAAACAAGATCGAACTAAATACGTTATGTGGTGTTTTGGCAATATGCACCCCGATGCATATTGAGCTCCACTTAATTTGTAGGATTGTTTGTGC
Source organism: Triticum urartu (assembly GCF_003073215.2). NCBI lineage: Eukaryota > Viridiplantae > Streptophyta > Magnoliopsida > Poales > Poaceae > Triticum > Triticum urartu. The sequence continues at coordinate 286,137,638 of NC_053028.1, forward strand.
ACTTTGCCATGCCATGCCTCATTAAACCGGACATGCATCATACTTGTTTGCGCATCGTGGCATGCTTATGTGGTGGTTTTCTAGTATGTTGCGTGCTTCTTTCCGGTGTTGCTTCTTCGGGTTGGTTCCGATAACGTTGCGTTTGCGAGGACCCGTTTGACTACATCCGTTTATCTTCTTCATGGACTCGTTCTTCTTCCTCGCGGGATTTCAGGCAAGATGATCATACCCTCGAAATCACTTCTATCTTTGCTTTCTAGATGCTCGCTCTTTTGCTATGCCTATGCTGCGATACCTACCACTTGCATATCATGCCTCCCATGTTGTTAAGCCAAGCCTCTTACCCACCTTGTCCTAGCAAACCGTTGTTTGGCTATGTTACCGCTTTGCTCAGCCCCTCTTATAGCATTGTTAGTTGCAGGTGAAGATGAAGTTTGTACCTTGTTGGTACATGGATATGTTATTCCTTGTTGGAACACTCTTGCCACCCTAGTTTCCGTCATATCGGTGTTATGTTCCCGGATTTTGCGTTCCTTACGCGGTTGGGTTATAATGGGAACCCCTTGACAGTTCACCTTGAATAAAACTCTTCCAGCAAGGCCCAACATTGGTTTTACCATTCGCCACCTAGCCTTTTTATTTCCCTTGGGTAGGCCTGCGCAAGGGTCATCTTTATTAAACCCCCGGGCCAGTGCTCCTCTGAGTGTTGGTCCAAACTGAGCGATGTCCGGAGCTACCAGGGGCAACTCTGGGCTGTCCCACCCGACGTCTGGCTCATCCGGTGTGCCCTGAGAACGAGATATGTGCAGCTCCTATCGGGATTTGTCGGCACATCTGGGTGGCTTTGCTGGTCTTGTATTACCATTGTCGAAATGTGTTGTAACCGGGATTCCGAGCCTGATCGGGTCTTCCCGCTAGAAGGAATATCCTTCGTTGACCATGAGAGCTTGTGATGGGCTAAGTTGGGACACCCCTACAGGGATTTGAACTTTCGAAAGCCGTGCCCGCGGTTATGGGCAGATGGGAATGTGTTAATGTCCGGTTGTAGAAAACCCGAAGATGAACTTAATTAAAATACATCAACCGCGCGTGTTGGCGTGATGGTCTCTTCTCGGCGGGGTCTAGGAAGTGAACACGGTGTTGGAATAATGCTTGACATAGGTTGTTCTAGGATCACTTCTTGATCATTGTTGTTTGACCGTTCTTTTGCCTTCTCTTCTCGCTCTCATTTGCGTATGTTAGCCACCAAATATGCTAGTCACTTGCTGCAGCTCCACCTCATACCTTTACCCTACCTATAAGCTTAAATAGTCTTGATCGCGAGGGTGCGAGATTGCTGAGTCCCCGTGACTCACAGATACTTCCAAAACCAGTTTGCAGGTGCCGTTGAACCGAGCAGGTGACGCAACCAAGCTCAAGGAGGAGCTCGATGAAGATCTTGTCCTTTGTGTTGTTTCGTTCTAGTTGATCAGTAGTGGAGCCCAGTCGGGACGATCGGGGATCTATGTAGCATTTGGGGTAGTCTTCTTTTATTTTGATTCCATAGTCGGACCTTGATTGTATCTGGATGATGTAATGCTTTATTTATGTATTGTGTGAAGTGGCGATTGTAAGCCAACTATGTATCTCTTTCCCTTATGTATTACATGGGTTGTGTGAAGATTACCTCACTTGCGACATTGCTTTCAATGCGGTTATGCCTCTAAGTCGTGCTTCGACACGTGGGAGATATAGCCGCATCGAGGGCATAACAAGTTGGTAATCAGAGCCTTCCCCGACCTTAGGAGCCCCCTGCTTGATCGAATAGCTGGCGTTGTTGAGTCTAAAAAAATGTTTTGAGTCATTTAGGAATTATATATCGGAGAGTTAGGAATTCTTTTTACTCCCCAATCCCTTCATCACTCTGGTAAGGCATCCTGACGTAGAGTTTTGACTCTTCTCTTCTTTAATTTCACTAAAAAAATTTAGGATCACTCAGGTATCTTGGAATCGTTCCGATGGTTTTGTGACGAGAACATTGTTCTTGGTGCCTCATGTCATTTAGGGGTTGTGGCAGTGTCCCGGGGAGTTGAGCTCCGAGGTGTTGTCGTCACAATTTTATCGTGCCAGTTCTGGAATACCTGAGATTAGTTTCGCCGACATCGAAAATCTCTTTTATGCAGTTGTTGGTGAGATAACCTCGACGCCACCCAGTACTGGGGCGGGAGTTCGGGAGTATTGCCATAACTTGTATAACGGATGTTTTTTGAAGGTTGAGGTAAACGATTTCCGAAGGTTTCTTGGTTATGTGTTGAAGGATGGATACAGCTGTATGTAGGATTTGCTAGTTTTGGGTGAGACATTATGCTTCCCCTGTATCCCCAACACCTGATTGCATAACCGGAAAGTTTTGGGAATTTATAAGTGGGAATTCAAGTAGCTCCTAGGATATCTTTCCGTCAGATGTATGATATGAAATTGGGGTTCGACGTCTAGTGGTCCGCCTATTCACGGTTGGTTTTATAGTGGTCTCGTTGTGTCTTAAAGTGTCCTTGGCTATGCCGACTCGGGGACGCTTCGTATGTCATGTGCACTGCCTTGTACATGATGGTGCTGTACGATCGAGCCCGTGTAGGCCCCACCACGAAAACTTCGGACGAAATCTCTATCATATGTTTGTTCCGGCTTATTTTGCAAGCCAATCCTTTGTTTTGTTTATGAGTTGTGGTATTCGAGTTGCTTCAATGTCAAGTGTTGATTCCATACCTTCCCCAAATGGTGTTCTCATACTCCGATGTGGATACCAATCCTTCTTGATCATCAAGATTGTCTTGTCAATCCTTTTCACCGGCTTGTTTCTCTTCAAGTGGACCCGATCATTTCAACATCAGCAAGATCAATTATCTTTTCTTCTCAACGGTGTTCGTTTCATTCTCAATGGTGTTTTCCCACCCTCCCACCCTTGTTTTCTTCAAGGACTCAGATGTCTTAATCAAGTATCCTTTTATTCATGTGAAGTCTCTCCATTCTTTTCCGTCAATATTCTTACCCGGTGGTTCTCAAGAAGATGTTCTACTACTTCATCATTCTTCATTTTTTTTCCATCTCCGGCGGATCCAATACAAGCTTTGTTGATCATATCTTTTCCTCATTTCAATACCTTCTCATACCGGTGCACCTCTTAATCATCTACTCCTCGCTATTCATTTGTTTCGGAGTGCCGAAGATATCTCAGAAGATTTTTGTTTCCACTCTGCTTTCATTCAAGATCTTTCGAGGATGTCACCTCATTCAAGACATTTAATTCAACCGGTGCAACCTCTCTTTTAAATCATTTCAACGATGTTTCTCTTGAGTGGCCCTAACCCACAGGTCTTTTCCCAGGATCTTACCTGACTCTTCTTATTTTCCCGGAGCTATCCTCAAATTCTTTAAAGTTTGACGTAAGAATGAATTATCATCAGTCTTATGTTTTTCCCTAAGACCTATCGAATTCTTTTCATCATTGGCTCAACCTCTTTGTTTTGATTCTTCCGGAGTGTCTAAACAATTCATGGTGGTATTTCTCGTCGTAATTCAAAAATTTGAAGACCGAAGACGATTTTATCTCAATCCTGCTCCATTCTCTTCAAGATTCGTGGTTCTAGCTTGTTGCCATCCCCTCATAATTGTTTTGATTATGAGAATTCTTTTCACCCATCCGGAGTAATTCAGGAGTCTTTTCAGTTTGTTTATCTGAAGGCCATCAATTCAGGATTATTCATTCCAGCTTTCAGCTCTCATTCTCCAAATCTAACCGGTGCATCATTCAAGTATATTCTCTAATCAGTTCATGATCTCTTTGTTCTCTTGTATCTAAACTCTCTCATGTATTTTCGTTCATTCTCAATTCTTACAGTGGTTCTTCCAAGATTTTGTCTTCCTTCGTTCATCATATCAATTTATTCGTTGTTTCAACCCGACCAGTGGTTCATGGAAGACCTTTCCAAGTTGACGCTATATCTATCTTAATCTGTTCTACGAGAATAAGTAATATATCAAATCCGTTGCTTGTCATCAATTTAATTGGTGAAGTATAAGCATAATGTAATTTTTATTCTTGTTTCATCGAGTGAACTCAATTCCCTATTCCGGAGGCTCATCAAATTCTCGGTTTCACTTGATTCATCTTTCTTTTCTGGAGTTCCAAGCTCTTTCAATTATATCATTTCAAAGCTTCATCTAATCATTGCAAGGCTTCAATCTTATTCTTTTCATCCTACACTTCCTTTTGATCATTCTTTTATTACCGGAGTTCTTCACGAAGGCTCAACATGATCATTTGCAAGGATACTTTTCATTCTTCAATTGTTCTTCAAGATTTCTCCCGGAGCTAAGATCTGCCAAGATATTACTCTAAAATAAACATGGTGCCCAACACATGTTTTGTCTGAGGAGTTCAAGCCTTCTTCATCTTGCATTCCGAAGTGCAATTCTTTCTACCGTATCATTTGAGGTGGTGCTATGTCATTCTTCATAATTTGAGTTCATGTTTCATGATTCACATGTTGTCAAGAATGAGATATCTTAAATCCATCAATCTCTTCATTGGAGTTACCTTGGGTTATATTTCACCTAAAGCCTTCCGTAAGGATGTTGCTATTTATGGTGCTTATAAATGACCCGAGTTCTTCATTTATCCTCCTGATGAAATGAGTTTCTCGTTTCCTTGTTGATATCAATTCAAATCCATTGTTTTCTGTTAGTGGCAGAATTTTCACCTCATAGTTTTGAGATGTTCTCCATAAGCCCACTACAAGCTTACTCTTTTTCATTGTTGTTTTTACCAACAACTCCATTTCGAACCTTCTCCTAAAGATGCTTTTGCAAGCTCATTTAAGGTAGAAGATGTTGTTTTCTCCTCCGTTCATTCCATTCCATTTCTCTCTTTTCTTCCGGAGGCATTGTGTTGTTGCTCTCTTCAACCCTTCTTCTTATTTTTGTCAGGACCTTATTGTTTTCATGCTTATCCATTTAACCGGAGTGTTGTGACCTTTTGCTCAAGTTCTTTTCGCCTTATCAAGCCTTGCTTCTCTTTTCAACCGGAGTGCTGTCTGAGATCTTTCTTACCCCTTGTTCCATTCATTCAAGGGTTCTGGAGGTAGTGTGTTGTGATTTCATCAAGTATCTTCTCTTCTTATCAAGTTCTTATTCAATTCCTTTTCTTTTCAGATGGTGTGTTGCCCAAATTATATCATTCTTAATACTTCTCGATCTTGTTTTAACCGGAGTGGTTTCAATATATATCTTGCCCTTCAACCTCAAGGTTCTCGTAATGTTCCTTGTTCCTCTTTTTTTTAACGGAGTGTTTTCAACTTTGTGCATCTCTCTTGTTTTCTTTCTTTCAATTTATTCAACCTCTCATGGTTCGTGATTTCACTCGTTTGTCAAAGAAGCAACTTAGTTTTACCTCTTCTCTTTCTCTTCCGTTTTCCCTCCGGTGCCATTCTAGTTCTCGGGACGAGATCCTCTCGTAGTGGTGGAGTGTTGTGACGCCCCGAGACCGTTGAGCCAGGTGTCCTCTAGTTATTCGCTGTCGTTGTCATGTCATTTGCTTGCGTGTTGCATCTTATCATGTCATCATGTGCATTGCATCATCATGTTTTAGAACTTGCATTCATCCAGGTTCTCCGAGTTCTTTCCGTTGTCCGTTCTGAGCCCAGACACACTTGCACGCGCCCGCGGCATGTCCGAAATATTATTTTATAAGTTGCTAGAAAATGTTCTCGGAATGGGATGAAAGTTGGCATGTGGTCTTATTATAGTGTAGATAGACCGCCTGTCAAGTTTCATCGCATTCGGAGTTCGTTTGACGCCCCAACGATTAACTATAGAGACAATATAGTCGGTCAAACGTCGGACGTTTTCGGTCTCCAGAAATAGTCACCGGGCCTTCTCTCTTCCCTTTTCTCAGCCTGAGGCCTTCTGCACAGTCCACTACCTACCGCCAGGCCCAACCTAACCTCTCCCGTCAGCCCGTGGCCCTCCTCGCGCGTGCGTCCGAAAGTTGTCCCGGACCCGACCCGGACAGTCGTTACCGTTGTGTCCGGATCATCCCCAAACGTCTGCTGAACATCGCCATTTTCTGTTTTGGACTCCCTAGCTATTTTATCCGGAATCGTCCGATTGCGATCGTAGGGTCGAGATAGCCCCTAACCTAATCCGTGATGTATATTTATAGTCCACCCCAGGTCTAATTTCAGACCAAATCCCTAAATTCTAGGGATCCTCCCAGCCGCCGCCGCCGCACTCATTCCCCAACATCGGGATCCCCATCGCTCAAACCAAATCCATCTCCTCCTCGTTTTCACCACCAACCCAACCAGCGAGCTCCTCCTCCTCTCGATCCATCCCCACACCCCTCTGCGGTTGGGCCCGAGCAGGATCACCCAGACCCGCAGCTCGTCCGTGAGCAGCACTGCCGCCATCAGGCCAGGACCTCCCCGGCGCTCCTCCTCGCTCCTGTTTCTTCTCGTTGCCTCCTGCCTCTCCCCGTAACCCTCTCTCTCTCCCTCCCGTTCTGCAGGAAGCCACCAGGACGGCGCCACCATGAACGGGAGCCACCTCCTGCCGCCGTTCACCTCGCCCTGCGCCTCAAGTTCCTCCCGCCGGAGCCCCAAGTCCACCTCGCCCGCGCGAAGTCCCCTGCCGCCATGGCCGCCCGGGAACATGGAGATCCACCACCGTCCTGCCATTCCCCTTCGACGATGGAGCTTCCCGCTGCCAAGTCCAGGACCCCGTCGCAGCGCTGCCGTTTCAGGTCATCCCGATCCCAAGTCCTACGCTGCCTCCGTTTGAGAGGAGGACGACGAAGCCGCGCCCCGCGTTGACCCCTCGTCACATGGATCCAGCTGGGCCTCGTCCCGATCCCAAGTCCAGCACCCTCCTGGCGCGTCTCGCTTCGTGGCCCAGCGCTGCAAATCCGGCCTGCTCGTCCACACCCCCTGGGCCGCCTCCTCACGCACCTCCACGTGGGCCATGCCCCGAATGTCCCAGGTCTGCGCACAAAGCCCAGCCCGCCTCCGGCCTCATCCGATCTGGGCTGAGCCCAGCTGGGTGAGCAGCCCCAGCGTCCCCTGTGCACCTTTGGGCCAACCAGTTTCAGCCCATTGTGTTTTTTCCTGCTGCTGCAATTTAGCTATTTTTTCCAGAAAACTGTTGTTTTACAGAAAAGTTCCTAGACAACATGCATATAATAACTCACAAACCGTGCATCGGATTAAAACAAACTTAATATGGAAGTTGCTTAGAATTTTGTCTAGTTTCATAATATGTCTTTTTCATCCATGTTTAAAATGCTTAAAATGATGTTTGGTTAAATTTGCTCTTATGCCATGTTAAAATGCTTTAATTCATAACTAAATAACCGTAACTCGGATTTTAATAAACTTTATATGTAAATGGGGTGGAAAAATGCCTAGTTTAACATGGTGGCATCATTTTTCATGTTTAAAAACTCTAAAATTGTGTTTAGGGCAGAACAGTACCAAACCTAATATATGCATATGGGGATTTACCGGAATTGTTGTTCGTTGCTTCCGGCCTCATTTAAACTTGACTTGATATGTAGTTATACTTTGCTTCACCCTCTTGCCATGTTAATCAACATTTAATATTGTTGGGTACATAAAAAAGATCGAACTAAATACGTTATGTGGTGTTTTGGCAATATGCACCCCGATGCATATTGAGCTCCACTTAATTTGTAGGATTGTTTGTGCACTTTGCCATGCCATGCCTCATTAAACCGGACATGCATCATACTTGTTTGCGCATCATGCCATGCTTATGTGGTGGTTGTTTACTATGTTGCGTGCTTCTTTCCGGTGTTGCTTCTTCGGGTTGGTTCCGATAACGTCGCATTTGTGAGGACCCGTTCGACTACATCCGTTTGTCTTCTTCATGGACTCGTTCTTCTTCCTTGCGGGATTTCAGGCAAGATGACCATACCCTCGAAATCACTTCTATCTTTGCTTGCTAGATGCTCGCTCTTTTGCTATGCCTATGCTACGATACCTACCACTTGCTTATCATGCCTCCCATGTTGTTAAGCCAAGCCTCTAACCCACCTAGTCCTAGAAAACCGTTGTTTGGCTATGTTACCGCTTTGCTCAGCCCCTCTTATAGAGTTGTTAGTTGCAGGTGAAGATGAAGTTTGTACCTTGTTGGTACATGGATATGTTGTTCCTTGTTGGAACATGTTTACTTGTTGGGATATCACAATATCTCTTATCTAATTAATGCATCTATATACTTTGTAAAGGGTGGAAGGCTCGGCCTTATGCCTGGTGTTTTGTTCCACTCTTGCCGCCCTAGTTTCCGTCATATCGGTGTTATGTTCCCGGATTTTGCGTTCCTTACGCGGTTGGGTTATAATGGGAACCCCTTGACAGTTCGCCTTGAATAAAACTCTTCCAGCAAGGCCCAACATTGGTTTTACCATTCGCCACCTAGCCTTTTTCTTTCCCTTGGGTAGGCCTGCCCAAGGGTCATCTTTATTAAACCCCCGGGCCAGTGCTCCTCTGAGTGTTGGTCCAAACTAAGCGATGTCCGGAGCTACCAGGGGTAACTCTGGGCTGGCCTACCCGACGTCTGGCTCATCCGGTATGCCCTGAGAACGAGATATGTGCAGCTCCTATCGAGATTTGTCGGCACATCTGGGTGGCTTTGCTGGTCTTGTTTTACCATTGTCGAAATGTCTTGTTACCGGGATTCCGAGACTGGTCGGGTCTTCCCGCTAGAAGGAATATCCTTCATTAACCGTGAGAGCTTGTGATGGGCTAAGCTGGGACACCCCTACAGGGATTTGAACTTTCGAAAGCCGTGCCCGCGGTTATGGGCAGATGGGAATTTTTTAATGTCCGGTTGTAGAAAACCTGAAGATGACCTTAATTAAAATACATCAACCGCGTGTGTTACCGTGATGGTCTCTTCTCGGCGGGGTCTGGGAAGTGAACACGGTGTTGGAGTAATGCTTGACGTAGGTTGTTCTAGGATCACTTCTTGATCATAGTTGTTTGACCGTGCTTTTGCCTTCTCTTCTCGCTCTCATTTGCGTATGTTAGCCACCAAATATGCTAGTCGCTTGCTGCAGCTCCACCTCATTCCTTTTACCCTACCTATAAGCTTAAATAGTCTTGATCGCGAGGGTGCGAGATTGCTGAGTCCCCGTGACTCACAGATACTTCCAAAACCAGTTTGCAGGTGTCGTTGAACCGAGCAGGTGACGCAACCAAGCTCAAGGAGGAGCTCGATGAAGATCTTGTCCTTTGTGTTGTTTCATTCTAGTTGATCAGTAGTGGAGCCCAGTCGGGACGATCGGGGATCTGTGTAGCATTTGGGGTACTCTTCTTTTATTTTGGTTCCGTAGTCGGACCTTGATTGTATCTGGATGATGTAATGCTTTATTTATGTATTGTGTGAAGTGGAGATTGTAAGCCAACTATGTATCTCTTTCCCTTATGTATTACATGGGTTGTGTGAAGATTACCTCACTTGCAACATTGCTTTCAATGCGGTTATGCCTCTAAGTCGTGCTTCGACACGTGGGAGATATAGCCGCATCGAGGGCGTAACAATCAGCGCTGACCTGCCCCTCGTCGGGACCATGGGTGGCTCCTCTCTCTCTCTCTCTTAGGGAGGGTGCCATCCTCGTCGTCATCGCCAGGAAAGGCGCGGAGGATGTCGGCCTTGCGCAAGGGGGAGGTCTCCCCCATCCCCTCTGGGGTCACCTCCTGGTCGTGCTCCTCGTCGTCCTCCTCCTCCCCATCCTCTCAAGAATCACCAAAAGACACGTCCATCGTCGCTGTCACCACAGGAACCTCAGAAGATGCTGGCGGCACCAGGCCGCGCCCGTCAAAGGTGGGCATAGCGGCTAGGACCTGCGCCCCGTCCTTCCGGAGGAACAAGGGAGCATGGGGATTCGGCAGATACTCTTGGTCATCTCCGACCAGGAGACGGAGGGCTACGGCCAGCTCCTCGTCGGACAAGGCCTTCAGACTCAAGAGGAGCTTATCTTCTCCATCCATAAGCGTCCACAAGGGGCGCATGCGCGCCTGGAGAGGAGCCACCCGCAGCGCCAAGAATTCCCTCAGGAGCATGGCCCCCATCAGCTTCGCCACCTTTGCGTTGCCTGGCTTCAGGTCGGCGTTCATCTTCTCGAGCACCAACTTCGCCCGGTCGTCAATAAGCTTCGTGCAGGACCATCCCTCATCAGGCCGGGGCATCCCCGTTGACAGCTTAAGCTGTGGGTGGACACACTTGGCATCCATCATAACCTACTTGCTCCTGAAGCCATCGGCCTTCTTCCCGGTCTTTGAAATCGTGTTGGCCTTGCTGGCTGCGATGAAGTTGGCGCACCCCTTGGTGTGGCCGTCGTTGATCCGGAGGTAGAAGAAGTGGCGCAACAGTGCCACGGATGGCATCACCCCGATGCACGCCTCATAGTAGAAGGCAAAGATGGACAAGAGAAGAACGGAGTTGGGATGGAGATGAAGAGCCTGTAACCCGTAGTGTTGGAGGACCGCGTAGAATAAGTCGGAGAAGGGGGGACGAGGCCGGCGATGACGCTGCTCATGAAGAAGGGGTAGAAGGAGCTCTTTTAAGCCTCAGGCACGGCGGAGCCAGCCCGGAGCTCGGTCTCCCCCTTCTCGTTGTGCTCCCCCGCCGCCAGCAGGCATGTGACGGCGAGGTTCTTCGCCGAGACATTGGGCGCCTCCAGAGCCGGCTCGTACCAGGCAGGCGGCGAGTCAACCTTGGGCTTTCGGGGCACCATTGGTCGGAAGCTCGGAGAGGGATTGGAGCGGATCTGGAGATTTCGGAAGAAAGGAGTGCGAGGAGAGATCTGGAGCTAGGAGAAGGAAGCAATGAAGGCAAGCATTGCCCGCACCGGCCCTTTTGTTAGTCGGGCAGTTGCCAAGGCAGCATGGGGAAGCGGAGACGCCCATGTCCAATCAGTCGCCATGCGCCAACCGTGGCTACAGGCTGTGGGGGCCTGCGGCGCTCCGCACTTGCCCTTTGGCTTTGCCTGGAATCCAAGCCCGATCGCGCCTTGGGCCCAGGGGCTACTGTCGGTGTTCTGTGAACGGGGGTCCCTACACTTCCCTGCCTGCGGCCCTTAGCGTGGCTCCGCCAGCGGCCTGTACATCCCATCTTCACCGACAAACACTCAAGATCCTCGTGAGGGGCCAAGCCTCGCAAGGCGGACGATGCAAGACCTCCTCAGGGGCGGCCTCACCAAGCTGGCTCGCGAGGGGCGGAGAGATCAAGGCAAGGGTTACCTCATGAGGTTTCTTGGATGCAAGCCATGACGCCTGGAGCCAGGAGGGTGCCAGCATGCAGTGTCCTCATTTCCTCTTTGGTGCTAAAGGGGCAAGCGCATACGAGGAGTCCAGAGGCATCAGGAAAAGGTTTCCATATCGGTGCAACAAGACCAAGAGCAGAAGGACGGCAGAATGGAGGTCACCGTGGAGCCCAAGACGACGTCGCCACCAGAGCCTTTGGCAGGCGAAGACTACTTTTGTCAGGATAGCTTGTACTAGTTGTCTCCCTTCGAACTTGGCCATTGTGGGATCCCTTCCCGTCTAATACTTTGGAAGAGGACCAGGACCTCTATAAATAGGACTAGCCACCACCATAGAGGGGGGAATCTCATCTTGGACTAGATCCATTCTACCAAGGCCACCAGACAAGTTCACCAAGCACAAGAACACCTCTCCACGGGAGGCTATTCTTCCCTTGTAACTATTCATCCTTAGCCCAAGAGGCAATCCACCACACCACATTGGAGTAGGGTATTACAGCACAACGGTGGCCCAAACCAGTATAAATCTTGTGTCTCTCGTTCTTTGAGTCCGTCGAGCTAGGCCATAGGATCGTAGAGTGTGCGAGCTAGAGAGGGGGAGAGATCTTTGTGCACACCCCAGTGTTCAAACCTCAAGGGTTTTGCAGGAACCCGAAATCCGACAGAATGCTATGATAATTGCTATGATTCCTTGGATTCGTTTGAAATATCCCTTTTGGATGAAATTGATGCTTGCTATGCTTGTGGCCATGATGCCAATATGAGTGATGCTTATGGAGATGAACTTGCTATAGTTACTTATGTTATGAAAGAAATTGTTGCTATTGCACCCACACATGATAGTCCTATTATCTTTTTGAATTCTCCCTACTACACTATATCGGAGAAGTTTGCGCTTATTAAGGATTATATTGTTGGGTTGCGTTTACTACTAAACATGATGATTTTGATAGATATAATATGCATGTGCTTGCTGCTCCTACTTGCAATTATTATGAGAGAGTAAGTACATCTCCGCCTCTCTATGTTTCCAATACAATAAAATTGCAAGAAACTGTTTATGCTATGTATTGGCCTTTACTTTGTGTGCATGAATTGTTCTTTTATGGCATGCCGGTGCATAGGAAGAGAGTTATAATTCGATGTTGCATGATATATGTTAGTTTGTGCTCACTGCTAAATCACAAATCATTGTTAATTAAAATTGGCTTTGATATACCTTGGGATCCGGCTGGATCCATTACTTGAGCACCTTATGCCTAGCTTAATGGCTTTAAACAAAGAGCTTCTAGGGAGACAACCTGGAATTTTTAGAGAGTCATTTTATTCTATTTTGTGCTTTTATATAGTTTTTAAAAAAGAAAAATAAAGAGGGGAACCTAAAACTTTTTCAAAAAGAAAAGTGAAAGTAAGAAAGACGAGCACCGTTGAAGTGGGGGAGCTCCTTGAACTTTGTTCATGCCCATGGAAACTTTGCAAACCTTGATTACAGAAACTTGTCAACAAAAATAATTATCCCCTTGTATAATTCCATTGTATTATAAAAGTAGTGTGCCAATATTTGCCTTTAGGATGATTAGATTGCTTGTTTGGTTTGTGCACTGCAAAAATAGAAACTTGGGCTGTAGTGCGTGGATTTTCATTTTTTACTGGAATTCCTAATGTTTCTGAAACTTTTGCATAGTACTTATACACAAATTGTTTTTCTCTAATTTTTTAAGAATTTTTGGAGTTACAGAAGTATGGTAGATGTTCAGATTAGTACATACTGTCCTATTTAAGACAGATTCTATTTTTGATGCATTGTTTTGCTTGTTTTGATGAAACTATTGATTTTATCAGTGGTATAAGCCATGGAGAAGTTATAATAAATTAGCTACAATGCAAAAATAAAATATGAATGAGTTTGCAATAGTACTTGATGTGGTGATTTGCTTTATTATACTAACGGATCCCATGAAGGTTTTGTTAAGTTTTGGGTGATTGAAGTTATCATGTTTTGGGTGAGATCACGATGGATGAAGGAATAAGGAGTGGCAAGAGCATAAGCTTGGGGATTCCCAAGGCACTCCAAGGTAATATTCAAGGACTCCCAAGCAACTAAGCTTGGGGATGCCCTGGAAGGCATCCCATCTTTCTTGTAACGATCGTTGGTAATTTTACTTGGAGCTATATTTTTATGCGTCACATGATATGCGTAAATCTTGGAGCGTTGTGTGCTTTTTATTTTTCTTTTAATAATGCACCATGCTGGTATGAGATATTCCCTGGTTGATTTATAGAATTCTTCATGCACTTCACTTATATCTTTTGAGTATGGCTTTACAAAATGCTTCATGTGCTTCGCTTATATCATTTGAAGTCTAGATTGCCTGTTTCTCTATGCATAGAAAACTGCCATTTTAGAATGCTCTTTTGCTTCACTTAGATTTGTTAGAGCATGGGCATATCTTTTGTAGAAATAATTAAACTCGCTTGCTTCACTTATATCTATTTAGAGAGTTGACAGAAATTGGCCATTCACATGGTTAATCATAAAATCCTACATAAAACATGTAGATCATTGATTATGATATGTTTGATTCCTTGCAATAGTTTTGCAATATAAAGATGGTGACATTAGAGTCATGCTAGTGAGTAATTGCGGATTGGTAGAAATACTTGTGTTAAGTTTTTTGATTCCCGAAGCATGCACGTATGGTGAACCGCTATGTGATGAAGTCGGAGCATGATTTATTTTTTATCATCTTCCTTATGAGTGGCGGTTGGGGACGAGCGATGGTCTTTTCATACCAATCTATCCCCCTAGGAGCATGTGTGTAGTACTTTGTTTGATATCTAATAAATTTTTGCAATAAGTATGTGAGTTCTTTATGACTAATGTTGAGTCGATGGATTATAAGCACTCTCACCCTTCCATCATTGCTAACCTCTTCGGTACCGTGCATTTCCCTTTCTCACCTCGAGAGTTGCTGCAAACTTCGCCGGTGCATCCAAACCCCATGATATGATACGCTCTATCACACATAAACCTCCTTACATCTTCCTCAAAATAGTCATCATACCTACCTATCATGTCATTTCCATAGCCATTCCGAGATATATTGCAATGCAACGTCCATCATCATCATCATATACATGACTTGAGCATTCATTGTCATATTGCTTTGCAAGATCGTAAGATAGCTAGCATGGTATTTTCATGGCTTGCCCGTTTCTTGATATCTTTTCTATGCTTGATCATTGGACATCCCGGTACATTGCCAACGGTATTCATATAGAGTCATGTTGTTCTAGATATCGAGTTGTAATATTGAGTTCTTAGTAAATAAAAGTATGATGATCATCATTATTAGAGCATTGTTGCATGTGAGAAAAGTATGATGGAAGCTATGATTCCCTCACAAGTTGGGACGAGTCTCCGGACTTTACAAAAAATAAAAGAGGCCAAAGAAGCCCACCAAAAAATAAAATAAAATTAGAGAAAAGAGAGAAGGGGCAATGCTACTATCCTTTTACCACACTTGTGCTTCAGATTAGCACCATGTTCTCATATAGAGAGTCTCTTGAGTTATCACTTTCATATACTAGTGGGAATTTTCATTATAGAACTTGGCTTGTATATTCCGATGATGGGCTTCCTGAAATGCCCGAGGTCTTCATGAGCAAGCAAGTTGGATGCACAGCCACTTAGTTTCAGTTTGAGCTTTCATACACTTATAGCTCTAGTGCATCCGTTGCATGGCAATCCCTACTCCTCGCATGGACATCAATTGATGGGCATCTCAATAGCCCGTTGATTAGCCGTGTCGATGTGATACTTTCTTCCTTTTGTCTTCTCCACAGAACCTCCACCATCATATTCTATTCCACCTATAGTGCTATATCCTTGGCTCACGCTCATGTATTGCGTGAAATTTGAAAAGGCTTGAGAACACTAAAAGTACGAAACAATTGCTTGGCTTTTCATCGGGGTTGTGCATGATGAAATACTTTGTGTGATGATGAAGGAGCATAGCCAGACTATATGATTTTGTAGGGACAACTTTCTTTGGACATGTTATTTTGAGAAGACATGATTGCTTTATTAGTATGCTTGATGTATTATTTTCTTTATGTCAAATGCTATACTATTGCTTTGAATCACTCATGTCTTGATATTCATCCCATGATTAGATTATATGATCAAGATTATGCTAGGTAGCATTCCACATCAAAAAAATATTATTTTCTATCATTTACCTAACTAAGGACAAGCAGGAATTAAGCTTGGGGATGCTGATACGTCTCCATCGTATCTATAATTTTTTATTGTTCCATGCCAATATTGTACAACTTTCATATACTTTTGGCAACTTTTTATACTATTTTTGGGACTAAAATATTGATCCAGTGCCCAATGCCAGTTCCTATTTGTTGCATGTTTTTATTTTGCAGAAAATCCATATCAAACAAAGTGAAAACGCGATAAAAACTTATGGAGATTTTTTTTGGAATATATGTGATTTTGCGAAAAAGAATCAACGCGAGACGATGCCTGAGGGGCCCACAAGGGGCGCGCCCTAGGCCCTTGTGCTCGCCCCATAAGGCGGTTGGTGCCCTTTTTCGCTGCAAGAAAGCTAACATCCGGATAAAAGTCGTGTTAAAATTTCAGCCCAATAGGAGTTACGGATCTCCAGGAATTTAATAAACGGTGAAAGGCCATAATCTGAGAGCGCATAAATAGAAGGATACAGAGAGAGATCCAATCTTGGAGGGGATATCGCCCCTCTGCTGCCATGGAGGCCAACGACCAGAGGGGAAACCCTCCTCCCATCTAGGGGGAGGCCAAGGAAGAAGAAGGAGGGGGGCTCTCTCCCCCTCTCTCCCGGTGGTGCCAGAACGCCGCCGGGGCCATCATCGTGACGACGATCTACACCAACAACGTCACCGCCGTCATCACCAACCCTCTCTCCCTTTATTCAGCGGTGTAACACCTCTTCTCCCCGCTGTAATGTCTACTTAAACATGGTGCTCAACACTATATATTATTTCCCAATGATGTATGGCTATCCTATGATGTTTGAGTAGATCTGTTTTGTCCTATGGGTTAATTGATGATCGTGATTGGTTTGAGTTGCATGTTTTAATATTGGTGTTGTCCTATGGTGCTCTCCATGTCGCACATGCGTGAGGGATCCCTGATGTAGGGTTTGCAATATGTTCATGGTTTGCTTATTGTCTGCGTTGCGTGAGTGATAGAAACACAAACGGAATGGTTGGGAATAAAGAGGACTTGATACCTTATAATGGAATGGTTGGATCTCACCTTAATGATCTTTAGTAGTTACGGATGTTTGCTAGAGTTCCATCATAAGTGCATATGATCCAAGAAGAGAAAGTACGTTAGCTTATGCCTCTCCCTCATATAAAATTGTAGTAATGATTACTGGTCTAGATATCGATTGCCTAGGGACAAATAACTTTCTTGTTAGAAAAAGCTCTTTACTAAAACTAACTTAGTTGTTTCTTTATCTAAACAGCCCCTATTTTTTATTTATGTGCTCTTTATTATCTTGCAAGCCTATCCTACAACACCTTCAAAGTATTTCTAGTTTCATACTTGTTCTAGGTAAAGCGAACGTAAAGCGTGCGTAGAGTTGTATCGGTGGTCGGTAGAACTTGAGGGAATATTTGTTCTACCTTTAGCTCCTCGTTGGGTTCGACACACTTACTTATCGAAAGAGGCTACAACAGATCCCCTATACTTGTGGGTTATCATAAATCAGTCATTATCCACTGATAAGATAGCCAACAGTGCTATCGTACCTAACTCTATCAGTTAGGACAAAGCGCATTAAATGCACTGCTAGGTGTCAAGCTGAGGATGAAGCCCGGCAAGCCTGCCATGCCGCTCAACCACCCTCTTGTCTGTCTGCATGACACACCTCTAGACGGGTGTCAGACAGGTTGGATCTTCTTTCCAGTGGCTCCCACGTGCCAAATGATAGCCACTTAATCATTTAGGGGCTCGACATCGCATCGATAAGTGACTTGTGTCGCTGTGCGCTAGAGCGATGGAGTCTTCGCGAGGAGGTCCACCCTTGGTTGCCTCAGCAAGCTTGCTGGGGGAATCTCAGGGCTCGCCCTTGGTGAAGCCTCGACTTGACCGGGCTCGCCCGCCCAGCAAGGGAGGTTTTTTTCTTAGTGATATCTTGTCCTTTTGGCTTGTCTTGTCTTCTTGATCGCCCTGTTTCCTCAAAGAGGTATCTCTCTGGCTTTGTCTTGTCCTGGATGCTTGTTGTTGTAGTAATTTTTCCCTTGTGCCTGTGTACAGTTTGGGCAACATACAAAGGTTTGTTGTACGGACAAAAGCACCCGGGCCTGGCTCGAATGTGCTACCGAGCATCGTTGGGTTAGGCCTTATTAGGTACACAGGCGGAGGGCCTACAGTAGCTCTCTTCTTGATTTCTTTCCTCTTGCTTCTTCATTAACCTGTGCTTGAGTTAGTTTCTGGTTTTTTTGTGCATCGCTTGATGCCGAACATGGTGGGGCCGCCTCTTTAGTGGTCCTTGAATGACTTTTGTTCATGGGGAGGTAACTGCCATTTCACTGTTCCCACTACGCTCGCCTTTTCCGCCATGTACGCCGCATGCATCGCGCGGGGTAGGTGACGGAAGGCACGGGAGAGAGTGTTATCGTAGGAATCTGATCACCCCGGATTGGCGCAAGAGGGCGGTTGATGAGCTCGGTCTCTGCTAGTGGCTCGGACGGGTTGAGTTTGAAGGAGTTCTTCAGGAGCGGGTGGAGAAGCAGTTCTAGGTTCCAACTCGCCTATAAAAAGGGGGCATGAGGGGTAGCGGAGGCATCCATCCATGCACCTCCTCTTTCTCATTCTTTGCTTCCCTCCTCGCCATGTCGAAAGGGAGGGACTGGGGCCAGGCCCTGGGCCTTAGTCTAGAAGTGATGATTCTGAAGGCTAGTGTTGGTACTTGGAGAGTGAGTCTAGTCTGGGGCCGCGGGAGATGCCGCGGTTGCGGTAGGAGCAGTCGCGGCTAGTGGCTGCGCACCCATGGCCGTCATACTGACTCCGGCGCGGGAGGCATCATGTCCCTTCTCAACGGCAGGGCGCTCGCATCCTTTGTGCTTGCCATCTACTTGGGGCAAGGGGGGTCATTTTGGCTGTAAGCTGCTGGAGTCCGAAGACCCATTGGTGTAGTCTTCAGGGCTTATGGTGTCTGCTCGTGGCGCCACACTTGGGATATCTAATGATCCAAGAGTTGCCCTTCTTGGCGATGCTGGGACGACGCTAGAAATGGTGACCTCCTCCTACGCACCAAGGTGGAGGGCGACGTCCTCATCGCACCCCGTGGGCCGCCAGCACCACCAGCAGCCCCTCTAGGGAAAGTGATAAGCCAGGGGCCCGATGCTTTCTCGGAGTGACAGTGACGAGGGGAAAACCGGTGAAGACGAGGAAGGCGGGTGGCAGACCATCATGTCGGAGTACGATGGCACCGACGCCTTTGTCTTGTATTGCCTGTTCGTTGCCCCGCTCTTGGACTCTTGCCCCATCCCGGCACCATCATCACCAGCCTCCTCCGGATGGTTGCCGGGGGGATGCTCTCTTGGTGCCTTCTGCCAGGCGCACCCTTCGGTTCTGGCGGTGGCGGCTAAGGGGCCGCCTAGCCGCTTGCTTCGTTCGCCACCTCCGCTGCCTCGCCACTCCCGATCTTGTCAGGCTGCTCCTCGCAGCCCCTGACGGGGTCAGGATGGGCTTCTACCAAGGCGCTCCTTTTGTCCTCTTCACCTCCCACTGTGGTTCCTAGGAAGAGAGGGACAAGAAAGGGATTACGGGGCACTTATCTTTTTTCAGTCCAAAATATGTAGGCATTTACCAAACTTTAATCTTAAATATGTAATCTATATTATCCATGTTCGTGCTTCGTAAGATTTGTACTTGCTTATCCGCATATCAACGAAAAAGACAAGCCTTGCTGGGTACAGGTGCATGTATTCTATCCATGCAGAGGAGGAAGGCCTCTATACTTCTAAGTAAACAAGTATCGGCAAGCTATCTTGTCGGTGCCTTCCATTGTTGCCATGGGGCCTGGCCTACTGGGTGTCTCCGTCGTATCTATAATTTTTGATTGTTTCATGCCAATATTATATAAGTTTTATGTACTTTTGGCAAGTTTTTATATGATTTATTGGACTAACCTATTGATCCAGTGCCTAGAGGCAGTTCCTGTTTTCTGCATGTTTTTTGTATCGCACAGTATCCATATCAAACGAAGTCCAAATTCAATAAAATTTCAAGCAGAATTATTTTGGAATATATGTGATTTTTGGGAGTTAGAATAACCATAAACGGGGGCCCGTGGTGGGCACAACCCTCCAATGCGTGCCAGAGGAGCCAGGCGTGCCGTGGTGGGTTGTGCTCACCTCGTACGTCGCTTGGACCTCTACTTCGGGCGCAAGGAAGCTTATATCCGGAAAAAATCGTGTTAAAATCTCGGCGCAATCAGAGTTACAGATCTTCGGGAATATAAGAAACGGTTTTCGGCCAGGTCTGGGGAAACACAAAACAGAAGAGAACAGAGAGGGAGATCCAATCTCGGAGGGGCTCCCGCCCCTCGGCAGCCATGAAGACCAAGGACCAGAGCGGGAACTCTCCTCCCATCTAGGGGGAGGCCAAGGAAGAATAAGAAGGATGGGGGCTCTCTCCCCCTCGCTTCCGGTGGCGCCGGACTGCCGCCGGGGGAAATGATCGGGACGGTGATCTACATCAACAATCTTGCTACCGTCAACACCAAATTTCTCCCCCTCTATGTAGCGGTGCAACACCTCTTCCCCCTGTTGTAATCTCTACTTAAACATGGTGCTCAACTCCATATATTATTTTCCAATGATCTATGGTTATCCTATGATGTTTGAGTAGATCCATTTTGTCCTGTGGGTTAATCGTCATCTTGGTTGGTATGATTGTATATTTTATTTATGGTGCTGTCCTACGGTTGTCGGCGTTCTGGGAACGGGGGTCCCCAGACTTGCCTGCCTGCGGCCTGCGGCGTGGCTCAAAAGGGGGGCCCAGCACGGCCCATCTTCATCAACACAAACCCAAGACCCTCACGAGGGGCCAAGCCTCGCGGGGCGGACGACACAGAGCTTCCTCAGGCACAGCCTCATCAGGCTGCCTCGCGAGGAGGCGGAGAGATCAAGGCGGGGTACCTCACGAGGTGCCCGTGACGCAAGCCATGACAACCAAAGGCGCCAGGCGGGCGCCAGCCGCGCAGTGTCCTCCTTTC
This sequence comes from Triticum urartu, assembly GCF_003073215.2. Taxonomy (NCBI): domain Eukaryota; kingdom Viridiplantae; phylum Streptophyta; class Magnoliopsida; order Poales; family Poaceae; genus Triticum; species Triticum urartu. Next base: position 286,158,242 of record NC_053028.1, read on the forward strand.
CTCTTTGGTGCAAAGGGAGCAAGCGCAGGCGAGTGCATCAAGCAAAGGCACCCGTTTCGGTGCAACGAGACCAAGACCAGTCCAATGGCAGGAAGGAAGTCATTGTGGAGCCCAAGCCAGCGTCACCACCAGAGCCTTTGGCAGGCGAGGACCAACTTTAGTCAGGATAAGTGTACTAGATGTTCCCCTCCAAAATGGCCAATTGTTGGCGCCCTTCCCGCTCAATATTTGGGAAGAGGCCCAGGGCCTTTGCCTATAAATAGGACTAGCCACCCACAGGGTAGAGGGATCAAAATCGGAGAGAGAATCAGGAAGACAGAGAGAGAGAGAGAAAAGGGGGACTGAACTCGTCCTAGCACTTCATCCCCTCAGCCAAGAACAGACCCTCGCGAGGCTGTTCTTCCTTGTATTGCTCATCATCATCAGCCCAAGAGGCAATCCACCACACCACACACTGGAGTAGAGTATTACACCACAACGGTGGCCCGAACCAGTATAAACCCTGTGTCTCTTGTGCTGTTCTTTCCATAGCTTAGATCTTAGCGAGGCGGAGGGGCGCAGGTAGGTAGAAGGCGAAATCTCCGCGCGCACCCCAGTGTTCGAACCTCAAGGGTATGCCGGAACCCGAAATCCGATATTTGGCGCGTCAGGTAGGGGTGTGCCGGAATCCACCTTCTACCACTTCGTGTCCCGTCGCGTCGTCATCACCATGTCCGGCGATTAGGCGGGCAACCCAGATCCTTGGGCGGCGTGGACCGCCAGCGCGGAGCCGCTCGCCTCGGGCGACCCCATGCCCCAGGAAGCTCGTGGTCCGCAGGGTGCTGCGGGCTGCGGGCGACGCGGACAGGCTTCGACAGCTCTCACACCACGGCAGGCACGGTCAGCATCAAGGGCCTCCAATCACGCCGCGACCATGACACCGTACACCCGCCGGGAGCAGGCGAACACGAGGGCCGTGCTCACGGTGGCCCGAGAGCTGCTGCAGTGCAGGCTGCTGGAGGGCGGCCGCGACGTGCTACTGGAGCGGGTGGCAGAGCTCCTGGGCTTCGCCGCCTCGGGGGCTCACCCCTTCTGCACCCAGCTCCCATCTCAAGCCCAGGGCGACCAGCGCGGGGGCTCGGCGCGCGCCCGCGGGCTCCAAGGCCACTCCAAAGCCAGCGAAGCTGTCGGCACCGGACCAGCGGTGGCGCTGCCCCCGCTCCCGGTCCGCGAAGAAGAAGGACTCGACGCGACCCACGGCCCCAGTGGACAGCCGCGCTAGCACCCCGCGGTGGGCGCGTCAAGCAGAGCTGCATGGCACGCGGAGCACTATGGCGTGGCCTTTGGGATGACGGTGCCAGAAGAATACGTGCCCCACATGATGGACCAAGGGCACCCTCACGAGGGCGAACAAGGCTCGCTCCTCAGCCCAAGCTGGGGGGACGAGGCACCAGAAGCTGAGCTCTTCCAGGAGCCCTGGGACGGTCCCACCGGCCACGCTGGAGGCAGCGATTATCGGGTACCGCTAATTCCTCAGGAGCAGGCATACGCTAATCATGGATCGCAGGAGGTGCGGGTCGCCATAGCGAGCAGCTGCCCCGCTCCCCCAGTCTCCTACCCCTTGGGAGGAGGGCGCAGGGGGCTGCAGGAGAGGGGCCGAGATCTGACATCACCATCGCGGCGTTCGGAGCAAGGTGTTCTCAGGAGCTAGGCCCTCTGCTGGGGAGGTGCCTCAGGGCCTGCCCCTGGCAGAGGACCCATGGTCATCGGGGGAACTGCTGGCGACCGCTCTACCCCATCGGCGGCGTCCTGGTTTCTGGTCATCGTTGATGGCACTAGAGTGTGGCGTAAGGCGGGGCCCTCGTCTGGCGATATGAAGCAAGGCCGGTACCTGTGAAGAAGGCCCAGTGCCTGTGAAGCTCGCCGCCCCGTGACACTCTCACGTAATAATGAGTGGGCTGTACACGCCCTGGAGTCTCAGGGGTGCCAGCCTCAGGCCCTGGGGCTCCCTCCCATGCCCAGTGGCAGCACTTAGCTCCGCGCTGGTGAGAAGACATCCAAGACTAGATTAGGTGCCGGACGCGGCCTTTTGTCTGCTTTCATTGCTTTTCCCTTTGGTTGTCACTTTCCCCCGCTGGATTTAAGTTGGATTCGAATTTGAGATTTGGGTGTGTTCGGGGAAGGGGTACTTAGTCTCGTTCGAGCAATTTCTCGCGTTTTGATTACCACTTCGCCTCAGCTGCCTCCCCTCGTGAGCCCCTCGCGAGCTGGGTCAGGCCCAGCTTGCGCGCAGCCCAGACTGCCGCCGCCGCGTCCTCTCAGGATGGTTTTTTACTGTAGATCCTACGGATTCGATCAGGGAACACTCGGGACACCACAGCCTCCCACAGGCTACCTCAGGGCCCGCACGGGACGAAGGTAAACTAGCCAACCAGCGCGTCACTTAGCCAACCACTTGGCGCGGGCGCATGTGCAATGTAACATCTACTAATACAATGAACACAAGTTTTACATGAGGGGCTCCCCCTCCCAAAATGCTCTCATAGCCATCAGGCCAAAACCTGAGTTCTATTCATGCAGGGTAAGGAAACAGGAATGATGCATGATCAGTCGGATAAATCCCCTAATGCATCCTCAGGAGCACCACCCGAACCGTTGCTAGCGTCGTTGAACTCACCATCGCTGTTTGCGTCGCCGCCAGCGGCGTCAGGGCCGTTCACCACACCACCCTCGTCGGCAGCCACGATCACGCCGTCGTTGTCTGAAGCGAAGGCCCTGACAAGAGCATCCACATTGTCTTCCACCCAGTGAGCTAGGTCGTCTCGGACGGCTTGGGGGACTGGGGCGATGGCGGCGTCGAAATCGAAGTGGGGATCCATGTTCCGGAGATGGCTGAAGACGCGAGAAAAGGCGCGCCCGAGCAGGGCACGGCTCCTCTCCTCCACCAACCTGTCGGCCCTGACCGACCGCGCCTGCAGCTGCGTCACCACGTCGGTGAAGAACTGAAGGTTGCCGGCGTAGTTGACTGCGTGCGGCTCTCCAACAGCCGCCTCGCAGATGTTGCCCAAGGCTGTGTTGGCTCTCTCCCAGAGCGTGGTGAGCATGGGGCCGTGCTCATGCTCCAGGATCCGCCGCTGACGTATCTCGTCCGCATTCTGGCGCGCGATGACCTCAGCCTCCTCCACCCGCTGGCGAAGAAGGAGCACCTCGGCCTGGGAGGTGGTTGACTCCCCTTGCGCTACCTCGAGGGCGGCCCGAAAAGCATCGGCCCGCCGCGTTGCTTCCTCTAACTTGGCCCTCAAGGCAGCAGTCCTACCTTCAGCCTCGGCTCGGATCAACCCTAGCCTCTCCTCGAACTCGAGCTCGAGGTTCAAGCGCGCCATCGCCACCCGACGTCCGACCTGCTCCAGGACACGGGCTTCCCGTGCAGCGATATCATCCTCCGCCTGCGTCACCAAGTGCCCCCTCGTCTCCAGATGCTCGTACTCGCGGGTACGTTCGGCGGCTTCCAGTGTCAGTGCCTCCTCACGCTTCTAGAGCTCTGCTGGGTCGCAGAGGACACCTTCATCGACGTGAGGGCTGCCTCGCGCAGCTCTACTTGCTCCTCTAGTGAGTGGCACCAGGCCAAGAGCTCCCGAGCCCGCTCCTCCGCCGCCTCTCGCCGCCGGTCAGCTTCCCGGGCCTCCTCAGCGGCCCAAGATCGAGCCTCCTGAGAGGCCACCAGCGACGCCTTGGCCTCTACGTCGTCAAGATCGCGCTGACGGCGCGCAAGGGCGATGGCGCCCTCCAGCTCGCGCCTCTCTGCAGTCAGGCGCAGGCCCTTGGCCTCAAGGCGCGCGTCTTCATGAGCAAGCTCCTCACCAAGCAGGCTCACCGCGTCAGCCGCCCTTCAAAGGAATCCTTGGCGAAGAGCGCGACGCTCCCGGGTGCGCTCGAGCACGTCTTCCACACCATCATCTGCCCCGAGCAAGCACCGAGGGCCATGAATCAGCACTCCCCCTCTGGGAAGGGGGCTGGGGGCTGGCACCCTCGCGACGGCCGGGCATGCCACGCCAGAAGCCCGGCCTGGAGCCAGCCCGTCCCCAGATGAAGAGCGCAGGAAGCGCCTCAGCCAATCGCAGTCCACAACCAGGCGAGAAGCCCACGCGGAGGACCGCTAAGGAGGATCGCGAGGTGCGCAGGGCCACGATGCGCCTCGGGACGGTTCGCCTCTCCGATCGCCCTCACCACAAGGGCTCTGCTGCTCGGAGCGCTTGAGGATGGTGGAGGGGGCGAAGCCAAGGGGGACGGCACCTCAGCCGTCTCCACGAGCTCGGCTGGAAGGGGCCTGCGGAGCAAGGATCAGTAAAAGGAACAGAAGGATCGGGAGCTGGGAAAGGAGAAGGCTTACTCATCAGTGGCGAAGTACTTCCTACGCTTCAGCAGACGACAAGGGTAATCGTCGCTCAGGGCCTCCCTTCTCTTCCGGAGGGCCTCAAAGTCCACGCGGAAGCGGCTCAAGAGTTGAGCGCAGGGATCAACCTGCGACGAAGACGGAGCGTCAAGGCGATCCGTGTCAGGGGTGCCTGCCTGATGCGCGCTGCCAATCGCCTCGCCAAGAGAAGCGGCTGGAGCCTCAGGGGCCTCAGTCGCAGGCGCTGAGGGCAGCTGCTTGCCACCCTCAGCCTCAGTGGCACAGGCCCCAAGAGCTGCTCCCTCATGAGCATCGCTCGGCGCTGTCATCCTGCCGGGAGCCCCCTCGGTCTCTGGCGCCTCATGCCTCCCTGCTCCGCCACTTGAGGAAGAGTCGCCTTGACCGACTAGAAGGGCAGTCACCATCACTGGGTTCTCGCGAGGCCCCTGGAGGCCGGCGGGGCGCGGCCCCCACTCATCAAAGATAGGCATCTGATTCACAAAATCGCCCCTGTTCTGGCAGAGGTACAGCAAGGCCCCTCCCCGCTGGATGCTGTCAGGGTTGGGGTCCCCAGTCAGGATCAAGAGCACTATCCTCAGCACATCAGGCGTCACGTCCTCTTCCTGGAGCCTCATACGATCATCATGCCCGCTGAAGGCCCACATCCGGCGGGAGTGGCGTTGGAGAGGAGCAACGCGGCATAGCAGGAACTCCTTCACCACCTTGGGCGCTGTCACGCCAAGCGACCTCAAGAACGTGAAGCGGTGCCAGACGAAGACGAGCCCGGGGCTCTCAAGCGTCTCCTGGCCCCAGCCCGAATTGGGTACAGCAGGCGAAGTTGGCTCCGATAGCAGGGGGCTGGGCACCCCTGCATCCACATACAGCCACCGCTCGCAGAACCCAGCCGCGGGCAGAGGGAGCCTGAAGTCAATCCCTGAGGCCGCTGTCTCAGACGGGGCAATGAAGCTCACGCACGCCCAGCATTGGGTATGGTCGACAAGGCGCAGAGAGAAGAAGTGGCGCAGCAAGGCAACCGAAGGAAGGATGCCCATCATTGCCTCGCAAACAAAGGCGAAGACCGAAAGGAGCGTGATGGCTTCAGGACCCAGATGCATCATGTGGATCTGATAGTGGGAAAGCACGGCATTGATTGAAGAAATCAGAAAAGGGGGGAACCAGACCCGCCCAAAGGGCGTCGGCAAAATACTGGACCTCAGTGACTATCCTGTCGATGGAGAAGTGGGACGCGGGCCAGGCCGTCGTCCTCCCGCATTCGATGAAGATAGTGGCCAGAGCCGAGCTGACCTTGCCCAAGCCCTCGGCGGGGGCCGCCAACGGCGGCGAGCAAGGCGGAGGCATGGGTTTCTTCCCTCTTCCCTTCTTCGTCGGAGCCATGGCGATGGGAAGGGGGGGAAGGTTCGAGATTGGGTTGAAAACAGAAGCTGGAGTTCGAGAGGAGGAAGGACAGAGGGCGCTCGAGCAACAAAAAGGGGAGCGGCTGTGTACGACTACGAGTCTGCCTAGCATGGCGCAAAATAAGGGGGCGTGGGGGAACATTGCTGCCCACGCCCAACCAACCGCCACGCGGCGCCCGAGGCTGTAGGTTGTTAGGGCCCGCGGCGCTTTGCTCTTGCCCTTTTGCCTCCCTGCACGGCCAAGTCCGGGCGCGCATTGGGCCCGGGGGCTACTATCGGCGTTCTGGGAACGGGGGTCCCCATACTTGCCTGCCTGCGGCCTGCAGCGTGGCTCAAAAGGGGGGCCCAGCACGGCCCATCTTCATCAACATAGACCCAAGACCCTCGCGAGGGGCCAAGCCTCGCGGGGCGGACGACACGGAGCTTCCTCAGGCACGGCCTCATCAGGCTGGTGATGAAGCCATTTACCTATGGTAGGGGCACAGACCTGTCCAAGGAGCCCTACCCTAGGACATCCCTAGGAGAAGTCACCTTTCAATCGACTTGAAGGTATCCCACTCGACGGATTCAAGACACTCGACCAGAAAGCTATCACTCGACCATGAAGCCAACCACTCGACCGCCAGGAGACCTATAGTCACTCCGCAGGCAAACGGTTAGCTGTTAAGTAGTCTTTATGGTCATTATAGCACTTTATTAGGGGCGTTACCAGTAACGCCCGACCTTAAATGTACCTGAAAACCATGCATTACTGGGGGCAGGAGGGGGCCGGCGAACTCTTTTAAAGCCACCCCCCTCCTCAGGATGAAGGGTTCGCACCCCTGTTATTCACACGCCAGTAATCCAGTCGACCGCCTCCGTGCACCGAGACGTAGGGCTGTTACTTCCTTCGTGAAGGGCCTGAACTCATACATCTTGGTGTGTTTACAACTTCCCAATAGCTAAGATCTAGCCTCTCCATACATACCCCCCTACATCACTGTCAGAGTTAGAACCACGATAGTTGGCGCCCACCGTGGGGCGGGAATCTTAGCGCCTAATTGGAGAAGTTGCGATTTTTCCGATCCCTTTGATCAGGGTTTCGTGCGGAGTTTTGGTGGAGGGCCGCGAGATCCGCCTCGGCGCGCTCACGTTCATCGCCGACGACTCCGCCTGGCTTCAGGAGGCGCCACTCGACATCGACGCGCTCCCCGTTCGCGCTGCGACGCATTTCCGCGCATGCGTTCGTGGCGTCCTCCTGCAGCAGCCGTCGACCCAGTATCGGTCGGCCCCCGTATCGTCTCCCCACTCTGTCTCCCACCGGCGCAAGCGCTCCTGTCGGTCGAGACTTCAGAGGTGGGTGAGGCATGCCGTGGCTCGCCAGTCGGCCGCCCCGCAAGTCGCGGCAATCGAGCCCGATGAATCCCTCTGCGGCCTGTTCGACCTGTCGACTGGCTCCGCGGAGACCGCATCCGAGTGCGACAGCAGCGACCCAGCGGCTGAGATCCTGGCGGTCGATGGAACGCACAGTCCTCCCAGTTTCCCTCGCGCTGATGGAGGCGCGGGTGGGGGCGACCCGTCGCGTCCCCACGATGAGTATCTCCCCGAACCTCTCACGTCATTACAGCGAGAGGAGCTTCGCCGCCGGAACACGGACGCACTCCGCACTCCTATCGTCGTAGAGTCCCTGAGGCCCGGGCCTTGGAGGACGCGCGCTTGGCTAATTTGGCCGAGCGCACTCGACTAGAAAATCTCCAGCGAGCACTCGAGGAGCAAGCGCGTCAGCGAGCTCACGAGTCTAGTCGACGCCAGCTCTTCCCGCCGACGCAGGTATACCGAACCCCAGTTCAGAATTTGGCCGCCGCGGCCCGTATAGCAGAATCGATTCAGCCCTCCTAGTCGGAGGCTGGCAGGGGCTTGGTACAGATCAGAGCATTGCTCCGGGCGGCGGGAAACCAGAATTCCGCTGTTTCTCAGTCGTGGAATAGGATCCACAGTCGATCCGTTGCAACAGATACAGTCCAGTCGGCTCACAGCCCGCAGTCGCCCCCGAGGCGTGAGGGACGTGGCGACCGTCATGATCAGTACAGAAGGAATGAGCGGTATGATCACAGATCCGATCATGATGATCGACGTCGAGTGCCAACCCCTCCCTCGAGGAGTGGGTCATATGCGCCTCGACATCGAGATGACAGGCGCCCCCATAGCGTTGGGCAGAGGATTCCCGTCGACCCCAGGGACCCAGGCTTTGACGTGAGATCTGTCCTCGTTCAAGGCTTGGTCGACAGGAACAGGGCTCATCGGGAAGGCCAGAACAGAGATGCGCCCGCCAGCAGCAGAATACGTGTTTCAGGGCCAGAGTGTTTCAGTCGAGCCATTAGGGCCGCGGTGATTCCTTCCAACTTTCGGTTGGCGACTGGAGTCAGCAAGTTCACCGGTGAGTCTAAGCCTGACACTTGGCTCAAAGATTACCAAGTGGCTGTACAGATCGGCGGTGGCAATGATGAGGTGGCTATGAAGCATTTGCCTCTCCTGTTAGAGGGCTCGGCCAGAGCGTGGCTGAATCAGTTAGCACCCAGCAGCATCTACACTTGGGAGGACCTCTCTCGAGTGTTTGTCACAACCTTTGAGGGAACATGCAAGCGACCCGCAGGCCTTACAGAATTGTGGTCTTGTGTGCAGAAGCCGAGTGAAACTCTGAGGAATTACATCCAGAGGTGGATCACTTTGCATCACACAGTTGAGAACGTACCGGATCACCAAGCAGTTTGTGCCTTTAAAGAAGGCGTCAAGAACAGAGAGTTGAACCTGAAGTTCGGTCGGACCGGAGAAATGTCCCTGAATCGGATGATGGAAATTGCCACCAAATACGCTAACGGAGAAGATGAAGATCGACTCCGGAGTGGCAAGCAGAAAGCAGTCGCCGAGGAAACCGGAGGCAATTCCAGTCGGAAGCAGAAGCGGAAGGCCGAGCCAGCCGCCCCTGGGGAGGCCCTGGCCGCAACCCAGGGAAATTTCAAGGGAAAACCCAAAGGCCCCTGGAAGCCCAAGAAAGTCAAGGATCAATATGGAAATGATGTTTTGGATCTGCCATGTCACATCCACATCAAGAAAGATGAGGAGGGTAATTTTATTTACCCAAAGCATACCACTCGACAGTGTCGGCTCCTGATCCAGCAGTTTCAGGGCAAACAGTCCAAAGATAAGGAAAAAGAGTCGGACAGAGTTGAGGACAAGGAAGATAGTGACGATTGATACCCCCAAATCAATTCCACCCTGATGATTTTTGCTGATGTCGAAAGCAAAAGTCGACTGAAAGTCATTAACGGTGAGGTGAATATGGTTGCTCTGGCAACACCCAGTTATCTGAAGTGGTCTCAGACTGCCATCACATTCGACCAGTCTGATCACCCTACGCACATTGCCACCCCTGGGAGGCAAGCTTTGGTGGTCGACCCAGTTGTCAAAGGCACTCGACTGACCAAAGTCCTGATGGATGGTGGTAGTGGCCTGAACATATTGTATGCTGAAACATTGAAAGGAATGGGCATTCCGATGTCCAGGCTCAGTACCAGTAACATGAGCTTCGACGGAGTCATTCCTGGAAAGAAAGCCGAATCACTCGGCCAGATCTCTCTTGATGTGGTTTTCGGTGATTCGAAGAATTACCGCAAGGAAAAGTTGACATTTGAGGTTGTGGACTTCCAAAGTGCTTATCATGCTATTCTGGGCCAGCCAGCTTATGCACGCTTCATGGCTCGACCATGCTACGTGTATCTCAAGTTGAAGATGCCCGGCCCCAGAGGTGTGATCACCGTTACCGGCAATCGGAAGAAAGAAGAAGAGTGTTTTCAGAAAGGATCAAAGATTGCTGACGCTCAGATGGCAGTTGTTGAGCTACAAGAGTACCATAAGACTACTGATCTGAGTGAATTGTTACGAGCCAAGAAGCCTGCTTTAGAATCTGCTTTTCAGTCGTCCGGTGAAACTAAGCTAGCTCACATTCACCCGACCGACCCCGACGCTGCTCCGACTCACATCTCAACGACGCTCGACTCCAAATAGGAAGAAGCGCTCATCCAGTTCCTCCGTGAGAACTGGGACGTCTTCGCATGGAAGCCTTCTGACATTCCTGAAGTTCCCAGGGGGCTGGCTGAGCACCGTCTATGAGTCGACCCGAAGTTCAAGCCTGTGAAAGAACATCTTCGACGGTCCGCCGTCCAGAAAAGGAAAGCTATTGGCGAGGAGGTGGCTCGGCTCTTAGCAGCGGAGTTCATCCGAGAGATTTACCAAAAAGGACAAGTCACTTCGCATGTGCATTGACTTTAAACACATCAATCGGGCCTGCCCGAAAGATCATTTCCCTCTCCCCCGCATCGACCAGGTAGTGGACTCGACCGCGGGGTGTGAGCGTTTGTCTTTTCTAGATTCTTATTCAGGGTACCATCAGATCCGTCTGTATGGACCCGACGAGATCAAAACGGCTTTCATCTCCCCATTTGGGTGCTTCTGTTATGTCACCATGCCCTTCGGCCTCAAGAATGCTGGAGCCACGTTCATGAGGATGATTCAGAAGTGTTTACTCACTCAGATCAATCGGAATGTAGAAGCATACATGGATGATATTGTGGTTAAGTCACGGAAAGGTTCCGACCTACTGACTGACCTTGCCGAAACCTTTGCTAACATCAGGGGATACGATATCGAGCTCAATCCATCAAAGTGCACATTCGGAGTTCCAGGTGGAAAGTTACTCGGTTTTCTCGTTTCCGAACGAGGAATCGACGCCAATCCCGAGAAAATTGGCACCATACTCCGGATGAAGCGCCCTGTGCGTGTACACGATGTCCAGAAACTTACAGGTTGCTTGGCCGCTCTAAGTCGATTCATTTCTCGTCTCGGTGAAAAGGCGTTGCCTCTTTACCGACTGATGAAGAAGTCTGACAAGTTCGAGTGGACTCCAGAAGCTGACACAGCGTTTGCAGAGCTCAAAGCTCTGCCCTCCACCCAGCCGGTGCTTGCTGCCCCAATCAGTAAAGAGCCTCTGCTGCTGTACATTGCGGCCACGGGACAAGTTGTCAGTACAGTACTCACGGTCGAGCGGGAAGAAGAAGGAAAGGCCTTTAGAGTTCAGCGCCCAGTATATTATGTGTCTGAAGTTTTGACCCCTTCGAAGCAAAGATATCCCCATTACTAGAAGCTTGTATATGGGATCTACATGACCACGAAGAAGGTTGCACACTACTTCTCTGACCATTCCATTATAGTCGTCAGCGACGCTCCACTGTCAGAGATCTTGCACAACAGAGATGCAACTGGTCGAGTGGCTAAGTGGGCGATTGAACTCCTCCCCCTAGATATCAAGTTTGAAGCAAAGAAGGCTATCAAGTCCCAAGAAATTGCAGATTTCGTCGCCGAGTGGATTGAACAGCAACTCCCGACTCAAGTTCACTCGGAGCACTAGACCATGTTCTTCGATGGATCTAAGATGCTGAACGGTTCCGGTGCTGGGGTAGTATTGGTCTCCCCCCAAGGAGATAAGCTCAGATACGTTCTCCAGATTCACTTCGATTCCTCCAACAATGAAGCAGAATATGAAGCACTCTTGTATGGGTTGCGCATGGCCATTTCACTTGGCGTCCGGCGCCTCATGGTCTACGGCGACTCAGATTTGGTGGTTAATCAGGTGATGAAGGAGTGGGACATCAGAAGCCCAGCTATGACTAGCTATTGCAACACAGTAAGAAAGTTAGAAAAGAAATTCGAGGGGTTAGAGCTTCATCACATCCCCCGACTGAAAAATCAAGCAGCAGATGATCTGGCAAAGATAGGCTCCAAGAGAGAAGCCATTCCCAGCAATGTGTTTTTGGAGCACATCCGCTCGCCGTCAGTCCAGGAGGATCCCTTCGCAGAAGAAGCCTCGCAACCGAAAAGTGCCACAGATCCGACTGAAGTCGAAATTCCTGCTATGGTCGACCTAGTCATGGAGGTCTTGGCTATCACTCCTGACTGGACGGTACCATACATCGCGTATATCTTGAGGAAAGAACTCCCGAAGGACGAGGAAGAGGCTCGATAGATCGTCCGCCGATCCAAGGCCTTCACAGTCATAAAGGGACAGTTCTATAGGGAAAGCGCAACTGGAATCGGTCAGAAATGCATAACACCAGAAGAGGGTCATATGATCCTTAATGATATCCACTCGGGGACCTGTGGTCACCATGCATCCTCTCGGACCATTGTGGCTAAAGCATACCGAGCAGGATTTTACTGGCCAAGAGCAAATGAGATGGCAAAAGAGATAGTCGACAAGTGTGGAGGTTGCCAGTTCTACTCCAACATGTCACACAAGCCTGCATCAGCCCTGAAGACCATTCCACTCGTCTGGCCCTTTGCTGTCTGGGGACTGGACATGGTCGGTCCACTGAGAACAGGCAGGAGCGGATTCACGCATGTGCTTGTGGCAGTCGACAAGTTTACCAAATGGATTGAAGCTAAGCCTATCAAGAATCTTGATGCTTGCACTGCTATCAGTTTCGTCAGAGGGCTAACATTCAGATATGGAGTCCCGCATAGCATCATCACTGACAATGGGTCAAACTTTGATTCGGACAAGTTCAGAGCTTTTTGCGCCTCTCAAGGCACTCGAGTCGACTACGCATCGGTCGCCCATCCCCAGTCAAATGGACAAGCTGAAAGAGCAAATGGTCTGATTCTCAAAGGACTAAAGCCTCGACTGATGCGTGATCTTAAGCACGCGGCAGGTGCTTGGGTCGACGAGCTTCCGTCAGTTCTGTGGGGATTGAGGACCACCCCGAACCGGTCGACTGGAAGAACTCCATTCTTTCTGGTTTATGGAGACGAAGCAGTTCTGCCAAGTGATCTTCTTCACAACGCACCCCGAGTCGAACTTTATACCGAAGATGAAGCAGAACAAGCCCGGCAAGACGCAGTCGACCTCCTAGAAGAAGAAAGAGAGATGGCCATGATCAGATCGACCATTTATCAGCAAGACTTGCGTCGATTCCACGCCAGGAATGTCAAGAGTCGAGCCTTCCAAGTAGGGGATTTGGTCCTCCGAGTGGATCAGCAGAAACCACACAAGCTTGCTCCTACTTGGGAAGGCCCCTTCATCATCGCCAGAGTCCTCCACAATGGAGCGTATCACCTCTACAATGTTGATCCCCAGATCGACAAGCCACGAGCTTGGAATGCGGAACTACTCCGCCCCTTTTACACTTGAGTTCTCCCTTGGACGGGATGTAATAAGAAAAAAATTACCGCAGTTCATTTTTATCAAAGACAAGAGTGTTCCAATAATTGCTGTCACTTTTGTTTGCGTGCGAAATCCCTCAGTGGGTGACTTAGCTGCGAATCCGTTTCGCCTAAGTTCGAAAAATCCTACCGAGTGGAGAGCCAGACTCCCACTCGGGGGCTTAGCTGCAGCCCAGTGCTTGCCTAAGTGTTTAAAATCCTACCGAGTGGAGAGCGATCCTCCCACTCTCAGGCTTAGCTGCAGTCCAGCACTCGCCTAAGTTCTCTCACTTAGAGACTCAGCTGCAGTCCGGCACTCGCCTAAGTGTTTAAAAAATCCTACCGAGTGGAGAGCAAACCTCCCACTCGGGGGCTTAGCTGCAGTCCAGCACTCGCCTAAGTTCTCTCACTTAGAGACTTAGCTGCAGTCCAGCACTCGCCTAAGTTTGAAAAAATCCTACCGAGTGGAGAGCGATCCTCCCACTCAGGGGCTTAGCTGCAGTCCAGCACTCGCCTAAGTTCTCTCACTTAGAGACTTAGCTACAGTCCGGCACTCGCCTAAGTTTGAAAAAATCCTACCGAGTGGAGAGCGATCCTCCCACTCGGGGGCTTAGCTGTAGTCCAGCACTCGCCTAAGTTCTCTCACTTAGAGACTTAGCTACAGTCCGGCACTCGCCTAAGTTTAAAAAATCCTACCGAGTGGAGAGCAAACCTCCCACTCGGGGGCTTAGCTGCAGTCCAGCACTCGCCTAAGTTCTCTCACTTAGAGACTCAGCTGCAGTCCGGCACTCGCCTAAGTGTTTAAAAAATCCTACCGAGTGGAGAGCAAACCTCCCACTTGGGGGCTTAAGTGCAGTCCAGCACTCGCCTAAGTTCTCTCACTTAGAGACTTAGCTGCAGTCCGGCACTCGCCTAAGTTTGAAAAAATCCTACCGAGTGGAGAGCGATCCTCCCACTCGGGGGCTTAGCTGCAGTCCAGCACTCACCTAAGTTCTCTCACTTAGAGACTTAGCTACAGTCCGGCACTCGCCTAAGTTTAAAAAATCCTACCGAGTGGAGAGCAAACCTCCCACTCGGGGGCTTAGCTGCAGTCCAGCACTCGCCTAAGTTCTCTCACTTAGAGACTTAGCTGCAGTCCGGAACTCGCCTATGTTTGAAAAAATCCTACCGAGTGGAGAGCGATCCTCCCACTCGGGGGCTTAGCTGCAGTCCAGCACTCGCCTAAGTTCTCTCACTTAGAGACTTAGCTACAGTCCGGCACTCGCCTAAGTTTGAAAAGTCCTACCGAGTGGAGAGCCAACCTCCCACTCAGGGGCTTAGCTGCAGCCCAGCGCTCGCCTAAGTACAGGACACAACCCAATCCGCAAGGACGACGAGGTGCAAATCGTCTGCTACCTTCTCCTTCGGAGCTGCACCACAAATACAAAAGTTATTTCGAGTGAAGATCGAGTTCCACTCGACGGATCATCCATGAAGATATTCAACGATAAATCCAATTCAGATAAGACCTAAAGGTCCCAGACCTCAGGCCAAAGTAATCGAGCCCTCAGCTCGACGGTGTTTAACGGTTACAAAATCCACTCGGCATTCCGAGGCAAATTTAAAGTGGAGCTTAAAAGTTTTTCACTCCTCAGGTGGAGGACTAGAAGGGGCGACGAACTCGTCCAAGTCGATCCCGTCTGCAATACGGGTGGCAGCAGCGATGAAAGTCTCCATGAAATCTTGAAAGTTGTGCTTCTTGGTATTAGCAACTTGGATGGCGGCCAGCTTCTCTTCTCGCGCCTCCTTGCAATGGACGCGGACCAGAGACAGAGCCACATCAGCGCCACACCGAGCAGAAGACCTCTTCCACTCCTGCACTCGGTCAGTGATTCCGTTAAGTCGAGTCATCAGAGACTCGAGATCGTTTTGGAGCGTAGCCTCTGGCCAAAGTGCCGGGTCGATCCGTGACATGGCAACCTTCAGTCGAGCCAAGTAGTCCACGACGCCGTCAATGCGAGATTCCAGTCGGAGCAGATTCATGGCAGCTTCATCTTTCACGGGAGAGTTGATTGGATCCAAACCTGTTTCGATCCGCCCAGTCGCCTCTTCAAAGTTCTGGCAAAGCTCTGCATACACGATCCAAGGATAAGTCAATTTTCATAGACTGAGTCGACACAAAAAAAACCCAGTCGGAACTGAATGTGCACCTTCAAGCTTGATGTACAACTTCTTGGCGAGGCTCCTCAAGTAACTCTCCAGGTCGTCCCTCCTGCGAGCGATGCCTTCCATCTTCTCGTTCAGGGTGAGGTTCTCCTTCTTCCAACGTGAACGCTCTCTGTTGGCTTCATTCAGAGCGGTCTTCAGCTTGGTATTCTCTTCTTCTAAGTGGTCTACCGAAGCCAGCTTTTGTACGGCCAGAGCGGTCTTGTCATCAGCCTCCTTACGGGCAGCAGCCAAGTCCTGATCCTTCTTCGCCAGAGCTTCGTTCAGTTTTTCTGCGAAGAAATGATGATTGAATCGGAAATAGCAGAAGGATACTCAAGCCTAAAAACTAACCAGTCGACAAAGTCGTCTTACCTGTGGCGCCGTCTCTGACTTTCTGCAGCTCTGTTCTAGCCAGCTCCAGATCAAGGTTCAGTTGAATCTTCTACTTCTCCAACTCAGTATAGCGAGCTACAAGTTCGCAGAATTTCTGTAAAAGAAAAATCAGTCGACAGACGTCCAAGATAAGTTGCTTCCGAGTAACTAAGAGACAATGACGACGTTTCTAAGACCACAGCCGAATCAAAAACATTCGACAGTAGTCTCGGGGACTACACCCAGTGGGTGCACTCAGCATGCCCCCACCGGTTCGACCAAAAAAAGATCTTCGGGGAAAAACCGAGTGAAGAAATACAGCTACAGCAACACAATGTAAAGACTACAGTCGACTGCCAGCAGTCCACCGTAGTCTCAGGGACTACACCCAGTGGGTGCACTTAGCGTGCCCCCACTCGTCCAAGAATTGGCAGACACACCCAGTGGGTGTACAGATACAGATACAAAAGATCTTCGGAAAAGAGACTCTTCAAATAGCATATCATAACAGACCAAGTGTTGAGTTGACTGACCTGGACGTTGCTCTGAAGAGCCGAACTCGCGTCATAGGCTGCTTGGCTGGCCTCCCGAGCCATCTTCACTTGCTCCATCATGATCCCCGCCTGGCGTATAGCCTCCTTTGAAGCAGCCGCTTGGTCCTCAGGGATGGGGTACGCAGCAAAAAGCGAAGGTGGATCCGCAGTCGACGTCGAAGGCCGCACGCTCGTCAGAGGAAGGGCGAAAGTCACAGAAGCCCAAGTGGTGTCACCACCATCCCGAGCCATGGCCTCAGACGCCGGAGCAGGTTGGGGGGTCTTGTCAGCCGTCGACCTCTTGTTCCTCCTCATTCTCAGCGGTTCGTTGTCGTCGTCATCCGGGAGGTCGACAACATGAGGAGGGGCTACAAAGGAAACGTTCAATCGACCAGGGTTGCAATAAATGTTTAGTCGACTCAAAGAGGAACGTCAGTAATCGTACCAGGGTTGGAGGTAACAGCATCCTCCATCTCTTGGTCGTCGTCCTTGGCGGAGATCTCAGAAGTAGCAGCACTGCAAGCCTCGAAAGTCGGTCGGTTGGCTCAATGGATCGACCAAGGATCCGTCCACGGTCGACAAAGGATAACAAGTTTTATTATTACCCAGAAATGGTGGGGACAGCCATCTTCATCTTGGGCAGAGCCTTGGGCGGCTTGGACGGCGCTGCGCGCGGGTGCTTGGGAGCCTTTCCAGTCGGCGTAGGAGAAGAGGTCCGAGGGCGTTTCGACGACTGCCCAGCAGGAGCAGTCGCACTACCATGCTCCCGCGCTGGATCGTGCGTGAGCTTGGATCGCCCCTCCGGGCGGGGGGGTTCAACCTCCTCCTCCTCCTCTTCACTGGAGTCGACGCCGTCGCCTCCCTCTCCTTCACCGTCGGACTCCCACTCGCCTTGATCATCCCCGCTCTCACCTCCGCTCGCCTCCCCTTCCTCAGTTGGCCCCTGTGCCCCATTGGGCATCAAGTACATCTCAGTAGTCGCCTGAAAAACAACAGACAAGACAAAGGTCAATCGACCAACTCAAAGAAGACCAATGAAGAAAACAAGACCTCAGTCAGGAGCATAGAGACATACCTAGTCCACGTCGTACGAGTTGTCGAGTGGAATTACCCTCCTGGCTCCTCGGGGGTTGTCCTTGTTTCCTGTGATGCTGGACAGCCACCCCTCCAGCTTCTCATTGGTGACATCCTCCGGGTGGATCCGAGTGGTGTCGTCAAGACCCGAGTACAGCCACATCGGGTGGTCACGAGCCTGGAGCGGTTGGATGTGCCTCCGGAGGAAGACCTCCAGCAAATCCATGCCCGTCACGCCCTCACGGACAAGCTCAACCACTCGACCGGCCAGCACTTTGACTTGAGCCCTTTCCTCCGGCGCCACTTTCAGAGAAGCAGGTTTTTCAGCTCGGTCGAGGAAGAAAGGAGGAAGACCAGTCGACTGTCCTGGGGTCGCCTGGTCCTGACAGTAGAACCAGGTCGCCTGCCAGCCACGGACCGACTCCGGGAAAATAATGGATGGAAAACAGCTCTTCCCCCTCGTCTGGATCGCCAAGCCCCCACACAACTGGATCACCTGCATCCTCTCGTCACTCGACTTGGCCTTCTTGACCGATTGAGAACGGCAGGTAAAGATGTGCTTGAAAAGTCCCCAATGGGGGAGGCAACCCAAGAAAGCCTCACACATGGAAATGAAAGCGGCAAGGTATACAATGGAGTTGGGAGTGAAGTGGTGGAGCTGCGCTCCGAAGAAGTTCAAGAAGCTCCGGAAAAAAGGATGGGGCGGCAGAGAAAACCCTTGGTCGATGTGGGTGGCTAGGAGCACGCACTCACCATCGCGGGGTTGAGGTTCGATCTCTCTCCCCGGAAGACGCGCAGCCTCATGGGGAATGACTCCCCCCTCGACCATGTCGTCGAGATCCTCTTGCCGGATCACTGACGGCATCCAATCGCCCTGGATCCAGCCCTTGGGCAGAGCGGACCTTGAGGAGGATCCGCCCCGAGCAGATCTTTTCCCCTTCCCCTGCGCCGCCGCCTTCTTCATGCGCTCCAGGGCGGAGGTCTTGCTCTTCATCATCATCGCCGGCGAAGTCTCGCACGGGCCTGCTGCGCTGGGGCGAGAACGGAGGTGGCGGAAGGACTTGCAAAGGGAGAGTGGAAGAAGAAAGGAGGAGAAGAGAGCGCACTGCTTGGAAACCCCGAGCCGGCGATTTATAAGGGGCCGCCCCGAGTGGCTGACTGGTAGGCCCAAACTATCCAGTCAAATCCCACAGCGGACGCACGCATAGTACGTTGCGAAAAAGGCGACGCGGGGATCGAGGAGCTTCCGGTTTATCGCTTCCGATTACTGCGGCCGCTCTCGTCCCGCGCGTTTCCCAAAATCCGAAATCCCACGACATCCGCGGGCTGCAGAACAACTTGTCAAAACGGAAGACCCCGCCCACGCCGATGCTCGGTATGTCACAAATAAAGAAATTCACTCGATGAAAGGCCTGGAATGGATCAAGGTGACTGAAAAAGGTTGGCAACGTCATCCGTGACGATTGACCCAAAACGAGGCGCTCACGTAGCCCAAAGAACCAGTCGGAAAGATCTCCAACTCTTTGCCCACTCTAACCTCGATCCATTCAGGGGCTAATGATGAAGCCATGTACCTAGGGTAGGGGCACGGACCTGTCCAAGGAGCCCTACCCTAGGACATCCCTAGGAGAAGTCACCTTTCAATCAACTTGAAGGTATCCCACTCGACGGATTCAAGACACTCGACCAGAAAGCTATCACTCGACCATGAAGCCAACCACTCGACCGCCAGGAGACCTATAGTCACTCCGCAGGCAAACGGTTAGCTGTTAAGTAGTCTTTATGGTCATTATAGCACTTTATTAGGGGCGTTACCAGTAACGCCCGACCTTAAATGTACCTGAAAACCCTGCATTACTGAGGGCAGGAGGGGGCCGGCGAACTCTATATAAGCCACCCCCTCCTCAGGATGAAGGGTTCGCACCCCTGTTATTC
Organism: Triticum urartu; assembly: GCF_003073215.2. Classification (NCBI taxonomy): domain Eukaryota; kingdom Viridiplantae; phylum Streptophyta; class Magnoliopsida; order Poales; family Poaceae; genus Triticum; species Triticum urartu. The sequence goes on from NC_053028.1 coordinate 286,177,363, forward strand.
ACACGCCAGTAATCCAGTCGACCGCCTCCGGGCACCGAGACGTAGGGATGTTACTTCCTCCGCGAAGGGCCTGAACTCGTACATCTTGGTGTGTTTACAACTTCCCAATAGCTGAGATCTAGCCTCTCCATACATACCCCCCTACATCACTGTCAGAGTTAGAACCATGACAGCTGGCTCACGAGGAGGCGGAGAGATCAAGGCGGGGTACCTCACGAGGTGCCCGTGACGCAAGCCATGACGACCAAAGGCGCCAGGCGGGCGCCAGCCGCGCAGTGTCCTCCTTTCCTCTTTGGTGCAAAGGGAGCAAGCGCAGGCGACAGCATCAAGCAAAGGCACTCGTTTCGGTGCAACGAGACCAAGACCAGTCCAACGGTAGGAAGGAAGTCATTGTGGAGCCCAAGCCAGCGTCACCACCAGAGCCTTTGGCAGGCGAGGACCAACTTTAGTCAGGATAAGTGTACCAGATGTTCCCCTCCAAAATGGCCAATTGTTGGCGCCCTTCCTGCTCAATATTTGGGAAGAGGCCCAGGGCCTTTGCCTATAAATAGGACTAGCCACCCACAGGGTAGAGGGATCGAAATCGGAGAGAGAATCGAGAAGAGAGAGAGAGAGAGAAGGGGGACTGAACTCCTCCTAGCAGTTCATCCCCTCAGCCAAGAATAGACCCTCGCGAGGCTGTTCTTCCTTGTATTGCTCATCATCATCAGCCCAAGAGGCAATCCACCACACCACACACTGGAGTAGGGTATTACACCATAACGGTGGCCCGAACCAGTATAAATCCTGTGTCTCTTGTGCTGTTCTTTCCATAGCTTAGATCTTAGCGAGGCGGAGGGGCGCAGGTAGGTAGAAGGCGAAATCTCCGCGCGCACCCCAGTGTTCGAACCTCAAGGGTCTGCCGGAACCCGAAATCCGACAACGGTGCCCTCCATTCTCGTGCAAACGTGGGGGACCCCTGCTGTAGGGTGTTGCAATATGTTCATGGTTCGCTTATGGTGGGTTGCGAGAGGGACATGAACTTAAACCCGAGTAGGTGGGGTATGACATATGGGAATAAAGAGGACTTGATACTTAATGCTATGGTTGGGTTTAACGACCTTAGTGATCTTTAGTAGTTGCGGATGCTTGCTAGAGTTCCAATCATAAGTGCAAATGATCCAAGTAGAGAAAGTACGTTAGCTCATGCGTCTCCCTCATATAAAATTGCAAGAATGATTACCGGTACTTGTTATCGATTGCCTAGGGACAAATAACATTCTTATTGACACAAACCCTTTTACTAAACACCTCACTTTTATTATCTTGCAAAGTACTTCTAGTTTTATTCTTGCAAAGTAGTTCTAGCATCACACCTACAAAATAGTTTCATACTTGTTTCTGATAAAGCAAACGTCAAGTGTGCATAGGGTTGTATCAGTGGTCGATAGAACTTGAGGGAATATTTGTTCTGCCTTTAGCTACTCGTTGGGTTCGACACTATTATCAAAAAAGGCTACAAACCATCCCCTATACTTATCGGTTATCAAGACCTTTTTCTGGCGCCGTTGCCGGGGAGCAATAGCGTCGGGTGAATATTCTCGTGTGTGCTTGTTTACATTATCACTAAGTAATTTTTATTTTGTGCTCTTTTTTTCTATCTTTAGTTATGGGTAGGAAACATAAAATACCAAAAAAAAATTAGTTGTACCTACTAAAGCAATGGTTGAAGAACCACCCAAAATATATCATACTACTGAAGCTTTCTACTTGGATCATGTTCGATCCCTTTGTGCTCATGCTGAAAACCCAACTAGCTTAGTTGAAGGAAAATCAATAGATGAGCATGCTTGTTTTGTGCGACATCGTTTATCTGAAAAGGGGAAACTTTTACAGCATCAAATGAATACTATTCAATGCTATGCTTGGAATTTATGTGAATTATATGATGTTACTTGTTGTTCTGAAGACCCTAAGAAACACCTTCCCTACCAATGTGAGTTTATTGATAATGGAATGGTATCTTCTTATGCCAAAGGTGTTTATAATTACTTTGATATCAAACAAATTGAAGAATTTGTTGCTTTTAAGGGTGCTTATGAAATTGTTTCTTTGATTGAAAAGTATGATGCTACTCTTTACAAATCTGAAAATTTTGCTATACTTAAATATTGTTATGATAATTATGCTTCTAATGCCTATGTTGAACCATATATTGAGGACTCCTCCACTATCCAAGAAGAGACTAATATTTTGTAGGATTCTATGGAAGAAGAAATTGATGAAACTGCGAGCTCATTGGATGAAAAAGATGATGAGGAGAGGGAAGGACAAACGGAGGAAGAACGGATTAGCTACCCCTGCCCACCTTCTAATGAGAGTAACCCTCCAACTCATACATTATTTAATGTCCCTTCATGCTTGCCGAAGGATGAATGCTATGATAATTTCTATGATTCCGTTGATTCATTTGAAATGTCCCTTTTTGATGAACTTGATGCTTGCTATGCTTGTGGCCAAGATGCCAATATGAATGATGCTTATGGAGATGAACTTTCTATTGTTCCTTATGTGAAACATGAAATTTTTGCTATTACACCCACACATAATAGTCCTATTATCCTTTTGAATTCTCCCAACTACACTACATCGGAGAAATGTGCACTTATTAAGGATTACATTGATTGGTTGCCTTTTACCGTTGCACATGATGATTTTGATAAATGTAATATGCATATGCTTGCTGCTACTACTTGCAATTATTATGAGAGAGGAACTACATCTCCACCACTTTATTTTTCCCACATGATAAAATTGCAAGAAACTTCTTATGCTATGTATTGGCCTTTACTTAATGTGCATGAATTGTTGTTGTATGACATGCCGATGCATAGGAAGAGAGTTAGACTTCTTCATTGCATGATATATGTTGCTTTGTGCTCACTACTAAATGCCAAATAATTTTTAATTAAAATTGGCTTTGATATACCTTGGGATCCGGGTGGATTCACTACTTGAGCACTTTATGCCTAGCTTAATGGCTTTAAAGAAAGCGCTGCCAGGGAGACAACCCGGAAGTTTTAGAGAGTCATTTCTTTCTGTTGAGTGCTTTTATAAAGTTTAAAAACAAAAAATATAGAGGGGAACTTAAAAACCTTTTCACAAAAGAGAAGTGATTGGAAGTTATGCATTGGAGAAGTGAGGGTCGACCTTGAACACTTGTGTTCAAGCTCATGGAAACAATATAGATTTTTTCATGAAGATTCTCACAAAAATAATTATCCCCTTGTAAAATTCCATTGTATTATAAAAATAATGTGCCAGGATTTGCCTTTAGGATGTTTATATTGCTTGTTGGTTTGTGCGGTGCAAAACAGAAACATTGGCTGTAGTGCTCAATTTTACATTTTTTTACTAGAACGTCAAATGGTTCTGAAACTTTTTGCATTGTCTTTATGTACAATTTTTTTTCTAATTTTTGCAGAATTATTGGAGTACCATAGGTATGGTGAATGTTCGGATTACTACAGGCTGTCCTGTTTAAGACAGATTCTGTTTTTTATGCATCGTTTTGCTTGTTTTAATGAAACTATCAATTTTTATCGGTAGTATAAGCTATGGAAAAGTTATATTACAGTAGCTACAATGCAAAAACAAAATATGAATTGGTTTTCAATAGTACTTAGAGTAATGATTTGCTTTATTATACTATCGGATCTTACCGAGTTTTCTGTTGAGTTGTGTGGATGAAGTGATCAAAGATCGAGGAGGTCTCAATATGAGAAGGAGGAGAGGCAAGAGCTCAAGATTGGGGATGCCCAAGGCACCCCAAGTAAATATTCATGGATACTAAAGTGTCTAAGCATAGGGATGACCCAGAAGGCATCCCATCTTTCTTCAACAAGTATCGGTATGTTTTCGGTTTCGTTTCATTCGCGTGACATGTGCAAATCTTGGAGCATCTTTTGCTTTCAGTTTTCATTTTTATTTTATGCACCATGATGGTATGAGATAGTCCATGGTTAATTTATAGAATGATCATTGCACTTGACTTATATCTTTTGAGTATGGCATTATAGAATGCTTCATGTGCTTCACTTATATCATTTGAAGTTTGGATTGCCTCTTTCTCTTAACATAGAAAACCGTTGTTTGTAGAATGCTCTTTTGCTTCACTTATATTTGTTAGAGCCTGATATTTTTTAGAAATAATTAAACTCTCTTGCTTCACTTATATCTACTCCGAGAACCAATAGGAAATGGTCAATTGCATGGTTAGTCATAAAATCCTACATATAGCTTATGGATCACTGAATACGATATGAATGATTCCTTGCAATAATTTTGTGATATAGAGATGGAATATGTGGGAGGTACTAGTAAACAGTTGTGGTTAGTAAGAATATTGGTGCTATGGTTTGTGATTCCCGAAACATGCACGTATAGTCTCTGTTATGCTATGATGTTGGGGCATGATTTATTATTGATTGTCTTCCTTATGAGTGGCGGTCGGGGACGAGCGATGGTCTTTTCCTACCAATCTATCCCCATAGGGGCATGCGTAGTAGTACTTTGCTTCAAGGGCTAATAAACTTTTGAATAAGTATATGAGTTCTTTATGACTAATGTGAGTTCATGGATTATACGCACTCTTACCTTTCCGCAATTTGCTAGCCTCGACGGTACTGTGCATTGCCTTTTCTCACATCGAGACGTGGTGCAAACTTCGCAGGTGCATCCAAACCCCGTGATATGATACGCTCTATCACACATAAGCCTTATTATATATTCCTCAAAACAGCCACCATACCTACCTATTATGGCTTTTCCATGGCCATTCCGAGATATATTTCCATGCAACTTCCACCGCTTCCGTTTGATGACTTAAGCATTCATTGTCATATTGCTTCGCATGATCATATAGCTGACATAGTTGTCGTGGCTCAGCCACTGTTCATCATTTTTCATACATGTTACGCTAGATCATTTCACATCCTGGTACATGCCAAAGGCATTCATCTAGAGTCATACTTTGTCGTTGGTATCGAGTTGTAATTTTTATTTTCTTTTGAGTTATAAGTAAATAGAAGTGTGATGATCATCATTATTCATTTTTAGAGCAGTGCCCTAGTGAGGGAAGGATGCTAGAGACTATGATTCCCCCACAAGTCAGGATGAGACTCCGGACAATGAGAGAAAAATAAAAAATAAAGAAAAAATAAATAAAAAAGAAAAAGAAAAATAAATAAACAAAGAGAGAAGGGGCATTGTTAGTATCCTTTACCAAACTTGTGCTTTAAAGTAGCACCATGTTTTTCTTATGGAGAGTCTCCTATGTTGTCACTTTCATATACTAGTGGGAATTTTTCATTATAGGATTAGATGCACACCCACTTAGTTTTCATATTCAGCTTTCATACACTAATAGCTCATAGTGCATTCGTTGCATGGCAATCCCTACTCCTCGCATTGATATTGATTGATGGGCATCCCCATGGCTCGTTGGTTAGCCGCATTGATGTGAGACTTTCTTGATTTTTTTGTCTTCTCTATGTTTACCCCTATCATCATACTCTATTCCACCCATAGTGCTATATCCGTGGCTTGCGCTCATGTATTGCGTGAGGGTTGAAAATGCTGAAACGCGTTAAAAAGTATGAGCCAATTGCTCGACTTGTCATCGGGGTTGTGCATGAAAAATAATTTGTGTTAAGAAGACAGAGCATGAAAATACTATATGATTTTGTAGGGATAACTTTCTTTAGCGTTGATATTTTGAAAGACATGATTGTTTATTGGGATGCCTGAGTATTGATGTATTTATGTCAAATTATAGACTATTGCTTTAAATCACTTATGTCTTAATATTCACGCCATGATTAGATACATGATCAAGTTTATGCTAGGTAGCATTCCACATCAAAAATTATCTTTTCTATCATTTACCTACTCGAGGATGAGCATGAATTAAGCTTGGGGATGCTGATACGTCTCCATCGTATCTATAATTTTTGATTGTTTCATGCCAATATTAAACAAATTTTACATACTTTTGGCAAATTTTAATATGATTTATTGGACTAAGCTATTGATCCAGTGCCAAGTGTCAGTTCCTGTTTTCTGCATGTTTTTTGTATCGTACAATATCCATATTAGACGAAGTCGAAATGCAATAAAATTTCATGGAGAATTAGTTTGGAATATAAATGATTTATGGGAGTTGGAATCATCGTAAACGGAGTCTCGTGGTGGGCACAACCCACCAGGGCGCGCCAGAGGAGCCAGGCGTGCCGTGGTGGGTTGTGCTCACCTCGTACATCGGTTGGACCTCTACTGCGGGTGCAAGGAAGCATATATCTAGAAAAAATCGTGTTAAAATCTTAGCACAATCGGAGTTACAGATCTCCGGGAATATAAGAAATGGTTTTCAGCTAGATCTGGAGAAACGCAAAACAGAAGAGAACAGAGAGGGAGATCCAATCTCGGAGGGCCATGGAGACCAAGGACCAGAGGGGGAACTCTCCTCCCATATAAAATTGCAAGAATGATTACCCGTACTTGTTATCAATTTCCTAGGGTCAAATAACTTTCTTGTTGACACATACCCTTTTACTAAACACCTAAGTTTTATTATCTTGCAAAGTACTTCTAGTTTTATTCTTGCAAAGTAGTTCTAGCATCACACCTACAAAATAGTTTCGTACCTGTTTCCAATAAGCAAACGTCAAGTGTGCGTAGGGTTGTATCGGTGGTCAATAGAACTTGAGGGAATGATTGTTCTTCCATTAGCTCCTCATTGGGTTCGACACTCTTATTTACCGAAAAAGGCTACAAATGATCCCCTATACTTGTGGGTTATCATCGGCCTCAGAATTATGGAAGGAAACCGACCCATTGTCAACCCTCTTCTTTGAAATGCTACTACAACCTTCCTAGTCAAAGCAACATTTGGATTAGAGGATGGGAGCACAAATGTTTCAAAGGCAACAAGGTTTCTCTATGCGCAAGTTTTATTCTTACAAAGGCATGTTTGGATAAAAAGAAAACATATCTATTTGGCTTGTCGAGGGTCGATACATAAGCTTCTTTTCCACTTCTTCTTCCCAGGATCAGGTCCGCGGCAAGAACCCTGCAGTTAGTGCAGAGGAAACCATAGGAGACATTATCTATATGATCATGGCATGCTTCTGATAAGCTAATCATGCATGCATGTTGTTTTTAAGGAGCCAACGCTTCATTTATTTATATGTTGCTCAAGGTCTGTGCTTGGCCCGGCAGCCGCGCCTTACGGTAGAAGTTGCGAAGATGCTCAATATTCCATGATTTTTGCATTTGAATGCCATCTTCGGTCTCCAGACAGACTGTGCCAGGTCTGGTGACTCGTACTACCCGGTAAGGGCCTTCCCACTTCGGCGTCAACTTGTTGGTACCCTTGGCGGACTGAACATGCCTAAGGACAAGGTTGCCTTCCTCAAGGTTCCGAGCATGGACACTGCAGTTGTGATAGCGGCGCAGGGCTTGCTAGTAGCGTGCAACACATACATCATCCTGGTGTTGGTTCTCCTCAAGGAGCACAACGTCATCACGCCAATGCTGCTCTTACTCTACTTCATCGTAGGTAAATAATCGAGGTGACCCGTATATGAGTTCCGTGGGGAGCACTGCTTCTGCCACATAGACTAGGGAGAAGGGAGTCTGTACGGTAGCTCGATTTGGTGTCATACGGAGGGACCAAAGAACCATCGACAACTCGTCGATCTAGTGCCTGCCACACTTTTCTAGCTTATTAAATGTTCTTGTCTCGAGTCCTCGTAACACTTCAGTGTTTGTCCTCTTAGCTTGTCCATTGCTTCCGGGATGGGCAACAGAGGCGAATGAATTGCTTCCGAGGGTTGAAACGTCTTGCATGAAGGCACGGCTTGTGAATTGGGTGCCGTTGTCATTTATGACTCTAGCGGGTACTCTGAAATGGAACACCAATCCTTTCAAGAACTTGATAGCTGATTGTGCGGTCACCTTCCTCACAGGCTCCACTTTCGGCCACTTTGTAAACTTCTCGATTGTGACATACAAGAATTCAAAGCCCCCAGTAGCACGGGGGAAGGGACCTAAGATGTCGAGCCCCTATACCGAAAATGGCCATGATAAAGGGATCGTCTGGAGAGCTTGAGCATGTTGGTTGATGTTCTTGGAGTGGAACTGGCGGGCTTCACATCTGGTGACTAGCTCGGTTGCATCTTGGAGGGACGTGGGCCACTAGAAACCTTGTCGGAAAGCTTTTCCAACCAAGGCCTTTGATCCAATATGAGAGCCTCATGTGCCTTTGTGTATCTCTGCCAACAGTTCCTTCCCCTCTTCTCGGCAAATTCACTTCAACTTCACACCATTGGGCCTTCTTCTGTATAGCGTGTCATTGACAAACTGATACATACTCGCCCTCCGGGCTACTCTTTCGGCTTCTTCTTGCTCTTTGGGAAGTTCACCGGTTTGGAGGTAGCGAACGATATGCTATGCCCTAGTTGGACCTTGTGGCTCGACTACTAGGACCAAGGGCACCTCCTCGCTTGTGGGAGCACCTACCTCGACCACAAAGATCGGTGGTCCTGCAGAAGAGTGCGACTCGCCAAGGGAAGTGGAGTTGTTCCTGACAGCTCCTCTACCGGAGACCTCTGAAGGTTCTACCGGTAAAGGTTTGCCGGAGTCCAGCTTCCTCCTCTCCCTAGTAATTGCCAATGGAGATACTGATGGTTGAGTCATATGAAGGACAAAGGTCCCTGGTTCCACAGGGAGCTTTTGTGCAACACACTTTGACAGATAATCAGCGCAGTGCTGTTTTTGGCACGTGGTACATGCTCCATTTGCAATCCATCAAAGTGTTCCTCCAACTTTCTCACATCTTCAACATACGCCTCCATTAACGGCCTCTGGTAATCCTTTTTGACTTGCCGTACGACAAACTGTGAATCTCCATGGATGATCAGCATCTTAATTCTCTACTATATCGCAATCTTGAGCCCGGCAAGGAGGCCTTCGTACTCAGCAGTATTTTTGGTAGCTTTCTCTTGGGTAAAGTGCATCTGGAGCACATACTTGAGGTGCTCTCCAGTGGGTGTCACGAAGAGCAAGCCAGCACCCGCGCCTTACAATGAGAAGGCACCATCATAGTACATGATCCACTCTTGGGGCACTTCCTTGCCGAGGATAAATGTTTCTGGTGCCTCTTCGTGTGGAGTCGGTGTCCACTCTGCAATGAAATCTTTCAGTGCTCTATTCTGAATGGTTGACGTACTTTCATACTTTAGTCCAAAGCTCGATAACTCTAATGCCCATTCAACTATTCTGCCAGAGGCCTCAGGGTTCCTCAGTATGCGTTGCAAGGGGAAACAGGTGACAACTGTGATCTCGTGGGCTTGGAAGTAATGGCGCAGCTTTCTCGAGGCCATGTCGAGGCCAAAGATCAACTTATGTACCCCATAATACCTTGATCTAGCCCCCTATAACAGGGAGCAAACAAAGTAAACTGGTCGCTGGACCACCTTCTTCTTTGCCGTGGTCTTGGGGTTGCCTTCACTACCATGCTCTTCTTCCTCCTGATCTGCACCCAACCTTGTCGTGACTGGTCCGCTTCCTTCTTCGGGGAGGACAGTAGCTACAGCTGCTCCTTCTTCTACTTCCCTCCGCGCCACCAGTGCTACACTAACCACTTGATTGGTTGCTACTAATTGAAGCAGCAATGACTCTTGTGGTTTCAGAGCAACCAAGGTGGGGACAAAGGAAAGATAAGTTTTTACGTCCTGTAGTGCTGCTTCCGCCTCCGAGGTCCACTGCATGGGCCCTGCCTTCTTCAAAATTTTGAAGAACGGCAGGGCATGCTCGGCAGACTTGGAAATCAACCTACTCAGCACGGCAACACATCTAGTTAAATGCCTCACGTCCTTGACTGTCTTGGGTGCTTGAATCTATTCAATTGCCCTGACCTTGTAGGGGTTGGCCTCTATCCCTTGGTGAGACACAAAGAAGCCAAGTAGCTTGCCGGAGGGAACGCCAAACACGCACTTCTTCGGGTTCAGCTTCAAGTTGATCTTGCGCAGGTTTGTAAAGGTTTCTTACAAGTCCTGAATAAGTGTTGATCTGTCCCAGATCTTGACCACTATGTCATCCATGTAAGCTTCAATATTCTTGTGCAGCTGAGACTCAAAATCAATTTGCACTGCTCTTGCAAAAGTGGACCCGACGCTCTTTAACTCAAAGGGCATCCGCACAAAGCAGTACGTGCCACATGAGGTTATGAACGCGGTCTTGTCCCTGTCTTCCGTGGACATGAATATTTGGTGGTATCCGGAGTAGCCATCCAAGAAGGAAAGAAGATCACACTTGGAAGTGGAATCCACAATCTGATCGATGTGCGGTAAGGGGAACGGGTCTTTTGGGCATGCCTTATTCAGATCTGTGAAATATATGCAAAGCCTCCGCTTCCCATTCGCCTTGCGCACTACCATTGGGTTTGCCAACCATGTTGGATGCAATACTCCACTGACCAAACCAGCTGCTTCGAGTTTCTTGATCTCCTCGGCAATGAACTGTTGCCGCTCCAAAGCTTGTTTCCTGACCTTCTGCTGGACGGGCCGGGCATAAGGGCAGACAGCAAGGTGTTGCTCAATTACCTCCCTGGGAATGCCGGGGATGTCGGATGGTTGCCAAGCAAACACATCGACATTCGCCCGTAGGAATGTAACGAGCGCGCTTTCCTATTTGTCGTCAAGGGTGGAGCTGATAGTGAACGTACCATCAGCGCCAACCAGCGCTGCTGGGACCCTCTTCACGGTAGGTGTAGCAAGGGACCTCTTGCTAGTGGAACTCTCCGGCAAGTCATCGACAGGTGCAACGCACTCCGGAGAGGCGCTCTTCCCGGATTTCTTGCCGACATCCTTGCTAGCTTTCCTTCCTTTCTTGTTTTACTTGGCGGGGGTTGCTGCTTATGCGGCCTCAGCAGCGACCGCATCCCGATGCATCTTATCCATGCATATAGTTACGTCCTTCTTGTCTGACGGGATGGAAATGACGCCCATTGGTCCTGGTATCTTCAGGGTGTCATAGGCATAGAGGGATGCCGCCATGAACTTTGCCAAGGCAGGTCGACCAAGTATCCCATTGTATGGAAAAGGAAGGTCGACCACGTCGAACACAATCTTCTCGGTCCGATAGTTCAATTCTCCTCCAAATGTCACTCGCAGTGTGATCTTCCCCTTTGGACGACTCCAAATGCTGGGGTTGATTTGTTGGAATGTACCAGTAACCTTGAGCTCTTCATCTGATATCTACAGCTTACTGATTAACTTAGGGGAAATCAGGTTCAACCCTGCCCCACCGTCAACCAACATCTTTGTGACCTTTAGGTTGCGGATTGTTGGCCAAACCAACAATGGCAAGCACCCTACCGCGGTGGTGCGGTCAGGGTGATCCTCTTCGTCAAAGATGATGGGCGTGCGAGACCACTTGAGTGGTTTCTGGGAATCCGCTGCTGGCTCCACAGCATTGACCTCACACGCCCACTATTTAAGCTGGTGGTGGGAGGAGTGCACAGATGCACCTCCGTCAATGCACAAGGAGTTAGTGGATTTTTGAAACTCTTGCTCACTGGTTTTATCTTCATCCCCTTCATCACTTCCGTCATTACTTTCCTTCTTCTCACAACCTCTAGTAGGTTTCCCTTGATGCCGAGGGATCTTGTCGGGGCGGCCTCCTCTGCCACCTCGGCCCTACCCACCAACGCCTTCTTGGTCTCTCTCATTGTCACGTTTCTCGTACTCAACCTTCTGCTTCTTGACGAATTGCTCAACTTGATGACACTCTTGGAGATCACAGCCCTTGGTCCGATGGATCTTGTATTACAATCCATCAGCCTTCCCAGCCTACTTGGCCACTGCAGCTTCTCGGTAGTTAGTGCATGCGGCAACTTCCTTGCGAGGAGCTTCGGTCTTGGCCTTCTTGTCGGTACTAGTGGTGCCAGAACCTTCGACAACCAGTACTGCCTTCTCCTTATGCTTCTTGTTTCATTTCTTGTCCTTCCTCTTCTAGTTGACAACATCATCCTCATCTTATGAGTCAACTTCGGTGCCATTTTCCTCTCTGGGGAGTCTCCTCCCTTCCTCTGTATAGGCACACTTATCTGCCAAGGTGTAAAGCTCATTCACAGTCTTGGGCAATGTGACATTCATCTTGGAATGTTCCTACGGTTGCGCATGTTGGACTAGAGTGCAGCAATCACAGCTGCCGGGTGGATATTTGGAATGTTCCTGTGCACCCGGCTAAACCTCTACATGTACTTCCGTAAACTCTCCCCTTCCTTTTGTGGAAGGAGCTACAAATCACTGGGCTGCCCTGGTTCTTGATGGCCGCCCGTGAAGGCACCAACAAACTCATTGCACAGGTCAGCCCAGGTTGAGATGGAGTTCTCTGGCAAGTGCATCAGGCATGACATTACGTATGTCTTGAGTGCCAAAGGGAAGTAATTGGCGAATAACTTTTCATCTCTTCCTCTGGTGGCTTGAACGGCAATGTGTAGATGCTCAAGAAATCTGTCGGGTTCAGCCTTCCATCATACTTCTCTAGTATCTCTTTCTTAAACACACGAACAGATGGCCAACATACTTGTTGCAGCTCGCAAGTGAAGGCAGGGCACCCAACCTCGAAAGGTAGGTATCCGCCTCCACTCGGCGCGGGTTCATCAACGTCGAGGCCGTTGCAAACGTCAAAATGGTGGTGGGTTTCGCGACACCGCTCTATAGTGACGCGCGTGTCTCGCCCCCGCCTATCTTCCAGGACCAGCCGCTGATCTCGACGGGCCCGAGGATCAAATGAAGCCATCGACACCTCGTCGGGCTCTTGGTTGCATGGCTCTAGCTACAGCTCCTATGGTGGCTACCATAGAGGGGACTGCACCGTCGGACTAGCCCCTTCAACATAGTTAGTAGCTCAGGACATTGTCGTTGCTTGCGAGTGCCGTGGTGGACCTGCCCGCTGTGATCCTCCCGCCTCAGCAAAACCGGTCAAACTTTGAATGGTGGCTCTCCACTCATCCATTTTATTGGCCGCTAGAGGGAATATTAGCAGGAGCTGGGCTCGCGCCATGGCTTCCAAAGCAGTGCTTGGCATGGACGATGACGCAGACCACGACGTCGCCCAACTTCTGATGGTACCGGTAGTGGCGGTGCCATGCTGAAGGTGCAAATAATCCCTGGGTATTTTTGGTAATTCATAACAACATATAGCTCACTAAACTAATATCCATTCAAGTTAAATATTTCAGAAAGTTCAATGATTGGCATGGCATGGACTAGAGATGTGGACCCTTCAAAATGCTAAGGACAAAGATTAGCAAAAGCTCAAGACTCTTCATTTCTATTTTAGTGATCCAAGATCACATTGATGAGTCCATAGGAAAAGCCAATACTATTAAAAGGGGATGAGGTGTTGCTTAATGGTCTACTTACTCAAAATGCATAGTGATATGCTCCAAAGCCCTCAACAACTTTCCCAAATCCAAGTATGTCCAAAACCAAAACTCAAACTCAGCCCCACCGATTTGATCTATTCGGCGCCACCGAGTTCGTTTGACATAGCCACTGCTAGAAACCCTAATCAATTCGGTCCCACCAATCAGGATCTCGGTCTCATCTGGCAATGCAAACTCTTTATTTCCCTTAACATTTCGGTCTCACTGAAATGAGAGATCGGTCCCACCGAGTTCGCAATGCAAACTCTCTATTTCCCTTCGAAACGTTTCGATCTTACCGAAATGAGCGATCGGTCCCACCGAGTTTGCCTGACCAACTCTATGTTTGCTCATTACTGAAATCGGTCTCACCGAGTTCATGCAATCGGTCACACCAAGATGAGGTTTTTCCCTAACCCTAGCACATCGGTCCAACCGAGTTGATCATGTCGGTCCCACCGAGAATCCTAACATTCACATTTTGAACTGAATAGGTCTCACTGAGTTCACCTATTCGGTCTGACCGAGTTGGGTCAAATGTGTGTAACGGTTGGATTTCGTGTGGAGGCTATAAATACCGCTCCTCCCCCTTGTCTATTCAAGAGAGAGCCATCAAAACGTTCCTACACACTACTAGGGAAAAGCCTAGTAGTAGCGTGGATTTAATGCGCGGGGAACCACGCTACTAGTAAGGCACTACAGCTATTACTTAGCAGTAGTGCGTGCGGCACATGCTACTGCTAAGACATATAGCCGCAGCGCCTGTTTACTCCAGCGCTACTGCTAATCTAACTAGTAGTAGCGTGTTTCCTATCCATCGCTACTAGTATTATTTTTTCATTTTTTTATTTTTAGTGTCTCTATACGCCGTTATACAAATTTTGGTATAATACCAATTATGAGGTTGTGATATCAATATGTCCATAAAAGTGTGTCAAATGAAGATGGATTAGGTTCAAGTGGAGGCAACATGTGGTGCATGTCAAAAGTATACTACTAATCCAAACTTGATCTAGTTTGGACTTGTAGTACTTTTGATGTGCACCACATGTTGCCTCCACTTGAATCTAATCCGCCAACACAAGCTATTTAATCATCATCAAAGTCATTACCACCAACAGTAGCTATTTAATCATCATAGTCATAGTGTAGCACACATCATCATCTTCAAACTCATTCTAGATAGCTAATCACCACCAACACTAGCTGCGGTAGCTATATCTAATCACCACCAACACTAGCTAATAATTATCATCATAGTCATTACCACCAACACTAGCTATTTGATCATCATAACTCATTTCTAGCTAGCTAATCACTCCTGCTGCTCTCTCTCAGGTAAAATAGCATAAAACATGTGTAGCACTCCTGCTTCATCATGTTGGATCATGCAGATGAACCTGTCTCCTAATCATGGGCTGCGCTTCTGATTGCTGCCCCCTAGTACTTCTCTGCGATCGTTCACAATTTTGCTCCAGTCTTTCACTATTAAGCATTCCTCGCTTTTAGAAATCCTGAATGCACTAAAGTGCATTGTAGGATGTCTTGGTCGTAAGATAACCATTCTCATGCGACCTTTAGTCTCGATGCAATGAGGCACAACATTCATCGGGAGTCCCTGTTGAAGAACATTGTATGGTAACATACTTAGCAATGAAGTTTAGCTTAAAAATAATGTATGCAAAAGATGCACTGAGGACAAATAGTAAAAATCATACCATCTTTCCTAAATAGATGTGACCATAGTTCAATACGAACACTATTCGTCGCACGTTTTGAGTACTATGATTTTTAAGTGCAGAAAAATAATTTGTCTTGACAGTATGAAGATCTTCAAGCCATGAAACATAATGACTTATCTCCTCGCAGTTTAGTTCAGCCCTGGGATAGTAGTAGGTCCTGCCTACCAAGCGTTGGACATATTTGCTTCAACAGAAATAAGCTGTCAATAGAAATTAGTTGTCAACTATTTTTGAATAAACAATATCGAAGACATAAATATGGTTGAGAAAATCACATGATGGTATAACTAGAGGCATCTGCACATCGACCCTGATGTCAATATTACCATCAATATCATCTTCCGGACGAATATCAAAGGTGATAACCATATCAGGCTCAAATGCATAAGTCTTGCATAGTGCTTGCGAAGTTTTGCATTCAAAATAGGTGTAGGTGTCTGTGTTGTATAATTTTGCATGGAAAGTATAACCATGCTCAGTCTTCAAGTAAACTCTCTTTACCTCCATAGTAGTTTTCATAGGACTGAAACCTATCTTATCCAAGACAAAAACTCTTTCATGGCAGGGGATACACTAGTAGAATAGTAAAAAATTTAAATTATAAGTCAAAACAAGTGAAGTAGATGTCATGCTTAATTACGAAAAAAGACTTGTCGTTAGCTTACTGTATCCACTTCGAAGTTCTCGTACAGCTTGATGCTGAAGCGCCTATCATCATCTAGGAAGATTCTGTCACATAGCCCGTGCTCGTCTTCGCAGTATTCACAAATACCGAAATCCTTTTCGTCGTCAGACATTTCCTATGTTCATAGTTGAAACATTAATTGAAAATCGATCGAAGGCAACTACCAGGATATTCAACACACAAAATTCACGGAAAAATCCGGCATGACCTTTGCTAAAATAGGACATAGCTAGCGCCTGAAATTTGCCGGAACGGAAATGAATCAACACTCTGGCAAAACATAGGCCACTCGGAGGTGTAACCTGCAAACATGATCGACCACTTGGGTAAGCACATATCCTATTTGAGCAACATAAGATATACATTTCAAAATATCTTATAGCACTCATATTGACATGAGCATTCGATAAGCAAAACCAAATCGTAAAATAAATAAGTATTCAAATTAGCATGCATTCAATAAGCAAAAGTAAATCATATCATGCGTCCGTACATCATCGAATATTATCACTAATACATTCCGAATAGTATCATACATATAACATCACTAATACAACTAAAACCCTAGCGCATGACGGGTATCGGCGCGGGCGGTGGACACCTAAAGAGAAGGAACCATCACAGGATCATAGCTCTAGTGAGATCCCTAGAGAACCTGCCAGCTATTGGAGAACCTGTGCTCCAACGCAAACAAGTAGCGACGCATGTGCGCGTCCTCCTCGCTGACACGGTGACGTACCACCTCCGCGGGGTCCTCAAGCCTCTGCACCGTCACTGGCCCACGCGAACACCACCAAAGAAGGTTTGGGTCAACGACAGGCTGGCTCCTCACCAAGCTGCGCCCCCGATAGGTAGCGCCTCCTAGTACCAGCCCGACGGAGCCCAGTCCTAGACATGGCCCATCTGGTCAAGCAGGTGTCCTCTGCCGAGTCGACGACGAGGATGCGGGATAGGCATCATCGACGTCGATGCGAGAATAATTGCTTTAACTAAAAAAATTACAAAAATGTGACATGTTCAACTAGTTCTATTAATTGAACTAGTTCTTAATAAAAATAAACTTACTATAAATAAAATTAAACTAGTACCTAATTATTACCTAGTTCTTACTAACTAATTAGTACCTAGGAACTACTGCCCTAATTACCATCTAATTTGATGAACCTAGGGGTGGAAAGTGGTAGCGGATAATCCGAAATATCCGATACTCGTATTCGATCGGATATTCCAATTATCCGTTCCAAATCAAGAAAACATCTGATTCGTTTCCACCCCTAGATGAACCCTAACTAATTTGACGCAATTAAAATTTGAACAACCCTAGGCAGAGGTAGGGGAGGGGGAGGAGCAGGCGTGCTCACCTCGGGTGCCTGCGGCGAGGGAGGGGCAGGCGGCTTCGAGGTCGGGGTCGGGGCTCGGGTGCGCGGGGGAGGGTGGCGTCGAGGTCGGGGTCGGGGGCGGCATCGAGGGTGTGCGGAGAGCGACCGGAGAGCACGCGGCGGCGACAACGGAGGAGTTTGGATTTGGGGAAAGTGGCCGTGGGGAGGAAGGAACCGCACGGTTAAGTCAAAAGTAGTAGTAGCGCGTTCTGGGAAGTGCGCTAGTACTAAGTTAGCTATAGCGCTTTTTGGATAAGCACTACTGCTATTCCTTTCTCTTTTTCCCCCTTTTCATTTATTTTTATTTACATTTTATTCTTTTCCTTTCTCCTTTTTCTATTTCTTTCATTTTCATTTACTTTTCTATTTGCTTTCCATTTAATTTTATTTCCTTTAGCAGTAGCGCCTATCTGCGTAAACGCGCTGCTACAAACCAACTAGCAGTAGCGCTGTTCGGAGTAGATTGCTACTACTATGTGTAGCCTATCGGCTTAGCAGTGGGAATTTTAGTCGTAGCGCTTTTATCTTCAGGCGCGCTACTGCTACAATTGTATCTGTAGCACGGTTTACGCCAACGCGCTATTGCTACTTAGCACTAGCGTGCTTTTTTAACACGCGCTACTACTAAAGTTCTGTGTATAAGGTCTTCCCAAGTAGTGACACTTCCACTACTTATTTTTTGAGATAGAACCACCTACTCATGTGTTGATACCAAGACATTCCAATCCAACCACAAGAATCTTGATCTCTAGCCTTCCCCAAGTTGCTTTCCACTCAAATCATCTTTCCACCATAGCCAAATCTATGAGAGAGAGTTGAGTGCTGGGAAGACTATCATTTGAAGCACAAGAG
Organism: Triticum urartu; assembly: GCF_003073215.2. Classification (NCBI taxonomy): domain Eukaryota; kingdom Viridiplantae; phylum Streptophyta; class Magnoliopsida; order Poales; family Poaceae; genus Triticum; species Triticum urartu. Next base: position 286,195,495 of record NC_053028.1, read on the forward strand.
CAAGGTGATCATCATCATCACACCATCTATTACCTTTTGGAGAGTGGTGTCTCCTAGATTGGTTAGGTGTCACTTGGGAGCCTCCGAAAAGATTGTGGAGTTGAACCAAGGAGTTTGTAAGGGCAAGGATATCACACACTTCGTGAAGATCTACCTAGGTGAGGCAAGTCCTTCGTGGGCGATGGCCATGGTGGGATAGACAAGGTTGCTTCTTCGTGGGTGGAGCCCTCCGTGGACTCGCGCAACCGTTACCCTTCGTGGGTTGAAGTATCCATCAACGTGGACATACGATAGCACCACCTATCGGAACCACGCCAAAAATCTATGTGTCAACATTGTGTTTGCCTTCTCTAAACCCTTCCCTTTACCTTCATATGCAATGTTTTACTTTTCACAACTACACTCTTAGAATTGCATGTGTATGTTGATTGCTTGACTTGTCCTAAGTTGCTAAAATCTGCCAAGACATAAAATTGGGAAAAGGCTAGATTTTTATTTGGTCAAGTAGTCTAATCACCCCCTGAGGGAGTCCTGGACTAAGGGGTCCTCGGGCGTCCGGCCTATTATCCATTGGGCCAGACTGATGGGCTGTGAAGACATGAAGGCCGAAGAAATGCACCGTGTCCGGATTGGACTCTACTTGGCGTGGAAGGCAAGCTTGGCGACCGAAAATTCCTTCTCGTGTAACTGACTCCATGTAAACCCTAGATCCCCTCGGTGCCTATATAAACCGAAGGGGATAGTCCAGAAAGGACACCACATATACTCATTATCATACCTGCATAGGCCAGACTTATAGGGTTTTGCCATTACGATCTCGTGGTAGATCCACTCTTGTAACACTCATATTCATCAATATCAAACAAGCAGGACGTAGGGTTTTACCTCCATAGAGAGGGCCCGAACCTGGGTAAGCATTGTGTCCCCCGTCTCCTGTTACCATCAATCCTAGATGCATAGTTCGGGACCCCCTACCCAAGATCCGCCGGTTTTTACACCGACATTGGTACTTTCATTGAGAGTTCCACTGTGCCATCAGCAAAGGGCTCGATGGACCCTTCGAACGTCAGTAATGGCGTTTTCCAGGGAGAAACCTTCTGCCCCGGACAGATCTTCGTATTCGGCGGCTTCGTACTGCAGGCTAACTCGCTTGGCCATCTGGAGCAGATCGACAGCTATGCCCCTGGCCATCAGGTCAGATTCGGGAGCTTGAATTACGTTGCGGACATCCATGGAGACTTGATCTTCGATGGATTCGAGACCACGACAACCGCTCCCCATCGCCCCGATGAACATGGCTTAAACCTGTCATCGGGCCGCATCCAGGAGATAGCTCCTCTAGCAGCTCCGGCCTCAAATCTGGAGCAGTTCAAGTCGTTCGAAGATAGGAAGCTCAACCCCATCACGGGGACCACCGATTCCGCGGCACTAGAGCCACACGCAGATTCCACTTTGTACGGTATCTGCATCAACGGAACCCCGACTCGCCTCCAATGTCGAGCTTCGAACCCTGCGAGCCTGCGTACGCCGAACTCGATCGGTTATCAATCTTCAAGTTCAGCACCGCAGATGTCTTCCAACACTCTCCCATGGGCGACATACTAAATTCGCTTAAAAACCTATCCCTGGCGGGCGAGCTGTCTCCGAACTATGTCCGGTTCGAACTTGCGGCGGACAATGGAGAATTTTGCTTCCCACCTGCCACCCACTTCATAGCCACTGTTGAAGATGTAACCAACACACCCGATCCCCGCGCTGAGGACATCAACAGTATGGAGGACGATGAGGGGCAAGGCCAGAACTTACTACCCGCTAGACACGGGACAGGTACTTCCTGGTATGACGTGTGTATGATAGACACACCTTACGGCGCTCTCGACGATGAGAAGGAGAATCCGGTCGAGGATAAACCGCCTGGCACACAGCCCGGACATCGGCGCCCTGGGCCTCATCGCCCAAGAGAAGACACTGCCAGCACTAGAGAAAGACGATACTCCGGACAACGAAGACCCTGTTGAAGTAGAATCCGAGCAGGAGGAACAGGAAGACGGGCAAGACAGCCCTGACGAACAGGCCACATGTGGGGACTCGGAGGCAGCAACTATTTCACCCTCTTCGAGGAGGAGGAGATCCTCGACAATGAGGATTTTACCACGCCAAAGGAACCTCTCGAGCAGGAGCGCTTTAAACGCCAGCTTATAGCCACTGCAAGGAGCTTAAGAAAGAAGCAGCTGCAGCTTCAAGCAAGCCAAGACCTGCTCAATGATAGATGGACCAAGGTCTTGGCCGCCGAAGAATGCGGCCTTAGCAGCCCAAAAAAAGCCACCCCAAGAGTAGGTAGCTCCCTCAATACGATGGGAGGGCGATGGAGCCCATACCACCATCGAATAATGCAGCGGGGTGATCACAGTTCGGTCCAGACAAAGCAGCAGCCCAAGCAGAGCACCATACCAACCCATCCAGCATGGAGGGTATAGCAGGACGCAAAAGGTCGATGTACAGATCATGAAGATATACCCCGACCGACGACAATGGTCGCCTATCCGGACACTACAGAGCTGACCATGCCCGGTCCGAGCATCGTAAACGGAGCCCGCCGGAGGTACTTCATAGTGTGGCCCAACATAGAGGAGACACACACCCCCTCTGCTTCACGAACGAAGTAAAGGAACGAATTTCCAGACGGGTTTAAACCCATTAACATCAAATCATACAATGGGACAACAGACCCCGCGATATGGATCGAGGATTACCTCCTCCATATCCACATGGCCCGCGGAGATGACCTCCACGCCATTAAATACCTACCTCTCAAGCTTAAAGTGCCAGCTTGGTAATGGCTAAACAGTTTGCCAGAAAATTCTATTGGCGACTGGGAAGATTTGGAAAACGCCTTTCGAGACAACTACCAGGGAACATATGTCCGGCCATTATGCGCCGATGACTTAAGTCACATTGTCCAGGAGCCCGGTGAATCAGCTAGGGAGCTCTGGACTAGGTTCTTAGTCAAAAAGAACCAAATTGTCGACTGTCCGGATGCAGAAGCCCCCGCGGCCTTCAAACATAGCGTCCGAGATGAATGGCTCGCGCGTCACCTCGGCCAGGAAGGACCCAAATCCATGACAGCCCTCACCGCTCTAATGAGCCGCTTCTGTGCGGGAGAAGACAACTGGCTTTCTCGTAAAAGCAACGACGCCGGCGGCCCAGGCATTTCCAAAATCTAAGATGGTTGTGGCAAACCACGATGAACCGAACATAACAACATACACGACACAGCGGTGAATGCCGGATTTCACAATCCGAAGCCCGATCAATGGAAGAAGCCACTAAAGGCAAACCAGGATGGACCATCCACCCTTGACAGGATATTGGACCGACCTTGTCAGATTCACGGTCTCCCTGATAGGACAGCTAATCATACCAACCATAACTGTTGGGTCTTCAAGCAGGCAGGCAAGCTTAACACTAAACACAAGGGGAGGATGCCTCCGAGTGACAAAGACGACGGATCGGCTCGCCAGCAGAACACCAGGGGCCAGAAAAAGTTCCCCTCCGATGTTCGACCACTCCCGAAACACAACCAGCAGTTCGGCTTCCACCACCGACCTACTGTACTGGCGAAATATGCAACACGCACACATCACTACGCACTCAAGATACCATGGGCATCGGTGGAAGCACAATTCGGACAACCCTACAAGCATTCCCGTAATGTTCTTTATATGTTTTTCTCATTTTTTTCTGTATCATGTTTAAAGAATAGGTGACAAACTGGAAAGCATCTACAGTGGACTCTATCAGAGTTTGGATCCATACACTCACCTAAGGGGTTACTTCCGTTAAGGATCCCCGATGGAGTCCTGGATTAGGGGGTGTTTGGATAGCCGGACTATACCTTCAGCCGGACTCCTGGACTATGAAGATACAAGATTGAAGACTCCGTCCCGTGTCCAGAAGGGACTTTCCTTGGCGTGGAAGGCAAGCTTGGCGATACGGATATGAAGATCTCCTACCATTGTAACCGACTTTGTGTAAGCCTAACCCTCTCCGGTGTCTATATAAACCGGAGGGTTTTAGTCCGTAGCACAACATACACATCAACAATCATACCATAGGCTAGCTTCTAGGGTTTAGCCTCCTCGATCTCGTGGTAGATCTACTCTTGTACTACCCATATCATCAATATCAATCAAGCAGGATGTAGGGTTTTACCTCCATCGAGAGGGCTCGAACCTGGGTAAAACTTCGTGTCCCTTGTCTCCTGTTACCATCCAGCCTAGACGCACAGTTCGGGACCCCCTACCCGAGATTCGCCGGTTTTGACACCGACATTGGTGCTTTCATTGAGAGTTCCTCTGTGTCGTCGCCGTCAGGCTCGATGGCCCCTACGATCATCAATAGCGATGCAGTCCAGGGTGAGACCTTCCTCCCCGGACAGATCTTCGTCTTCGGCGGCTTCGCATTGCGGGCCAATTCACTTGGCCGTCTGGAGCAGATCGAAAGCTACGCCCCTGGCCATCAGGTCAGATTTGGAAGTTTAAACTACACGGCTGTCATCCGCGGGGACTTGATCTTCGACGGATTCAAGCCACTGCCGAGCGCGCCGCACTGTACCGACGAGCATGATCTAGCTCTGCTGCCGAGCAGTGCCCTGGAGGCCGCACCAGCATCAGCTTCGACCCTTAATTCGGAGCCAACTGCGCCGGTCGAGGATGGGCGGTTGGACGCCACCTCGGGGGTTGTGATCCCAACGGCGATTGAGCCAAACACCAGCCCCGTACTTTTTGAGACTCGTGACTCCAAGGAGCCGGACTCCACTCCGGACTCCGAACCCTCCGTGCCCCTGCCGATTGAATCCGATTGGGTGCCGATCATGGAGTTTACTACCGCAGACATCTTTCAGCACTCGCCTTTCGGTGATATCCTAAAGACACTGAAGTCTCTCTCTTTATTAGGAGAGCCCTGGACGGACTACGGTCAGCAAGGTTGGGGTATGGACGATGAAGAAATTCAAAGCCCACCCACCACCCACTTTGTAGCCACTGTCGACGATTTAACCGACATGCTTGACTTCGACTCCGAAGACATCGACGGTATGGACGCCAATGAAGGAAACGATGAAGAACCAGCGCCTATCGGGCCCTGGAATGCCACCTTGTCATATGACGTATACATGGTGGACGCACCAAAAGATGACGACGAGGAGCGGAAGGATGCACCGAAGGCTTGTTCCCTCGAAAAGCAGCCAAAGCGGCGTCGCAAGCGCCGCCCCAAATCCCGCCTCGACAGAAATAGCAATCACACAGACCCAGCGCTGGAGCAGGGCGAACCGCTGCTGGACAACGACAATCCGGATAATCAAACCGAACAAACAAATCCTATCAAGGATAATGGTCTGGACGACATAACGCCGGACAGGCACTCGGAGCAGCAGACTGCCCGTAAAAGGCTTGTTGCCACCGCGAGGAGTCTTAAAAAGCAGAAGCAAAGGCTCAAGGCCATGCAAGACACACTCCAAATCAGATGGAGTAAAATACTCAACACTGCAGCAAGATACGGCGACAATCGCCCCTCCAAGAGCTACCCAAAGTGGAAGCTGCTACCCGAATTCGATGAGGAGGCCTCAGACCCCCCACAACCAAAAATCAAAGCAGCCACCTGGTCGGATAGATGACCCCTCTACCAACACAGAGTGGCATACAACATCGCTCACAATACAATACGCGACCCATGCGAGGGCCCGCACCCAAAGGACGGTGCAACAAGATCCATCTATGGACCACGCAAGCGCGCCCCAGCATACAATGCAACACAACAAACATCCGAACAACGTGGTACACCCAGCTACAGGGGTGCCGCACACCCCCTATGTTTCACCGATGAGGTGCTGGACCATGAATTTCCAGAGGGATTCAAGCCCGTAAACATAGAGGCATATGACGGAACAACAGACCCTGGGGTCTGGATTGAGGACCACATCCTTCACATCCATATGGCTCGAGGAGATGATCTCCACGCCATCAAGTACTTACCCCTCAAGCTCAAAGGGCCAGCTCGTCACTGGCTCAAAGGCCTCCCCAAAAGCTCCATTGGAAGTTGGGAAGAGCTCGAAGAGGCCTTTCGGGCAAATTTTCAAGGGACTTATGTCCGACCTCCGGATGCGGACGATTTAAGTCATATAACTCAACAGCCCGGAGAGTCAGCCCGAAAGCTTTGGAACAAGTTTCTTACTAAAAAGAACCAGATTGTCGACTGTCCGGACGCCGAAGCCTTGGCAACTTTCAAGCATAGCATCCATGACGAATGGCTCACCAGACACCTCGGCCAAAATAAGCCGAGAATGATGGCCGCATTAACAAACCTCATGACCCGCTTTTGCGCGGGTGAGGATAGCTGGCTAGCCAGACGTAGCACCAGCGACCGTAGTACATCTGAAGTTAGAGATGGAAACGGGAAATCACGGCGCAACAGCAATAACAAACGCCGGAATAAAGAAGACAACACGAAGGGCACGGCGGTCAATGCCGGATTCAAAAGCTCTCGGCCAGGTCAAAAGCCGCCCCCTAAAGGCACCAGGGATGAACTGTCTAGCATCAACAAAATTCTGGACCAAGTATGTCAGATCCATAGTACCCCTGGTAAACCTGCTAATCATACCCACAGAGAATGTTGGGTCTTCAAGCAGTCCGGCAAGCTCAACGCCGTACACAAGGGGGAGGATACACCAAGTGAAGATGAGGACGAGCCCCCCAAGAAAGACACGGGGGAACAAAAGAAATTTCCACCAGAAGTCAAAACAGTAAACGTGTTACACGTGATCAAGGGAAAAAACAACGCGGCACTCCCAGGAAAATATACCCAAGTGCCTGCCACCGCGAAGTCTTGCCACTGGTCGTCTCAACCGATCACTTTCGACCATCGCGATTACTCAGCAAGTATCCGACACGCAGGATGGGCTGCCCTGGTAGTAGACCTAGTAATTGGCGGATATCACTTCACAAGGGTCTTGATGGACGGCGACAGTAGCCTAAACCTAATATATCAGGATACAATTCGCGGGATGGGGCTAGACCCAACACAATTTCGCCATAGCAATACTACCTTTAAAGGAGTAACGCCAGGCCCAGGGGCTCATTGTACGGGCTCCCTCCTACTACAAGTTACATTCGGCTCCGCCGATAACTTCCGTCGCGAGCATTTAACTTTCCACATCGCTCCGTTTCAAAGCGGCTATCAAGCACTGCTCGGACGCGAAGCTTTCGCTCGCTTTAATGCAATACCACACTACGCCTCCCTCACACTCAAGATGCTCGGTCCATGTGGCATCATTACAGAGCACGGAAATATCAAGCGATCTCTGCGTGCCGAAGAGAGCTGCCTTGGCCGCCGCACACTAAAGGCGCCCGGACAAACGAAAGCATCCAATAGGTCGTTAAGACCTCATATACAACTAATCAAGTCCGGCGCCGCTATTTATACGGAAATAAGTGGTCACACCCCTATTTGTCATTACAAGGGGCTCAACGCGCGCAGACAAGTGGCAAATTCTTATCATCTTGAATTATACATGGTTTCTTTAAAAACTATCCTTTTGCATGACAACTTTTTCACTTAACTTCCTCTCTTTTACAGACGATCATCGTGCTACACCCTTCCAGGATACGACACAACGGAGACACAGGCGCAGACGTGCAGCAGGGACCCGCTTCAAGGATTCTTTTTAGATTAAGACCCTGCGTAAACCTTTTTTACTGTCTCTTGTTGATACATATCCACCGTTGAGAAGGATGCTGACGTCTTGGCGTGTGGCCACGCCAGAACAATGCACGTACCTGGACACACGGGGCTTCTTACAAAGGCCACTATTTAGGCCTGGTTTATACCACAAAGACCGAATACCTTAGGGAGTATTCGGCGTCACGAGTTTGGCCCTATATGCATCAGCTCCGAATCATTGTCTTTGTTCAAATGTTGGGTTTGCCCAGCTCCTATGTTTTGGTGCCTTATGTTCCACCTTGCCGGCTAAGGTAGCACCAGGAGAACTACTACGATTGTCCCCTGGTTCATCCGGACGAGCACTTCAGTAGAGAAAGCCGAAAACTGACTGTGATGATATTGCGTGAGATTGGTCAACCACTCGATGACCTGTGGGAATGTTAGAATTCCTCCGCCTTAACGAAGGGTCGTTTCCCGACCAGGCATGTACGCACCCCGAGATCGGGAGAGTGCGGAGCCACCATGGACTATCTAGTAGCCCCACTGTCAAACTCCTATGGCCAAGTGAAAGTGCTAAAGCATTATAGTCCGGTTGCCTCGCTCGCTCCGCTATCACCTCCTTAATAGGACCAAGACATTGGGTTAAGTGTGAACGCGTGTTTTTGCGAGCACCTTCGCATTATATGCGTGGGGGTTGAAGCGGACGACTGCAATCTTTCAGGTTATACACATGTATACATAAACAGCCGCCCAGGAGGCATCATATTACTTTCAGGCAAAAGTACAAATATAGACTTATAAAAATTTATAAAAGCATTTCGCTTACAATGAGATTACATATCACTCAAACATAATATTTTTTGAGCACTGGGTCTCTATCAAATTAGCACCCTCAAGAACTTCTTCAAAGTAATGCTCAGTAGCCCTTCGACCTATGGCCGAATCCCGCGCCGCAAAAGTGGTAGCATCCATCTCCGCCCAGTATGCTTTAACACGGGCAAAAGCCATCCGTGCGCCTTCTATGCACGCCGACCTCTTCATCGCATTAATGTGCGGCACCACGTCAAGGACCTGCTGCACCAAACTGAAATAGTTGTTCGGTTTTTGTCTTCCTGGCCATAGCTGATCCACAACAGACCTCATAGAGAGTCCGGAAAACCTATTTAGTTCGGCCCATTAGGCTAATTGGTCAGTCAATGAAAGTGGACGCTCGAGAGAATGGAATTGCCTCCAAAACAGCTGGTCTACTCCACGGTCCGTCTGACCCTGGAAGTACTTGGCCGCATCGGCAGCGCTCGCCGCCAAATCCATATACGCATCCTCCGAACTCCACAGCTGATCCAGAGGGGCATACCGTGGATCTCCGAATTTCCTCCACAACATAAAGGATTTCCCAGCTACAATATCCCGGGCTTCCCGCAGCTCCTCCTTTGCCCTCATAGCAGAGCAGAGATCCTTTTTCGTCGCAGCAACCTTCTCAAGGTCCGATGCCTTCGCTTGGTTTTCCTTTTCAAGAACCCGGCAACGGTCGGCAGCGGCTTTTAATTCTATAGCCATGTTGGCCATCTTGTCTCGGGTCTCACCATGCGCGGCCTTCTCGGCTTGCAACTCTTCGGCCGCCCTCACAGCAGCCGCATTACCTAACCTCGCTTGTTCCTTGGCTCGGGCAAGTTCTGCCCGCAAGGCTTCAACAGTGGCAACTCCATCTGCAGTCACAACATATTTAAGATACTGGCATCATGCTGCTCTTCCTATGTGGCGTTTACCAGATATTGACACTTACCCTGTTCCTCGTCAAGCCTTTTGTTAACAAGCTCGATGTTGGCTTCTGCCGCATCCAACTGCCGTTCTAAATGGGCAAACTCGCTAGTCCGGCTAGCCACCGGAGCTTCCATCACCTGCACATAGAGGCAGTATGGTTATTTCCTAGGAATATGACCCTCTGTTCGTCGTCGTTTCCGACGACAACCAGAGTCTCAGGGGCTACTATCTACACAGGGCACACCTAGCATGTGCAGGATTATCATACATTCTTTTACGTACCTCAAAGCCTGTCAGTACACTCATAAAAGCTTCATGCAATCTGCTTTCGGCGGATGATATTCTCTCCATCACCGTATTCATCAGCACACGGTGTTCATCTGAGATGGCCGCTCGCCCCACCAACTTCCTCAGAACATCTGATCGCACACTAGACGATGCCGGACTCTTTTGTCTACTCTCTTCGGGAGCCGGACACTGGGAGCTTCGGGGGTCAATGGGATTATCTTCTGGCTTCATCGGACTCAGAGAGGCCCTCCACGACGACACTTCAAGGTCTCCCGCTTCTGGAGCGGAGGAGTCTGGAGGAGGCGTTTCGCTCTCCATCATCTCTGGAAGAAGATCCCCCGTAGATGAGCTCATCTGAGAGGGGCTAAGACCTGAACTGCAAAAATATATGCGGTGGTCATTTTCTCAGAAGAAATATATGGCATATCTGTACTATTAAAAGTATTTTGGGTCACTTACGACTCGTGGGAGAATTGATTCCCCCGCGGACTTTGTGCGGTAACAGCGCCCCCCAAGGTAGGACCCTCTATGGGAGACTTCTTCTCCCGTTTGGAAGCTTCGGCTTCCGAATCCCTGGGCACAGTCCTTTTCCTCTTCTGGACGTCTTCCTTCATGGAGACGCTCGCTCCCTCCATAGTATCTTCCTTCAAGGGCTCCGGGCAAGGTGCGGTCTGGAGCATCTTTTCCAATACCGGATTTTCCAAACCCTCAGGGAGGGGGGGGGCGAACACCGAATCAACTTCGCCTTTGCTAACCAGACCTGGTCAAAATGTGAACTTTCAGAAATAACTTCACAACAAAGGAGAGATGGTATGTTCGGCCGAAAGATGCCTTACCTGTTCGGCAGCGCGGTTACTACTCAGACCCACCTCCTCGGTGATTTCCGGACACTGCACCTGAGGTCCGAAGAATGACTTGTACATCTCCTCGTGCGTCAGGCCGAGAAAATTTTGAATGGCACATGGTCCCTCGGGATTGAACTCCCACAGGCGAAGAGGCCGGCGTTTGCAAGGCTGGACTTGATGAACCAGCATAACCTGTATTACTGCAACCAAACTGAAATCTCCATTGAAGAGATCTCGAATGCGGCTTTGCAGTATAGGCACGTCCTTGGCTGGACCCCAGCTCAGACCTCTGCTGATCCATGACATCAGCTGTGGTGGAGGGCCCGAGCAAAAAACAGGGGGGCACCCACTTGGCACTTCTAGGAGCCGTGATGTAGAACCACTCCTGTTGCCACAATTCAAACACCTCTGGGATGGAACCTTTGGGCCACGGAGCTCCCGTCATCTTGCGTATTGAGGCACCTCCACACACTGCATGTTGCCACTCGACCATCTTCGGCTTCACCTCAAAGGTCTTGAGCCATAGGCCAAAGTGAGGGGTAACCCGGAGGAAGGCCTCACACACGACAATAAATTCCGTGATATGAAGAAAGGAGTCCGGAGCTAGATCATGAAGGTCTAGCCCGTAGTAAAATATCAAACCCCTAACGAAAGGATCCAAGGCAAGGCCTAGGCCTCGGAGGAAGTGGGAAACAAACACGACGTTCTCGTTGGGTTCGGGGGTGGGGACGGCCTGGCCTCGGGGAGGCAGTCGATGCAAAATCTCGGCGGTCAGATATCTGGCCTCCCTCAACTTCTTGATGTCTTCTTCTGTGACGGTGGAAGGCATCCATCGGCCTTGAAGGCTAGATCCGGACATGACTGAAGGTTCGGGGCGCCTAACCTGAACTTCGGGCGTTTGAGCTTGAGGTGGGGGAAGGATTCGATTGAGCACGGGGGAAAAAATAAAAGCCTTGTCCCCTTTATAAAGAGGGTGAATATCAAGCGTCCTCTCCGTACCCGTTTGGACTTGCCTATAATCTAGGAGTCCTAGAAGCGGTTGGGTTACCCACGCCCGTATTGATGAGAATCCCGAGATAAGGGGACACGATCTCTACTTTAACAAGACGTGCCAAGGAAATTGCCTCGCATGACACGCTGAGGTGGGATAATGAAACGACTCGGATAAAGGCTTGGCCGTGGTGTGACACGCTACGGAATACGTCAGCAAATTAGATTGGTGTAAATATTATTCTCTCTATGGCAATATGTGGAAACTTATTTTGCAGAGCCGGACACTATCTTCGTGAAGTACTTGGAGGAGGAACCCGCCTTGCAATGCCGAAGACAATCTGCGCGCCAGACTCGTCGTCATTGAAGCCTGGTTCAGGGGCTACTGAGGGAGTCCTGGATTAGGGGGTGTTCGGATAGCCGGACTATACCTTCAGCCGGACTCCTGGACTATGAAGATACAAGATTGAAGACTCCGTCCCTTGTCCGGAAGGGACTTTCCTTGGCGCGGAAGGCAAGCTTGGCGATACGGATATGAAGATCTCCTACCATTGTAACCGACTTTGTGTAACCCTAACCCTCTCCAGTGTCTATATAAACCAGAGGGTTTTAGTCCATAGGACAACATACACATCAACAATCATACCATAGGCTAGCTTCTAGGGTTTAGCCTCCTCGATCTCGTGGTAGATCTACTATTGTACTACCCATATCATCAATATCAATCAAGCAGGATGTAGGGTTTTACCTCCATCGAGAGGGCCCGAACCTGGGTAAAACTTCGTGTCCCTTGTCTCCTGTTACCATCCGGCCTAGACGCACAGTTCGAGACCCCTTACCCGAGATCCGCCGGTTTTGACACCAACAATCCCACTCCCCGACGATGGGCTACGCAGACGTGTGACAGGAGGTCCAAAATTACCTTTGGTAGACATTGGCACGTCGAGCCTCTACTATGTCCCTTTTCCTCTGATCCCGACCATGAGCATGTCAAATAGCCGGGTCTGGTTTATTTTTTTATATATAAATAAATTTATCATTGGCACGTCGCTCCGTTCTCAGAAAGCCTCACCCGGGCCAAACTCTCATACCCTTTCAAAAATAAAGTACGGCCTCAACGGCTGCTTTGCAAATGCACCTTGGCACACCCTACTAGGGGCTCGGCATGGGAACGAATGAGTCGCCAGTAAAAGTCCAAACAACTCTATAGCGTACTTCGGCATCACAAGTTTGGCCTTATATGCATCAGCCCCGAATCATTGTCTTGGGTCAATAGTTGGGTTGCCCGGCTCCTGTGTTTGCTACCCTACGTTCCGCTCTATCGGCTAGGGTAGTAAAGGGAGAACTACTGCGATTGTGCCCTGGCCTAGACCGGATGAGCACCTCGGTAGAGAAAGCCAAAAATTGACTGTCATGATGCGGTGAGAGCTGGTCAACCACTTGAAGACTTATCAGAATCTTTAGCGATTCTCCGTGTAATACAAAGGATCTTTTGCAGATCAGATATGTAAGGCACCACACGCTACATACACACTAGGGGCTATGTCGTAGGCCCACCATAAAACACCCATGGTTAAGCGAAAGTGTTAACGCCTTATAGTCCGATTGCCTGGTTCGCCGCATTATCACCTACTTCATGGACCAAGACGTTGGATAAAGAGTGATTAAATGCTTTTTCGAACACCCCCATACTTCCTACGAGGGGGCTGAAGCCGACGACTGGAAAACTTTCAGATTATATTAAAATGACCGCACAGGAGGAATTCAAGCTTTTTGAGAAATATATATATATATAGCTTAACTATAAATTTGTCTTTTACAATCATCATACAACTCACTCGAACATTATGTTTTTTCAGCATTGACCCTCTATCAAGCGGGCGGCCTCCAGGACGTCTTCAAAATAGCTCTCCGGCTCCGGACGACCCCTGCCTTCAGGCGGACCCTTCGTGGCGACGTCGATGGCCTTCATTTTCCCCCAGAATGTCTTGACTCGGGCAAGAGCCATCCGTGCACCTTCAATGCATGCCGATCGCTTCGCAGCATCGATTTGCGGCACCACATCGACAAGCTTCTGCACCAAACTAAAATAGCTACTCGGAGTAGGCTCGGTTGGCGACAGCCGGATTATAACATCCTTCATGGCAGCGCTAGATACCCTATGAAGTTCGGCCGATTGGGACATCTGTTCATTGAGCAGCAGCGGGTGCTTTGACGCACCGAACTGTGACCAAAAAATCTTCTCCGTTGCATATCTAGCTCGCGTTTGGTAATATCGCACTGCATCGGAATAACTCCTCGGCAAGTCCAAATACTCGTCTGGAGAACTCCACACTTGGTTCAGTTGAGCATAGTCCGGGTCGCCGAACTTAGTCTGCAGCAAAAAGGGCTTTCTAGCCACTATCTCTTTTGCCTGCTGAACCTCCTCACAGAGTGCTCTGGACTCTGATCGCGCTTCCCTTGCCTCCTGTCGAGCCTTGTCCAGTTCCGCCATCAAGGTTTTATTCTCCCTCTCAAGAACTTCGCAGCGGCCAGTGGCATTCTCCAAAGCAAGTGTCATCGTGGATACTTTCTCCTCACCCTGGCATCACGCAACTTGTTCGGCCTTCAGTTCAACCGATGCTCCTTTAGTAGCAGCATCACTAAACCGGGCTCGCTCCTTGGCCCGGATTAGCTCCGCCCGAAGAGCCTCCACGGCGGCAGCACCATCTGCATTTCATGCACATCTCAGATAAAGCTTTTTCCCGCCTCAAGCACACGGGCGTAAAGAATGCTCGAAATACATACCTTGTGAGTCGTCAAGACGCATGTTGATCAATGCAATGTCATCCTCCGCAATATCTAGCTTCCGCTGCAGTTCGGCCACTTCCGTATTTCACATAGCCACGGGAGGGGAAGTAGCCTGTATTTCAAATTAACCCAAGGTTAATATCTAAGCATATCTATTTGATCCTCTGATCACTTCCTTCGGAAGATAATCCAAGTCTCAGGGGCTACTACGTATACAATAGGTGCATTCTGTCAATAAAATTGACAAAACTACATTACAAACCTCAAAACCTCTTCGAAGGCTCATGAAGGTCTCGTCCAATACGCTCTTCACGGACAGAACCCTTTTGACCACCATAGCCATCAAGGTACGGTGCTCTTCTAAAATGGAGGCTCGTCATAGTAAGCCCGTCAGCATTTCCGGTGCTCCTGGGTCTTCAGAAACCACCACCGGAGTATGGCATTCCTGGGAAGGAACCCGCTTACTTGCCTCCAGAATCGTCTCCTGCTGTAAACCGGACGGTTCAGGGACACCAGTCTTGATCCCGGAACCCCGAGTAAAAGAGGCACCGCCTTTGGATAACGCCTTCGTCGTTTCCTGTACTACTTGGTGTTCGGGAGGATCCCTTCGGGACGATACCTCGGTATCATCCCCCTTATTGGGCGATGGGTCCAGAAGAGTGATACGTCTCCGTCGTATCTACTTTTCCAAACACTTTTGCCCTACTCTAACTTGCATGATTTGACTGGAACTAACCCGGACTGACGCTGTTTTCAGCAGAACTGCTATGGTGTTATTTATGTGCAGAAACAAAATTCTCGGAATGACCTGAAACTTCACGCAACACCTTTTCGGGAAATATAAAAAATACTTGCAAAAGTTGAAGGCTAGGGGGCCCACCACCTGTCCACGAGGGTGGGGGGCACGCCTGCCCCCCTAGGGCGCGCCCCCTACCTTGTCGGCCCCTGGAGCTCCTCCGACCTCAACCCCAACTCTATATATTTGGTTTCGGGGAGAAAAAAATCAGAGAGGAGGATTCATCGCATTTTACGATAGGGAGCCGCTGCCAAGCCCTAAAACCTCTCGGGAGGCCTGATCTGGAGTCCGTTCGGGGCTCTAGAGAGGGGAATCCGTCGCCATCGTCATCATCAACCATCCTCCATCACCGATTTCATGATATTCACCGCCGTGCGTGAGTAATTCCATCGTAGGCTTGCTGGACGGTGATGGGTTGGATGGGATCTATCATGTAATCGAGTTAGTTTTGTTAGGGTTTGATCCCTAGTATCCACTATGTTCTGAGATTGATGTTGCTATGACTTTGCTATGCTTAATGCTTGTCACTAGGGCCCGAGTGCCATGATTTCAGATCTGAACCTATTATGTTTTCATCAATATATGAGAGTTCTTGATCTTATCTTGCAAGTCTATAGTCACCTATTATGTGTTATGATCCGTTAACGCCGAAGTGACAATAATCGGGATACTTACCGGTAATGACCGTAGTTTGAGGAGTTCATGTATTCACTATGTGTTAATGCTTTGTTCTGGTGCACTATTAAAAGGAGGCCTTAATATCCCTTAGTTTCCGTAAGGACCCTGCTGCCACGGGAGGGTAGGACAAAAGATGTCATGCAAGTTCTTTTCCATAAGCACGTATGACTATATTCGGAATACATGCCTACATTACATGATGAACCGCATCCAGCATAAGCATGTATGAATTGGAGCTAGTTCTGTGTCACCCTATGTTATTATTGTTACATGATGAACCGCATCCAGCATAATTCTCCATCACTGATCCATTGCCTACGAGCTTTCCATATATTGTTCTTCGCTTATTTACTTTTCCGTTGCTATTGCTATCATCACTACAAAATACCAAAAACATTACTTTTACTATCATTACCTTTTGCTACCGTTACCACTACTATCATATTACTTTGCTACTAAACAATTTGCTGTAGATATTAAGTTTCAGCTGTGGTTGAATTGACAACTCAGCTGCTAATACTAGAGAATATTCTTTGGCTCCCCTTGTGTCGAATCAATAAATTTGGGTTGAATACTCTACCCTCGAAAACTGTTGCGATCCCCTATACTTGTGCGTTATCAAGACTATTTTCTGGCGCTGTTTCCAGGGAGCATAGCTCTATTCTTTGAGTCACTTGGGATTTATATCTGCTTATCATTATGAAGAACTTGAGAGATCCAAAAACCAAGATCTATCCCTCAACTACGAGGGGAGGTAAGGAACTGCCATCTAGCTCTGCACTTGATTCAACTTCTGTTTTGAGTAAGCTTGCGACACCTAAACCTGCTTCTGCTATTCGTTCTGATATGTCGCATGTTATTGATGATGCCACTTCTGCTATGCATGATACATGACGAAACTACTTCTATGCTTGATACTACTGTGCCACTTAGTGAATTTCTTGATGAACAACTTGCTAGGGTTAGAGAGAGTGAAAATATTGAATCTGATAATACTGATGTAAGTGATGATGAAGATTTGCCTGTTATTCCTAAGGGTTATGTTTTTGATAAATAAGCTTCTTTAGCTATTTTAGCTTGCAAAGATAGATACAAACTCAAGAGGTTATTAGCTAAATGGAATCAGCAATCTCCAAATGCTAGAATGAAACCTGACCCTGCTTTTGCTACTTCACCTATCTGTGTTACTTATAAGGATTATGAATTCTCTGTTGATCTTGATATAATTACTTTGGTTGAATCTGATCCTTTTCATGGCTATGAATCTGAAACTGTTGTGGTACATCTTACTAAATTAAATGATATAGCTACCCTGTTCACTAATGATGAGAGAACTCGTTACTTTTATATCCTTAAAATATTCCCGTTCTCATTAAAGGGTGAAGCTAAGATATGGTTTAATTCTCTTGATCCTGGTTGTGTGTGTAGTCCCCAGGATATGATTTATTACTTCTCTTCTAAATATTTCCCTGCTCATAAGAAACAAGGTGCTTTAAGGGATATATATAACTTTGTGGAAATTGAAGAAGAGAGTCTCCCGCAAGCTTGGGGGAGGCTTCTCAAATTACTTAATGCTTTGCCTGATCATCCTCTTAAGAAAAATGAAATATTTGATATCTTTTATAATGGACTAAGCGATGCCTCCAGAGATTACCTGGATAGTTGTGCTGGTTCTGTTTTCAGGGAAAGAACACCGGATGAAGCTGAAATTCTATTGAATAATATGTTGACAAATGAAAATAATTGGACACCTCCTGAGCCAGTTCCTGAGCCTATTTCTAAACCAACTCCGAAGAAGAGGGGTATTCTATTTCTCAGTCCTGAAGATATGCAAGAGGCAAAGAAAGCAAGGTATTAAAGCTGAAGATGTTAAGAATTTACCTCCTATTGAAGAAATACATGGTCTTAATTTACCGCCTGTTGAAGAAACATATGATCTCAATCCATTACCTATTGAAGAAACTCATGGTCTTGATAACCCGACACAGGTAGTAAAGGTAAATTCTCTCTATAGATATGATAAAGCTGAAATCCCGTTTACTAAGTTTGCTAGCCCATGCTTAGATGAGTTTGATAAATTTATGGCTAAGCAAGAAGATTTTAATGCTTATTTTGGTAGACAATTGAAATACAATTCAAATATGCTTGAACAATTGGGTGGTTATATGGCTAATGTCAAAGGTGAACTTAAACTTATTAGTAAACTTGCTTCCATGGTTACCACTCAAGTAGAACAAGTACTTAAAGCTCAAAATGATTTGCTCAATGAATTGAATAGTAAGAATAATGATAATACTGTTATAGTGGCTACTAGAACTGGTAGAATGACTCATGAACCTTTGTATCCTGAAGGCCACCCTAAGAGAATTGAGCAAGATTCTCAGAGAAATAATGTAGGTGCACCTAGTCCTTCTAATAGGAAGAAAAAGAAAAATGATAGGACTTTGCATGCTTCTAGTAAACCTATCACTAGAACACCTGAGAATCCAAATGATATTTCTATTTCTGATGCTGAAAAACAATCTGGTAATGAACCTAAAACTAGTGATAATGCTAATAATAATGTTCATGATGATGCTCAACCTAGTAATGATAATGATATAGAAATTGAACCTGCTATTGATCTTGATAACCCACAATCAAAGAACCAACGTTATGATAAGAAAGACTTTGTTGCTAGGAAACATAGAAAGGAAAGAGAGCCTTGGGTTCAGAAACCCATGCCTTTTCCTCCCAAACCATCCAAGAAAAAGGATGATGAGGATTTTGAGCACTTTGCTGAAATGATTAGACCTATCTTTTTGCGTATGCGATTAACTGATATGCTTAAAATGAATCCTTATGCTAAGTATATGAAAGATATTGTTACTAATAAAAGAAAGATACCGGAAGCTGAAATTTCCACCATGCTTGCTAATTATACCATTGAGGGTGGAATACCAAAGAAACTTGGAAATCCAGGAGTACCCACTATACCATGCTCCATTAAAAGAAACTATATTAAAACTGCTTTATGTGATCTTGGAGCTGGTGTTAGTGTTATGCCTCTCTCTTTATATCATAGACACGATTTGAATAAGTTGACACCTACTGAAATATCTTTGCAAATGGCTGATAAATCAACTGCTATACCTGTCGGTATTTGTGAGGATGTGCCTGTTGTAGTTGCAAACATTACTATTTTAACGGACTTTGTTATTCTTGATTTTGCTGAGGACGATAGTATGTCTATTATTATTGGAAGACCCTTTTTGAATACTGCAGGGGCTGTTATTGATTGCACTAAAGGCAATATCACTTTTCATGTTAATGGTAATGAGCATACGGTACACTTTCCGAGGAAACAACCTCAAGTCCACAATATCAACTCTATTTGACAAATTCCATCGCTTATATTTGGAGGTTTCAAATTTCCTCTTCCTACTGTCAAGAAGAAATATGATATTCTTATTATTGGGGATGTGCATATCCCCGTTGAGGTAACATAGTGTTATTCGAAATTTCTCCGGTTCCATGTTATTCGGAATGAGTTCGTTAACAAGACTTGATCAACCTTGTTAGTGGATTCCTTTTGATGAGCATGAGATGGATGAAACTAGAAGGCACAACCTTCTGTACCCCCATTTACTTTCTGTTATTTATATTAAATAAAATAAAAATAAGTATTTTCTGTCTGTTATCTGAATTATCCGTGCAATATAAAAATACCCCGAAAATAAAAGTTCTCCAAATGCCCTGAAATTTAAATATGATTTTTTCCTGGAATATTTGAGAATATTTAGCACTAAGAACACAGCAGGAGGAGCTGGCACCTGGCCACGAGGGTCAGGGGCGCGCCCTACCCCCTGGGCGTGCCCCCTGCCTCGTGGGCCGACGGTGGCCCTCCTCCACTTATCCTTTCACCCACACACTCCTTCTTCCTCCCACATACACGAATAACCAGCTCAAACCCGAGTCGAAGGTCATCTTGCTGCCATTTTCGATCTCCTTGCTCAAAGCACCTCTCACAAAACTGCTTGGGGAGATTGTTCCTTGGTATGTGACTCCTCCATTGGTCCAATTAGTTTTTGTTCTAGTGCTTTATTCATTGCAAATTTTTTCTGCCTAGGTGACCATGTTCTTGAGCTTGCATGTCAAATTTATATGGTTCCAAGTAGTTTTGATGCATGATACATGCTCTAGGCACTTGTATGAGTAGTTGCTATCAATATTATTGAGTTTGGTTCACTTTTATTTTGAAGTTACTAAAAAATTTCAGAATTTTTCAGAGGAGGAAATATGCTTAGGAAAATGTTCCAAGGTGGTTCTTCAAGAAAGCAAGGACCCATGCTTGCAATGTGTGATGCTGATGAAGAGCCACCAAGAGACGCTCCAGTGCGTCCTTGTGAATGGCCTTCTGAGAACTTTATGGATCAACCGGGAATTAAGGAAGAATTTAATGCGTATTTGCGTAACACCGATCTTGTGAGCTTCGAGGAAGAGAAGTGCAGCCAGTATCACCATCTCACTAATTCCTTTGTGAGGAGGTTTGAATTTTCATCTTCACATAATTCTCCAACTGTCATGTTCGATCTTTATGAAAATTCTTACACTATGGACTTAGAGGATTTTACCACTGCTTGCAAACTTCCACAATCACTACAGGAATCCAGTACTTCGCCGTATGCCATGGCGGACGGCAAAGGCACGGACGGCTGACGGCAAAGCACTTTGCCGTCTGCGGCGGACAGCAAACAGTGACGGCAAAGATAGGGTCAGCAAACAGGTCCTTTGCCGTCTGCTTTTTATGGTGGGCGGTAAAGAGCCCTTTGCCTACAGCGGCGGACGGCAAAGAGGGGGGACGGCAAAATGTTGCACGTCCACCAGCGTTACTCCGTTAGGCGGCTAACGGCGGCCTTTGCCGTCCGCCAGCGGACGGCAAATTTGAGCGCCTCTTTGCCGTCCGCCAGCGGACGGCAAATTTGAGTGCCTCTTTGCCGTCCGCCAGATGACATCAGCAATACGTCAGCGCCCGCTTTTTTTTGCCGACCGCCCGGCGGACGGTAAAGGCAAAGTCTTTGCCATCAGCTTAGCTTTGCCGTCCTCCACGGTAGGCAAATTGGCCAAATGGTCCATCCTCCAGGAAGCACAGGTGGGCGCCACGTGCCCCCTTTGCCGTCTGCCACCGACGGCAAAGGGGTCTTTGCCGTCTGCCGCGGACGGCAAAGAGCCTGCACTGCCTCTTTTTTATTCTGTTTTTCTTATATCCAACAATTATCACAACAAATATATCACAACACATATAGATCCATCACATAAATATCCAGCACATATATATCCAACATAATAAATATCCAGCACATATATATCCATCCATACATAGTAGGTTGCACATAGTTCCATTGATCCATACATATTACAATATGCAAAGTTTCATCATAGCAAGCGAACAGAATACAAGAAGTGCATCAAAGGAAAAAACAGGAAAAAGGAAGCAATCCATCATAGGAAGATGGCTTCCGTGAAGTGAATGAAACCTACAAAATGACAAATAAGAAAGTTAGAAAAAGAAGACTAGAAGAAGAATTAGACTAGAAGAAAAAGAATAGAAGAAGAAGACTAGAAGAAGAAGTATATGCCATTTATTAGCTAACTTAGGTGAAATGTATTGTTTATGAGCTAACCTAGGTGAAATGGGTAGTTTATGAGCTATCCTAGGTGAAATGGATCATTTTGGAGCTAAGTTAGGTGAAATGGGTCGTTTATGAGTAAACCTAGGTGAAATGGGTCGTTTATGAGCAAACCTAGGTGAAATGGGTCATTTATGAGCAAACCTAGGTGAAATGGATTGTTTATGAGCTAACCTAGGTGAAATGGGTCGTTTATGAGCAAACCTAGGTGAAATGGGTAGTTTATGAGCTAACCTAGGTGAAATGGATCGTTTATGAGCTAACCTAGGTGAAATGGGTTGTTTATGAGCTAACTTAGGTGAAATAGGTCGTTTATGAGCTAACGTAGGTGAAATAGGTTGTTTATGAGCTAACGTAGGTGAAATGGGTCGTTTATGAGCTAACCTAGGTGAAATGGGTCATTTATGGGCTAACCTAGGTGAAATGGGTTGTTTATGAGCTAACCTATGTGAAATAGGTTGTTTATGAGCTAACCTAGGTGAAATGGGTCATTTATGAGCTAACCTAGGTTAAATGGGTCGTTTATGAGGTAACCTAGGTGAAATGGGTCGTTTATGAGCTAACCTAGGTGAAATTGATCATTTTGGAGCTAACTTAGTTGAAATGGGTCGTTTATGAGCAAACTAAGGTGAAATGCCACGTTTTTGAGCTAACTAAGGTAAAATGGATCGTTTTTGAGCTAACTTAGGTGAAATGGGTCATTTTGGAGCTAACCTAGGTGAAATGGGTCATTTTGGAGCTAACCTAGGTGAAATGGGTCATTTTAAAGCTAATGTAGGTAAAATGGATCATTTAGGAGCTAATATATGTAAAATGGGTCATTTTAGAGCTAACTTGGATAAATTGGATCACTTGTAAGCTAACTAAGGTAAAATGAGTCATTTTAGAGCTAACTTAGGTAGAATGGATGGTTTATGAGGTCAGTAAGCTTATTAAGTCATTTTGGAGGAAAAGAAGCTAACTCTAGGTCATTATGGTAAGCACATTGGAGGAAATAAAGCTAAGTCTAGGTCTTTATGCATTTGTTAAGCAAAACACTAGAGAAACTTACCGTGATCACGGAGGTGTAGGAGCGGGCTGGCTCGCGCCGGTAGCTGGAGAAGGATCGTGCGATGCGTTTCTGGAGTTAAGCTGCACCAAAGATCATTTCCAATGTCTCGTTAGCATTATGACACTCAAATGTTAAGACTAGCAAGTAATGTCCATTCAAATTAAACTCACCGTGCTCCCAGGAGCAATCACTGGCATCGGCGGAGCGGTCTGACCGGACTTCTCGCACACAGACTGCACATTTGGTTTTCACAACAGAGTCATACTAGTTAGTAATGAGACTCAAATGTTAAGACTAGCAAGTAATCTGCAGAAGAAACTTACCACAAGGAGCTCGTACATGGCCCTTGCCTGCATGTCATTCCGTGCCCTCTCCTCCTCCAACATCTTTGTCGTCCTCTCCTCCAACTCCCGCTGCCTCTCCGCCGCCTCCGCCAGAAGTTTCTCCGTTCTATCTCTCTCACTCTGTATAGCAGCCTGCAACACCACTCACATGACCATTTGTAATCATTGATGGAAGCGCACACAATGTAATGGAGAAAGATAGCTGAGTACGTATAACTAACCTTGAAGGCGATTTGGACTGGCCGTTCACGAGTCCTTATCTCAAGAGCGGAGCTCGACTGGCGCGCCTTGATCTCCGGGAGAGTGCTAGGACAACGGATAAGTCCATCTCCCATGGCTATGGAGCCATGGGACCTCCCGCCACCAGATATCATCAGCAGCTCTGTACCAATGGGACCCTGGCTCGGGTTAAAGTCCTCCCCTTTCCTCGCCTTCCCCTGATCTCTATATTGCACGAGCTTGTCATGGGCGGAGATGTTGGTGAAGTTCTTTGGATCATCGAGGTCAGACGCAGAGAATGCCTTGACTTTCTTTGTAAGGGCCAGTGTGGGCCATGGCATACAGGTCGTACACCTCTGGCACTTTATCCACCTTATTGTAGCATGCCTGAAAGAGAGAAACAAAGTAAATTAGTAATTAAAGGGCTAAAGCTAGCATGATGAATGAATTGCATGAATCATGAAGCAAACCACATACCCAGTTCCGCCCGTACTGAAATAAGTTGGAGCTGCCTTGGTGGTGTGGCACACCTTCCATTTTGGCACGTTTGTCCTTGGGTTCAGAAACCCAACAATCCATGAAGCAAATAGAAACTTGACCAACATTGAATCATGAATCATGAATCATGAAGCAAGCCATTCTTTTGAGCACCACGCATTGACCAACACCTCCCAACAATCCATCCGATCCGCACACCATCTCGGAGGGGCCTAAGTTAGCAAATAGAAACTTGAGCGCTACGACTATGAATTACTAAATGAAGGAAGTAAGTACAAGGCCTTAAGAATTACCTTCATGTACTTCTCCTTACTCAAGAACTTATCGCGGCACTCCTGCTTGGGCTTCTTGATACCACGCCCGGCGTAGTAGTCTCGAACAGCCTACACCCGAACCTCATGCCGTAAGTTCTGAAGTAGGCGCTTGCACTCCTTGTGGACAACATGATCCGCCTCCTCCTCGTATCCCTCCTCACACCTGTAGAATGTCTGCAATCAAATGAGACAATATTGATTAGTACAATTAATAACTAGCTAGTTGAAGATTTTTAATTGTGTAAAGGAGCAATTACCCAGAACTTTCTGATCACGACGTCTGCCCTCGTCTTGCACAAGACACCGTCGATAATCTCACCCGGCGGGGCCGAGGCAGCCAAGTAGTGCTCCCAAGTCAATCGAACCTCTGGAAGCCGACCCTCACCAGGCAACATGACAAACCCTGGGAAGTTTTGCCGAATCAGAACTCCAAGGACGGAGTTGGGCCGGCGGACTCATGGTGGTCCCAACCCCTGCAGCATGACAAGGCCAACACATCAGTTATTTGAAGAAACGTGAATGTAGAAGGTACAAAAAGATTAAATGCACTTACCTCTCCCCATCAGGGAAAATCAACCACCTCTGCTCGCGGGTCGCCGGCACGAACGGGAGCCGTGTAGCACCACACTGGTAGATGTTGCCCCCCTCCTCCCCCTCCTCATCAGTCGGCTCCCCGCCATCATCAGCATGGCCACTCGGCTCCCCGCTATCATCAGCGTGGCCACTCGGCTCCTCAGGCTGACCCGACCAGGTACCCCATCCAGATGTGTGCTCCTCCGGGGTCTCGTGGGCCCAAGTCTCGTGGGCCGAAGGCCCGTCGACCCGAGGCTCGTGGGCCGAAGACCCGTGGACCGGAGGCTCATGGACCGGAGTCCGTGCAGCCTCCTCCTGAGACGAGTCCACCCTAGTAGTCACGTGCTCGGGTGAAACAGCTGGGGACAGCAGCGAGGAAGGCGCCGTAAGAGTCACCCTACCTCCTCTCCCGCGACCACGTGCTCCACCTCCTCTCTTCTTCTTACCTCATCCCCTGCTGGGCACCGCGGTCGACGAAGAAGGGCCCAGCGGTGTCGCCATACTGTCCGACAGAGGATTGTTGCATTATGCACAAATTAGCGAATGAAATGAAATTGTCTAATAGAAATTACCGTTTGTTTGAACCAAGAGATGAAACCGGGATAGCCGCCTCCTTGCTTTGCGAGAAGCTCATACTCTTCGACGAAATCCTTTTGGATCTCCACTCCATACGAGAATATGGCGACGTATCGACTATATGACATATCCAGGAATAAGAGCAGTTCAAAGGAAATAGAAGTTGTAAAACAATGTACCGAGAACTTACTCGATGTACGGCCGCATTTCTATCAGGTTGTTGAAGATATACAATGAAATGGTCCGCCATTCTTCGTTATCCAAAGATACTGGATGTGAAACACTAGCTGGTGCGAGATTCCCTTTGAATAGGTTGAGGTTGGATACACCCTTTTTAGGGTCGTCAGCATTGTACCGAGGCTTCGGATTATGCAAATGATGATTTTTGGCTTCGTAGTGCGATGTTACGAAGTTTGCCGCCTACTTTGTGATGAATGCCTCAGCCATCGATGCTTCAATTCTACGTTTATTTTTACATTTTTCTCGAAGCGTCTTCTGCATCCTCTCAGTTGGGTAGCACCAACGATTTTGCACGGGCCCCCCCAATCTTGCCTCGGTCGAGAGATGCAAAATCAAATGCTGCATTGGATTAAAGAAGCCCGGTGGAAAGATCTTCTCTAACTTGCAGATCAACTCCGGCGCCAACTCTTCCATTTCTTCTAGCACGCCAGGCGATATTTCTTTCGCACAAAGAACACGGAAGAAATAGCTGAGTTCTGCCAGTACTAGCCATTCATCCTCAGGGATGAAGCCACGCAACATCACCGGCATTACCCGCTCAACCCATATGTGCCAATCATGACTCTTGAGACCAAATATAATCAGTTTATCAAGATTCGCTCCCCTCTTTAGATTCGATGCATACCCATCGGGGAACATCTACTGTTGTTGCACCCACAAGATAATTTCCCTCATAGCTGGCCTTCCAAGATTGAACCATGCCTTTGGCTTCGTCCAGTTCTGCTTTCCTTTCGGTTCTTTCATGTTTTGTAACGGCCTATCACATAGCGCCTCTAGATCGACTCTAGCCTTAGTATTATCCTTTGACTTCCCATCTATGCCGAACAATGTACCAAAAAGTGCCTCGGCGATATTCTTCTCAGTGTGCATCATGTCGATGTTGTGTGGGCAAAGGAGGTCTTTGAAGTAAGGCAGATCCCATAAGCATGTTTTGTGAGTCCACGCATGCTTAGTATTATACCCCTTGAAGTACCCTGGACGTTGTGGATCTGGCTTGAGAGCGTTTAACTGATCCAGGGTCTGTTGGCCTGTCAATGCAGGTGGTGCAGAGTTTTTGACAACTCTACCGCTGATGAAGTTCTTCTTGTCTTTCCTGAACTTATGGCGAGGATCCAGGAACTGTCTATGCATGTCGAAGCAAGAAAACTTGCGACCGGCCTGAAGCCAACGAAACTCAAGAGCTCCCTTGCATGTGGGGCACGGGAACCTTCCATGCACACACCAGCCAACGAATAGCGCATACGCCGGCAAGTCATGCGTCGAGTACATGTACCAGACACGCATTATGAAGTTCCGTTTGCTAAAGGCGTCGTATGTCTTGAACCCATTATCCCAGGCTTCTTGCAATTCGTCCTTAAGCAGCTGCATGTACACATTCATATTTTTCCCCGGATAGTTGGGTCCTGGAATTATCAACGTCAGGAAAATGTTCTTTCTTTGCATAATCTGTCCGGGGGGGGGAGATTGAGTGGAAAGACAAATACGGGCCAACAACTGTATTGGACTGCCGTCATACCAAACACACTAAACCCATCCGTGCTGATGCCGACTCGAGGATGCCTCGGATCTGCCGCTTTGTCAGCATGTAATTCATCAAACTTTTTCCACGCAACACCATCTAATGTGTGTACCATCATCAGATTCCCATCTGCATCTAGTTCGGTTCTTTTGCCTGTTTTGTGCCATGTCATCTGTCTGGCCGTCTCTTCGACCATGAAAAGACGTTGAAGTCTTGGTACAATTGGCATATACCGAAGAACACTAACGGGGATTTTGGTTTGTGTCTTCTCACCCATACCGTTGTCTACCACAATATACCTGGAAGACTTGCAAATGGGACAATAGTTCAAGTCCGCATAGTCAAGCCTAAATAAGGCACATCCTTTCTCACAGGCATGTATCTTCTCATAGGGCATCTTCAGTGCACGGAGGATTTTGTCCGACTGGTACAGGTTTGCAGGCATTAAATGGCCTTTGGGTAGAAAGCGTCCAAATACTGTCATAATTGCGTCATAGCATTCTCTGGCCAAGTTGAACTGAGCCTTCAGAGCCATTACTTGTGAGATGGCATCCAACTGACAAAGCTCAGTGTGCTCGTGGAGCGGACGTTTTGAAGACTCCAACATTTCATTGAAGGCCTTTGCAGATTCCTCCATCTCCTCGTCTGAATCCCGAGCATCATCGTAGCCATGCACCATGTTTTCCATCCCGGTACCATGCTCATCGGTGCGACGACGATCCACCTCAGCTCGGTCACGTTGGGCAGACTCACCATGAAATGTCCACACCGTATAATCGGGCGTAAAACCACTCTTCTGCAGGTGTTTGCCCATTTCAGCCTCTGTCTTCTTTTCCCAATTGCCGCACCGGAAACAGGGGCACCAGGTTTTCTTTTGGCCATTTGCAAATGCGGCTTGCACAAACCCCTTGGTTTTTATGAACCATTCAGCGCTCCATTTGTTCTGACCAGTGTGACCGGTATACATCCACGCACGGTCACTCATCTTGACTTTCAGAGCTACTGGACACACAACAATTATATATGTAATTCACCATGTATATATTCATCAGTTGATCTACTTTGTCAATTTTATTATGTCCATGCAACCTACACTCTAATAGGTAATGATAGCTCCTAATCCCACCCGTGTATGTGTAGATTGGGTTCATTTTCCCATGCTATGCTTTGGATCCGACGCAAAATTTCGGCAGCACCTCCCCGCTGTTCTCCTGATACATGTCTCTGCAATAAACAGAGAGGATGTGTACCCGGAGAACAATAGGGGAGGCACTGATGAAATTTATGCGTCGGATCCGGAGCAAAGCATATGGGAAAACGAACCCAATCTACACATACTCGGGCTGTCCATGGATAGCGTTGGACAATTCGAAAGAATCAATGTTATAAATATGCAAATGCATGCATATTTATAACTATGACGCTTTCGAATGGGAGACACATATTGGTTACGCATACTGATGATTCAAGACACATATATAGCTAGCTATCAAGTTTCATCGGAATAGATCAAATAATTAATGGGGGAGGAGGACTTGTCATTTGTGCTCACCCACGAACGAAGGGGCAGAGCTCGTCAAACGCACGGCGAGGTCGTCGAACACCAAACCTCGCAGCGATGAAACAACTGCACATTTAAAACTACACGATCAACACAATTATATATGATGTTTTTCATAACAAAATCGAAAAATATATGACCTAACTAATAATTCACAAATATATGACCCCGTCGGCCTCGGGAAGGCCAAAGAACACCTTTTCGGGAGGTGTCGGGGGTCGGGGTGTCGTGTCGGTGTCGGGGTGCCGTGTCAGGGTCGGGGTGCTGTTTCGGGGTCGGGGGGTCGGGGTGTCGTGTCGATGTCGGGGTAGTGCCGTGTCGGTGTCGGGGTGTTGTTTCGGGGTCGGGGTGTGGTGTCGGTCAGGGTGTCGGGTCAGGCTCGGGGTCGGGGTGTCGGGTCAGGCTCGGGGTCGGGGTGTCGCGGTCGGGGTCGGGGTCGGGGTGTCGGGGGTCGGGGTCTCGGGGTCGGGGTGTCGTGTCGGGGTGCCGGGTCGGGGTCTGGGTACCGTGTCGGGTCGGGTTTTTTTCCTTTTTTTTCCTTTTCTTCTTCTTCCTCTTCTTCCTTTTCTTCCGTTTTTCCTTCTTCTTCTTCTTCTTCTTCTTCTTCTTCCTTTCCTTTATCCTCTTCTTCTCCTCCTCTCCTCTTTTTTCTTCTTCTTCCTCTTCTTCTTTTTTCTTCTCCTCCTCCTCCTCTTCTTCTTCTTCTCCTCTCCTCTTTTTCTCTTCATCTTCTTTCCTAAAACTAAACTAAACCTAAACCTAAAACTAAAAAAACAGAAAAAAGGAAAAAACTAAATCTAAACCTAAAACTAAACTAAAACTAAAACTATAAACCTAAAACTAAAACTAAAACTAAATCTAAATCTAAACTAAACATAAACCTAAAACTAAAAAAATAGAAAAAAGGAAAAAAAGAGGAGGCAGAGAGCTCACCTAGGTGGAGGAGGGGGGCAGGGCGGCCTGGGGCGGCAGTAGCGGCGGGGTCGGGCCCGGCCGGGGCAGCGGGGCGCGGGGGTGCCGGGGCGTCGGGGCGTGGCGGCACCCAGACGGCAGGGCGGCGGGGGCGACGGGGGCAATGGGGCGGGGGCCGCCGGGGCAGCGGCAGGGTGGTGGGGCGACGGGGCGGGGGGGGCGCTGGGGCGGCGGCGGGGTGGTAGGGCAACGGGGCGGCGGTGAGTACTGGGGAGAGAAAGAGAGAGAGAAGGGCAGGGTGGGGCGCGGCCGTTAACGTTAGTGGGGCCCTCCCTCTTTGCCGTCCGCCCCCCTTTGCCGTCCGCTTTTTTCCTCTTTGCCGTCCGCTAGCGGACGGCAAAGAGTGGGGGCGTTAGGTTTTTTTAAGCAGCTCGTCAGTGGGGCCCCCTCCCTCTTTGCTGCCCGCTAGCCGACGGCAAAGAATCTTTGCCGTCTGCTAGCCGACGGCAAAGAACTGGCTGATGGCAAATTAGGTCTTTGCCATCAGCCGGTTCTTTGCCGCCTGCTTTTTGGTAGCTGATGGCAAAGAGCTTCTTTGCCGTCCGCTAGCTGACGGCAAAGAGCTGGCAGATGGCAAAGTAGCTGATTCCAGTAGTGAATGGGGTAGTATGAGGGATCCTCGCAAATCTGAATTTAGAGATTTTCTTGCTAGTATAACTATGGGGGAATCTAGAGATATAACACAAGCTAACATAGGGAGCATTCACTTTCCTGCTGTACATTATTTTGCTCTCTTCATAGGTAGATGCATAAATGGTAAAGACGAAGCATGTCATGTGTGTGTTCCTGACCTCAGTATTCTTAGGAGTGCTGTGTTAGGAGACAAATCTTATAATTTGGGAGCCATTGTTGCACGTAGGTTTCATCTTAATAGATTTAATGGAGATTTCTTCAGTGGAATTTATGCAACCAGCATAGCTAATTTTCTTGGTATAGCCATACGTGAAGATGATATTGAATTACCTCCTGCTTACCTAGACTTTAATACTATGGTTCAGCACCAGTTTGTCGAGAGGAATGAATCACCTCTCCAGTATCGACTAATCTTTGACAGACGGCGTGCTGCCGTATTACTCTCCCTGCTCCTGCCTTCTTTGATTATCAGGCAAAAGGAAGATATGTTATTACCAGAGAGGAGGCAGATGAGTACAAGAGGAGAGCGAAGGCCGCTCGTCGCCACGCTGCATCTCAGGAGGCGATAGCTGCTGCATCTCAATACGACCCCAACTATTATTATGGATATCCGCCAGTCCAGCCGTGGCCATAGACCAACTTAGGCCAAAAGCCTAAGCTTGGGGGAGTATGTATTCCTTCGTGCGTAGTGCCGAAGAAGTGCAGTAAAGTCCGCCACCCTTATGGATTAAACTCCCACATACAAAGAGGTCGTCGCTAACACGACAGGATCCGGCGGACTAGCATTATTTGACCGACGCTCACAAGATCGATGCCCTTCTCGGTAAGGCATCGGATGCGGCTTTGCAGAGTCTGCACTTCATTGATGGATCCCCAGTCCAATCCCTTATTGCCCCATGAAGCAAGCTGAATTGGAGGACCAGGTCGGAACACAGGTGTAGCCGCCCACTTGGAGCTCCGCGGCTCGTTGATATAAAACCACCCCTGCTGCCATAGGTCGGGAGATTTGGTGAAAGATCCTTCGGGCCAATCCGCGCCGGCTAGCCTGCCTATTATGATGCTGCCGCACTCTGCCTGCTCCTCCTCTGTCACCTAAGGCCTCACACCAAAGGTCTTGAGCCACAAGCCAAATTGCGGTGGAGTCCGGAGTAAGGCCTCACACGTGACGATAAATGTCGAGAAGAGAAGAATAGAGTCTAGGGGCACATCATGAAAATCTAGTCCATAGTAGAACATGAGCCCCCACAAGATAATTTCCCTCATAGCTGGCCTTCCAAGATTGAACCATGCCTTTGGCTTCGTCCAGTTCTGCTTTCCTTTCGGTTCTTTCATGTTTTGTAACGGCCTATCACATAGCGCCTCTAGATCGACTCTAGCCTTAGTATTATCCTTTGACTTCCCATCTATGCCGAACAATGTACCAAAAAGTGCCTCGGCGATATTCTTCTCAGTGTGCATCATGTCGATGTTGTGTGGGCAAAGGAGGTCTTTGAAGTAAGGCAGATCCCATAAGCATGTTTTGTGAGTCCACGCATGCTTAGTATTATACCCCTTGAAGTACCCTGGACGTTGTGGATCTGGCTTGAGAGCGTTTAACTGATCCAGGGTCTGTTGGCCTGTCAATGCAGGTGGTGCAGAGTTTTTGACAACTCTACCCCTGATGAAGTTCTTCTTGTCTTTCCTGAACTTATGGCGAGGATCCAGGAACTGTCTATGCATGTCGAAGCAAGAAAACTTGCGACCGGCCTGAAGCCAACGAAACTCAAGAGCTCCCTTGCATGTGGGGCACGGGAACCTTCCATGCACACACCAGCCAACGAATAGCGCATACGCCGGCAAGTCATGCGTCGAGTACATGTACCAGACACGCATTATGAAGTTCCGTTTGCTAAAGGCGTCGTATGTCTTGAACCCATTATCCCAGGCTTCTTGCAATTCGTCCTTAAGCAGCTGCATGTACACATTCATATTTTTCCCCGGATAGTTGGGTCCTGGAATTATCAACGTCAGGAAAATGTTCTTTCTTTGCATAATCTGTCCGGGGGGGGGAGATTGAGTGGAAAGACAAATACGGGCCAACAACTGTATTGGACTGCCGTCATACCAAACACACTAAACCCATCCGTGCTGATGCCGACTCGAGGATGCCTCGGATCTGCCGCTTTGTCAGCATGTAATTCATCAAACTTTTTCCACGCAACACCATCTAATGTGTGTACCATCATCAGATTCCCATCTGCATCTAGTTCGGTTCTTTTGCCTGTTTTGTGCCATGTCATCTGTCTGGCCGTCTCTTCGACCATGAAAAGACGTTGAAGTCTTGGTACAATTGGCATATACCGAAGAACACTAACGGGGATTTTGGTTTGTGTCTTCTCACCCATACCGTTGTCTACCACAATATACCTGGAAGACTTGCAAATGGGACAATAGTTCAAGTCCGCATAGTCAAGCCTAAATAAGGCACATCCTTTCTCACAGGCATGTATCTTCTCATAGGGCATCTTCAGTGCACGGAGGATTTTGTCCGACTGGTACAGGTTTGCAGGCATTAAATGGCCTTTGGGTAGAAAGCGTCCAAATACTGTCATAATTGCGTCATAGCATTCTCTGCCCAAGTTGAACTGAGCCTTCAGAGCCATTACTTGTGAGATGGCATCCAACTGACAAAGCTCAGTGTGCTCGTGGAGCGGACGTTTTGAAGACTCCAACATTTCATTGAAGGCCTTTGCAGATTCCTCCATCTCCTCGTCTGAATCCCGAGCATCATCGTAGCCATGCACCATGTTTTCCATCCCGGTACCATGCTCATCGGTGCGACGACGATCCACCTCAGCTCGGTCACGTTGGGCAGACTCACCATGAAATGTCCACACCGTATAATCGGGCGTAAAACCACTCTTCTGCAGGTGTTTGCCCATTTCAGCCTCTGTCTTCTTTTCCCAATTGCCGCACCGGAAACAGGGGCACCAGGTTTTCTTTTGGCCATTTGCAAATGCGGCTTGCACAAACCCCTTGGTTTTTATGAACCATTCAGCGCTCCATTTGTTCTGACCAGTGTGACCGGTATACATCCACGCACGGTCACTCATCTTGACTTTCAGAGCTACTGGACACACAACAATTATATATGTAATTCACCATGTATATATTCATCAGTTGATCTACTTTGTCAATTTTATTATGTCCATGCAACCTACACTCTAATAGGTAATGATAGCTCCTAATCCCACCCGTGTATGTGTAGATTGGGTTCATTTTCCCATGCTATGCTTTGGATCCGACGCAAAATTTCGGCAGCACCTCCCCGCTGTTCTCCTGATACATGTCTCTGCAATAAACAGAGAGGATGTGTACCCGGAGAACAATAGGGGAGGCACTGATGAAATTTATGCGTCGGATCCGGAGCAAAGCATATGGGAAAACGAACCCAATCTACACATACTCGGGCTGTCCATGGATAGCGTTGGACAATTCGAAAGAATCAATGTTATAAATATGCAAATGCATGCATATTTATAACTATGACGCTTTCGAATGGGAGACACATATTGGTTACGCATACTGATGATTCAAGACACATATATAGCTAGCTATCAAGTTTCATCGGAATAGATCAAATAATTAATGGGGGAGGAGGACTTGTCATTTGTGCTCACCCACGAAGGAAGGGGCAGAGCTCGTCAAACGCACGGCGAGGTCGTCGAACACCAAACCTCGCAGCGATGAAACAACTGCACATTTAAAACTACACG
Organism: Triticum urartu; assembly: GCF_003073215.2. Classification (NCBI taxonomy): domain Eukaryota; kingdom Viridiplantae; phylum Streptophyta; class Magnoliopsida; order Poales; family Poaceae; genus Triticum; species Triticum urartu. The sequence goes on from NC_053028.1 coordinate 286,229,283, forward strand.
ATCAACACAATTATATATGATGTTTTTCATAACAAAATCGAAAAATATATGACCTAACTAATAATTCACAAATATATGACCCCGTCGGCTTCGGGAAGGCCAAAGAACACCTTTTCGGGAGGTGTCGGGGGTCGGGGTGTCCAGTCGGTGTCGGGGTGCCGTGTCAGGGTCGGGGTGCTGTTTCGGGGTCGGGGGGTCGGGGTGTCGTGTAGATGTCGGGGTAGTGCCGTGTCGGTGTCGGGGTGCTGTTTCGGGGTCGGGATGTGGTGTCGGGGTCAGGGTGTCGGGTCAGGCTCGGGGTCGGGGTGTCGGGTCAGGCTTGGGGTCGGGGTGTCGGGGTCGGGGTCGGGGTGTCGGGTCGGGGTGTCGGGGTCGGGGTCTCGGGGTCGGGGTGTCGTGTCGGGGTGCCGGGTCGGGGTCTGGGTACCGTGTCGGGTCGGGTTTTTTTCCTTTTTTTCCCGGGGTCGGGGTCTAGGGGTCGGGGTGTCGTGTCGGGGTGCCGGGTCGTGTCGTGTCGGGGTGTCGGGTCGGGGTTTTTCCTCTTTTTTCTTTTCTTCTTCTTCTTCCTTTTCTTCCTTCTTTTTTCTTCTTCTTCTTCTTCTTCTTCTTCCTTTTTCCTCTTCTTCTCCTCCTCTCTCTTTTCTTCTTCTTCTTCTTCTTCTTCTTCTTCTTCTTCTTCTCTCCTCTCTTCTTCTTCTTCTCCTCTCTCCTTCTTCTTCTTCTCTCTTCTTCTTCTCTTCTTCCTACTACTACTTACTAAACTAACAGAAAGAAAAACTAAATCTAACTAATAAAATTCACAACTAACTATAACCTAAACAACCTACACTAAATACTAATTCATCAAACTAAACATAACCTAGCTAAAATAGAAAAAGAAAAAAAGAGAGGCAAAGTCACCTGGTGGTGAGGGGGGCAGGGGCGGCTGGGGCGTTTAGTAGCGGGGGCGGCCCGCCGGGCAGCGGGGGTGCCAGGCGCGGCGTCGCGCGCCAGACGGCCAGGGCGGCGGGGCGCGGGACGGCGGGCGGCGATGGGCGGGCGCGGGCGGGGTGGGGCACGGGGCGGGGGGGGCGGGGCGGGGGGGGGGTGGTGGGGCGACGGGGCGGCGGCGAGTAACTGGGGAGAGAAAGAGAGAGAGAGGGGCGGGGTGGGGCGCGGCCGTTAACGTTAGTGGGGCCCTCCCTCTTTGCCGTCCGCCCCCCTTTGCCGTCCGCCTTTTTGCTCTTTGCCGTCCGCTAGCGGACGGCAAAGAGGGGGGGCCGTTAGGTTTTTTTAGCAGCTCGTCAGTGGGGCCCCTCCCTCTTTGCCGTCCGCTAGCCGACGGCAAAGAATCTTTGCCGTCTGCTAGCCGACGGCAAAGAACTGGCTGATGGCAAATTAGGTCTTTGCCATCAGCCAGTTCTTTGCCGTCTGCTTTTTGGTAGCTGATGGCAAAGAGCTTCTTTGCCGTCCGCTAGCTGACGGCAAAGAGCTGGCAGATGGCAAAGTAGCTGATTCCAGTAGTGATAGTGTATTGAGCATCCCGCAAATCTGAATTTAGAGATTTTCTTGCTAGTCTAACTGTGGGAATCTAGAGATATAACACAAGCTACCATAGGGAGCATTCACTTTCCTGCTACATTATTTTGCTCTCTTCATAGGTAGATGCATTAATGGTAAAGATGAAGCATGTCATGTGTTCCTGACCTCAGTATTCTTAGGAGTGCTGTGTTAGGAGACAATCTTATAATTTGGGAGCCATTGTTGCACGTAGGTTGCATCTTAATAGATTTAATGGAGATTTCTTGTGGAATTTATGCAACCCGCATAGCTAATTTTCTTGGTATAGCCATACGCGAAGATGATATTGAATTACCTCCTGCTTACCTAGACTTTAATGCTATGGTTCACCACCAGTTTGTCGAGAGGAATGAATCACCTCTCCAGTATCGACTAATCTTTGACAGACGCCGTGCTGTCCATATTACTCTCCCTGCTCCTGCCTTCTTTGATCATCAGGCAAAGGAAGATATACTATTACCAGAGAGGAGGCAGATGAGTACGAGAGGAGAGCGGAGGCCGCTCGTCGCCACGCTGCAGCTCAGCAGGCGATAGCCGCTGCATCGCATACGACCCCAACTATTATTATGGATATCCGCCAGGCCAGCCGTGGCCATAGACCAACTTAGGCCAAAAGCTAAGCTTGGGGGAGTATGTATTCCTTGCGTAGTGCCGAAGAAGTGCAGTAAAGTCCGCCACTTATGGATTAAACTCCACATACAAAGAGGTCGTCGCTACACGACGGATCGGCGGACTAGCATTATTTGAACGACGCTCACAAGATCGATGCCCTTCTCGGTAAGGCATCGGATGCGGCTTTGCAGAGTCTGCACTTCATTGATGGATCCCCAGTCCAATCCCTTATTGACCCCATGAAGCAAGCTGAATTGGAGGACCAGGTCGGAACACAGGTGTAGCCGCCCACTTGGAGCTCCGCGGCTCGTTGATATAAAACCACCCCTGCCCATAGGTCGGGAGATTTGGTGAAAGATCCTTCGGGCCAATCCGCGCCGGCTAGCCTGCCTATTATGATGCTGCCGCACTCTGCCTATAAAACCACCCCTGCTGCCATAGGTCGGGAGATTTGGTGAAAGATCCTTCGGGCCAATCCGCGCCGGCTAGCCTGCCTATTATGATGCTGCCGCACTCTGCCTACTCCTCCTCTGTCACCTAAGGCCTCACACCAAAGGTCTTGAGCCACAAGCCAAATTGCGGTGGAGTCCGGAGTAAGGCCTCACACGTGACGATAAATGTCGAGAAGAGAAGAATAGAGTCCAGGGGCACATCATGAAAATCTAGTCCATAGTAGAACATGAGCCCCCGGACGAAGGGTTTAAGCGCGAACCCTAGCCCATGAAGGAAGTGGGATACAAATACTACCCTCTCGCCAGATCTAGGGTCGGTATAACTTTTCCTTGTGCCGGGAGCCGATGAAAGATTTCCAAGGTCAGATACCTCGCTGCGCGGAGCTTCGCAATATCCTCCTCTATGACAAAAGAAGCCACCTACCGGCCCTGATGGTTGGATCCGGACATGACTAGGGCTGGAGGCGATTCGAACCCGTGGGTTGGAACTTGGGGTGGCTGGGGTTGAGGAAGAAGCAAGCGCAAGGGAAGAAAACGAGACTGGGTCTCTATATAAAGGCTTCAAGTATTGGGCGTCTCCCCCAGGGTCTCTAAGCTTACCTATTACCAAGGAGTTGTACCCAGGGGACTGTTGGGTTACCCACGCCTACGTTAATGAAAATCCTGTAAATAAAGGGACACGATCTCTGCCTTGACAAGACGTGCCAGTAAAACTGCACCCCTAGACGTAGGGCCGCTCGCTAGCGGACGATTGGAAATAGCAACCGGGCAGGCATGATATGATGTCATGAACAGTTATCAACAAGTTGGGCTCATGGGGTATTATATTCTCTGCCATTATATACACAGGTCCGGATATACTTACTTCGTCCGAAGACTATTCTGGAGTTCAGAAGGAGGGAACCCGCCTTGCAATGCTGAAGACAAATTTGCGCGCCGGACTCGTCATTGAAGCCAGGTTCAGGGGCTACTGAGGGAGTCCTGGACAAAGGAGTCCTCGGGCGTCCGTCCTATTATCCTTTGGGCCGGACTGAGGGCTGTGAAGACATGAAGGCCGAAGAAATGCACCATGTCTGGATTGGACTCTACTTGGCGTGGAAGGCAAGCTTGGCGACCAAAAATTCCTTCTCGTGTAACCGACTCCATGTAAACCCTAGATCCCCTCGGTTCCTATATAAACCAAAGGGGATAGTCCGGAAAGGACACCACATATACTCATTATCATACCTACATAGGCTAGACTTCTAGGGTTTAGCCATTACGATCTCGTGGTAGATTCACTCTTGTAACACTCATATTCATCAATATCAATCAAGCAGGACGTAGGGTGTTACCTGCATAGAGAGGGCCCGAACCTGGGTAAACATTGTGTCCCCAGTCTCCTGTTACCATCGATCCTAGACGCACAGTTCGGGACCCCCTACCCGAGATCCGCCGGTTTTGACACCGACACCCCCCTCTAGACCTACTTTCGATCCTACAAGTGGTATCATAGCTTTGGTCTCCATTTTCCTTGATTTCCATAGCATTGGTGATCATAGCCTTGGTTTCACAACCTAGGAGAGTATGGCGTCTAGCGAGGGAAATTACCACCATAGAGGTCCTTACTTTGATGGTACTAATTTTCCTAGTTGGAAGCATAAGATAAAAATGCATATTCTTGGACTTAACCCAGCCGTTTGGGCTATTGTGTGTATTGTTTTGCAAGGTGAATTCTTTGAAGATGGAAGAGAACCGAATCGTGAAGCGACTGCGAAAGAATTGAAGATGTTGCAATACAATGCTCAAGCTTGCGACATCCTCTTCAACAAATTGTGCCCCGAATAATTCAACAAAATCAGTCGCCTTGAGAATGCAAAGGAAATTTGGGATACTTTGGTTGTATGCACGAAGGTACCGAGTCCATCAAGGAATCCAAATTGGATGTGCTTCGAAGTCAACTTGACAAGTTCAAAATGAAGGATGGTGAAGGAGTCACTGAAATGTATTCTAGGCTTGCTCTCATCACAAATGAGATTGCCGGCTTAGGAAGTGAAGAGATGACCAACAGATTCATCATCAAGAAGATCCTAAGAGCCTTGGATGGAAAATATGATATCGTGTGCACCTTGATCCAAATGATGCCCAATTACAAAGATCCCAAGCCAATGAAAGTCATTGGTAGAATTGTTGCTCATGAAATGTCACTGAAGTATAAGGAAGAGCTTCACAACAAGTCTAGTGGTGCTTACAAAGCTTCATGTGATGCCCCTACAACATCAAGTGAGAAACAAGCCTTCAATGAAGAATTGAGCTTAATGGTGAAGAACTTCAACAAGTTCTACAAGAGTAGAAGAAAAGAGAGAAGTTCCAAGTCAAGGTCCTACAATGACAAAAGATCTTCTAGTCATGATTGAAATTGCTACAACTATGGAAGACCCGGACACTACTCTAGTGAGTGCACGGCTCCCTACAAAAGAAGAGAAGACCCACCTAAAAGGAGAAGTAAAAGAGACGAATCACCACTAAGAGAGAGAAGGAGTAGAGATGATCGTTATGAACGAAGACCCTCTCACAGAAGAAAGGACTCGGAAAGTAAGGACAAGTCATCAAAGAGCTAAACAAGACGAAGAGATCAAGCTCATAATGGCGAATGGGTATCCAGTTCCGACTCCAACAACTACTCCGAGAGAAGTTATCACTCCGACTCTGAATGTACTCAAGATGAAGGTGTTGTGGGTCTTGCACTTGTGTCATCCAACTCCTACGACATATTGGACTCACCAAATGAAGGTATTAGAAGATGCTTCATGGATAAAGGCCCCAAGGTATCACACCCCGAGTATGTTGATTTCAATATTGATGAAGATGATTTGCTAGGTGATGATGATTTACTTGTTCACAACTCTAGTGATGAAAACTATGATGAAATTGATATTAATCATGCCAATCAAGATGAAACGAATGACAATGATAAGAAAGAGATTGAGAGTCTAACTAAAGAACTAAACACTCTTAAGTTAGCTCATGAAACTACCTTAGAGGATCATCGAGAGCATTTGAATACTCATGAGAAGCTACGCTTTGAAAAGCTCAATCTAGAGCAAGAGCATGGGTTCTTAAAAGCAATCAATGATGATCTTCGTAAGAAAAGTTCTTCTTACATTGCCAAACATTTACTCTTGTCTACTTACATGCCACAAGTAAAATCTAGCAACAAGAGCAGGAAATATTCTTCTTCTAGTAGTAAAAATAATCATGTTAAATCCAATATTGTTCCTTCTAGTAGTTCTCTTGATTCCACTAATGATTCTCTTAGCCAAGTTACACTTGAGCAAGAAAATAACTTATTGAAGGGAATTATAGAGAAAGGTGTTTACAAGAGCCTTGCCGGAAGTAAGCAATTTGAGGAAATTGTACGCAAACAAGCAAGGCACCGGAATAATCAAGGTGTTGGTTTTCAACGCAAGTTTGTTCATCAATAAGAGAAGTATGATCTTACTTCTTTCAAGGGAACACAAGCTCAAGATGATCTTCCACCACAAGACTACAAGCTAAAAGGCAAGGACAAGCTTCAAGAAGAGATTGACTCATTTGAAGAAGCTCCAAAGGCCTTGGTCAAATGGGTTCCCAAGACTACATAAAGTTCTACTTCATCAAGTAAGACTACAACTCCAAGGATCCCCGTCAAGTTGATGTGGGTCCCAAGGAAGAAGAACTAGAGAGTTCTTGAGGGTGACTCCGCCAACATACTTCACTCATATTCATTTTGGCAAGGACAAGTGCAATCAACTTTCACATCTTGCACTATTTCAAGGAGTCACAAACCATCTTGTTGGTAAGACAAGGGACAAGGTAACCTAATGCATTCATGGACAACATCATATGTGTATTTCACTCTATGTCTATGGATATCCGTGTATGTTCCTTGTGGGACTAACCCATGTACGTATTGAAAGTGCAACTCACTCCAATGGATTGCTCCAAATGATCTACATCAACATTGAGCATCTACATCGTCAAGACCTACATGAAGTCATCATCGACAAAACCCAAGGTTAGTTCATCCCTCTTAGGGGGGATATCACATATAGGGGGAGCTTTGCTCTAAGAATTGAGCAAAAGCAACTCTAATGGTGTGAACATAACAATGCTTTATTTAAAATTGGTAACCCCACTTGTGCTTAAACGACGAGTATGACCTACGATCAAATGTTCTCATTTGAATCCTCAGCCAATATACTCATATATAGATGACCTAGTCATCGCCAATTGCTTGATAGATGCTAGAGTGTTTGTGCATATTTTGGCACATATTTCATTTCCTATCTTATTGAGTGAGCATGTTGGCTGCATATTTTTTTCCATTCAAGGACATCCATTTGTTGCTTTGATTGTTTGGTCTTTGTTTTTGCCAAATGGATGGACAAGAATGCCTAAGTACTCCCTCTATTCATGCTACATCACAAAGTTTGATCAAGTCAAATTCGGACCCAAGTCAAATTCGGACCCTCCGGGTGAGGAGCACTCGGAGCCACCGATCCGTCAAGGGATTAAAATTCCAAAACCTCTTAATGGCTTTCGGTCTGACCGATTCATTCCTTTTGGTCCCATCAAAATCATTGAGTTGATCTAGGTTTGCACCTCGGTGCAACCGATTAGAACAGTTCGGTCTCACCGAGTTGCAACAACCGCTTGCGATTCTGCATCTCGGTGCCACCGAGTCGTTCCACTCGGTCACACCGACAATGACTGGGTATAAATATACCGTGGGTTGAATCTTGAAAATTCCTTCAAACTCCCAACCGTGCCTACCAAGCTCTACCGCCAGTCCTGGTCTCTGGATCATCTCCGTCACCGCCAGCGCCCTCTTGCCGCTGGTCTCCGCCGTCGTCAACAGGAATCTCCACCACCGTTGTCGCCATAGCGAGTACGTCGCTGAGTTAGGGGCCAGTGTCAGAGATGTCAGACAAGAGTGATAGCCAGAACAGGTCAGAGGAGTAGGTAAACCTTAGTGAGGGCACTAGTCCCTCCAATAGCAGCTATGATGAGGGTAGTAGAAGCATCCCAAGCAATCTGCCTAAGGCTACAACAAGGACAAGGAAGAAGAGAACCACAGATTCTGAAGATGAGGAATTTATTGTTGATGAGGAGGTCACCTCAAAGAAAAAGGTGCTCAAGAAGGAGCAAGCTGCTGCTACTGCCATCAAGCCTGGTATGCACAAGAAGGCTCCTACCCATAGGAAGCCCATGTATAAAGCAAGAGCCTCCACTCTAGAAACCATGAAACCTGGAGAGGAAGAGGCTGCTAGAGGAAAGAAATGGAAGGAAAGAGTCAAGAAGACTATGGCCAGAGTGATTGGAAAACCTTCCATGATGAGACAATCTGATGAAGATGATGAGGAGGAGGAAGAGCCAGTGCCAAAATCTCAGAAGCTCATGGGGGATGCTAACAAGTATGGGGCTGCTGCATCTAAGCCCAAGACAACCCCCAAGCCCTCAACTCAAGCTCATGCCTCCAAGCCAACTGCACCCAAAAGATCCACCAGAAACATTTTAGCTGCAAAGAAGAACAAGGCCGAGTGCCTGAAGTTCAAGAGGGTGAGGAGCATGAAATGCTCAGAAAGCTAAAACCCATGATTCCAGATCATGATGACAATCATCTAGTTGCTGAGAATATGAAGTTGAGAAAGGATGTGGAGACAGACTGATCCATATGCTGCAAGGAGAAAAACTGATGTGGACTATCACTTTCACACCAAGGAACAACAAGACTTCTATGAGACAGTCCTATTGGACAAGAAGCCCATTGTCAGTGACACGAGATGGGTTGATTGGAAATTCATTGATGACAATGAGGATTACTTCCTAGGAGTTCATGAGAGTTTCAGAATGAACGGAGTTGACCCTTTTGTTGGTAAAAAGCTACCAAAATGGAATGATGAAATGGTCATGCAATTCTATTCGACTGCCCATTTCAATACAGATGGCAAGATAGTCTGGATGACTGAAGGCACAAAGTATCAATTGTCAATTGCTGAATGAGCCAAGTTGATTAATGCCCCTAAAGAAGCTGAAGATGACATAGATGTGTATGCCAAGCCAAGACAGGATCAGAACTCCATGGATCACATGCACAAGGAAATTCCTAATGATGCATTGGAGACTCACAAGTTTGGATCCATCTATTATTTGCTGTCAGGTCTGACCACAATAAACAATATATTGAGGCACACTCTGCTGCCCATGTCAGGAGATCATAGGATGATCCATGGTCACTCAATCAACCTGCTTCACAGGTTTAATGTGCTAGAAAAGTTCAAGGTGATGAGCTTGATTCTTAAAATTGTGAAGAGAACTGCTGCTGACCAGACAAGGTCATGTGGATATGCCCCTCACATTCAGATGCTAATCAACTCCAAGATGGGGACATGGACATATCTTCTAGACAAAGAGCATCTTCCCCTGAGGCCAGACTTTGAGGACAACGTGGTTGTCATGGATGCATCACATCCTACTTCAGTAGAGGCTCAGGAGATGCGAGAGAAAGCAAAGGCAGAAAAGACTTCCACAATGCCAGATGCTTCAGTTCTCAATCTCAAAACCAAGCAAGATCAACTCAGTTATCTGCTTGAGGCAACAATGAGAATAGAGAAAGGACTAGCCACCCTGACTCGAAATCAAGAGAGCCTTGAGACGATCTTTGAGACCAAACTTCATGATCTAGATTTGAAGGTCACCGAGATTCAGACCACTGTTGAGAAGCTACAAGAAGAGATTGAGGACAGGAGTGATAGACCAACCACTAACACTTTTCAGCATGTGCCAAGCGCACAAAGGTCTGCAGCTGTGCCAGTAGTCAGTGATACAAGGACTACCATTTCAGCACCTACAGCAACTGCCCCAGTCATTCCTCTAGTTGCAACTCCTCCAGCTCCTTAGACATCTTCAGAAGCATTTTCAGATGTTGTCCTCTCCATGCCATCTATGCACACCGGAGCAACCAGCCAGAAGACCACTTCATGAGCTCCCGGAGATCGTGCCTAGAGTGCCGCATAGCACTATGCATTTTCAAGCTTTTTGGTAACTTGTTGCCAAAGAGGGAGAAAGTGTATAGATCATTAGGCTTCGATAGAGAGAGAGAGAGAGAGAGCATTTTGCCTTTTGTTGCTTCTCTTGCTACTTGCTATTTGATCGTTTGCTTGCTACTATTTGTTCTTGTGTGTGAGATACTCTTATGATCATCTGTTTGATCATATTATGATTTAATGCATGCTTGAATGATGATATATTAATACTTGTGTATGATCAATCATATTTCCCTTGGTGATGAGTGCATGTTCTTTATATTCTATCATTTTGAGCGCTCCACCAAGATGTATGTGACATGGAAGAGTGACCCATGATCCCAATCGATTGTGCATTTGCATTCAAAAGCAAATTTCAAATAATGCACAAATTTAGGGGGAGCTCTTGCTTATCACATACTTCTCAAAACGACGATGTATTTCATTCATATTATCATTTCTTGAAGCTTTGATCTATATGTTGTCATCAATTACCAAAAGGGAGAGATTGAAAGTGCAACTAATCCCCAAGTGGTTTGGTAACTCATATCAACATATAGCTCATTGAGCTAATATCCATTCAAGTTAAATATTTTAGAAAGTTCAATGATTGGCATGGCATGTGAAAAGGATCGATATGGTTGACTAGAGGGGGGGTGAATAGGCAACTAACAATTTTTAGCTTTTCTTTAGCAATTTAAACTTTGCATCAAAGTAGGTTGTCTAGATATGCAACTAGATGAGCAACCTATATGATGCAACACGAATAGGAACACAAGCAAGCAAGATATATGAAACAAATAAGCTACACAAGTAAAGGCACGAGATAACCAAGAGTGGAGACGGTGGAGACGAGGATGTGTTGCTGAAGTTCCTTTCCTTTGAGAGGAAGTACGTCTCCGTTGGAGCGGTGTGGAGGCACAATGCTCCCCAAGAAGCCACTAGGGCCACCGTAATCTCCTCACGCCCTCACACAATAAGAGATGCCGTGATTCCACTATTGGTGCCCTTGGATGCGGCGACCGAACCTTTACAAACGAGGTTGGGGCAATCTCCACAACTCAATTGGAGGCTCCCAACGACACCACGAAGCTTCACCACAATGGACTATGGCTTCGCGGTGACCTCAACCGTCTAGGATGCTCAAACACGCAAGAGTAACAAGATCCGCAAGGGATTAGTAGGGGGGAATCAAATATCTCTTGGTGGAAGTGTAGATCGGGGCCTTCTCAACCACTCCCGAGCAAATCAACAAGTTTGGTTGGCTAGGGAGTGAGATCGGGCGGAAATGGAGCTTGGAGCAATAATGGAGCTTTAATGGTGGAAGAGATGAGTCAACGGGGAAGAAGGAGACCCCTTATATAGTGTGTGGAAAAGATCCAACCGTTACCCACCAGCCAGCCCGCGGCCAGCGGTACTACCGCGCCTGGCCAGCGGTACTACCGCAAGGCCGCGCGGTACTACAGCTTGCAACCAAGCGGTACTAACGCACAGCAGTGCGGTAATACTGTACCGACCCATGGTAGTGCCGCGACCCCAGCACAGAAACAGACGCAAAGCTGGGGGCGGTACTTCCACACGCGCGGTACTCCCGCGCCCCCCATGCGGTACTACCGCAAGGCAAAAGTCCCAGCCAGGGGGAACGGGAACTTCCGTGCCTACTTCCACAAAAAAACGGAAGTAGCAAAAACCCGACACAGTAGTACTGCCGAGGGGCGGTACTACTGCCTGATCGCATAGCGCGGTACTACCGCACGGCGAAAGCGGTACTACCGCGGCAGGTGCAGATGTAAAAAATTACATCCGCTCCTACTACCGCAAAGGGGCGGCACTAGCCTGTTGGGCAGCGGTAGTGCGGCTCCAGGGGAGCGGTACTACCATGGGCACCAGCGGTACTACCGCGCCACCGCGCGGTACTACCGTGGATACCTACGGTACTACCATTGATCCAGGAGCAGTACTACCGCAACCACAACCGTAGCCAGTCACAGGAGGCAGGAAAACGGAGGAAGCTCCAAGGAAGAAGGAGGGGATAAAGGAGACGTGTACGTGATGATTCCACCCAAACCATTCCAACGCCGACCCCCTCTTAATAGTACAGCTTTCCTATGACTCAAATCCACCAAAAAGAAATGTAGAAAAGACGCCGTCTTCGTCAGTCTTCGAGGGGCACCCAATCGTCTTGTGCCTAGCAAAGAAGTGTCTGGAATACTCATGGCACACGATTAATCCACAAATGCGTTGTCATCAATCACCAAAACACTTAGGGATAAATATGTCCTTACAACATGGACTAGATATGTGAACCCCTCAAAATGCTAAGGACAAAGATTGGCAAAAGCTTAAGACTCTTCATTTCTATTTTAGTGATCCAAGATTACATTGAGTCTATAGGAAAAGACAACACTATTAAAAATGGGATGAGGTGTTGCTTGGTGTACTTGCTCAAAATGCTTAGTGATATGCTCCAAAGCCCTCAACCACTTTCTCAAATCCAAATATGTCCAAAACCTAAAGTAAAACTCAGCCCCATTGAGGGAGTCTTGGACTAAGGGGTCTGTCGGCGTTCTGGGAACGGGTGTCCCCAGACTTGCCTGCCTGCGGCCTGCGGCGTGGCTCAAAGGGGGGCCCAGCACGGCCCATCTTCATCAACACAGACTTAAGACCCTCGCGAGGAGCCAAGCCTCGCGGGGCGGACGACGCGGAGCTTCCTCAGGCACGGCCTCACCAGGCTAGCTCGCGAGGAGGCGGAGAGATCAAGGCGGGGTACCTCACGAGGAGCCTGTGACGCAAGCCATGACGACCAAGGGCGCCAGGCGCGTGCCAGCCCACACATTGCCCTCCTTTCCCCTTTGGTGCAAAGGGGGCAAGCGCAGCCACGGAGTACCGAGGCATCAGGAAAAGGTTGCCATTTCGGTGCAACGAGACCAAGACCAGGAGGACTGCAGGACGGAGGTCATCGTGGAGCCCAAGACGGCGTCACCACCAGAGCTTTGCGCAGGCGAGGACCAACTTTAGTCAGGATAAGTGTACTAGATGTTCCCCTTCAAAATGGCCAATTGTTGGCGCCCTTCCCGCTCAATATTTGGGAAGAAGCCTAGGGCCTTTGCATATAAATAGGACCGGCCACTCACAGGGTAGGGGGGATCGGATCGAAATCAGAGAGAGAGAAGGGTGACTGAACTCCTCCTGGCAGTTCATCCCCCCCCCCCTAGCAAAGAACAGACCCTCGCGAGGCTGTTCTTCCTTGTATTGTTCATCATTATCAGCCCAAGAGGCAATCCACCACACCACACACTGGAGTAGGGTATTACACCACAACGGTGGCCCGAACCAGTATAAACCCTGCGTCCCTTGTGTCATTCTTTCCATAGCTCAGATCTCATCGAGGCGTAGGGGTGCAGGTAGGTAGAAGGCGAAATCTCCGCGCGCACCCCAGTGTTTGAACCTCAAGGGTCTGCCGGAACCTGAAATCTGACATTTGGCGTGCCAGGTAGGGGTGCACCGGAGTTTTCCCTTCCGCCACCGCCATGACCTGCCTCGCGATGAGTAGCGCGTCGCCCGCTCCAGCCACCGGCGCCGGCACGGGGGCCAGGGGGCTCCGAGCCCTAGCCACAGCCCTGCAACGGGTACGGCGGCCGGACAAGTTCAAGCCAACGACGCCGCCGCACTACGGCGGCGCAACTGATCCGCTGGCCTTCTTGCTGGCGTACGAGGAGGCCAACCTCGAAGCTGGAGGTGACGATAGGGTCTTGGCCAACTGGCTCCCCATGGCCCTCACTGGCGCTCCGCGCGCATGGCTGCTCCACCTGCCGGCAGCCTCCATGGCCTCTTGGGAAGAGCCCCGCGGCCTCTTCCCCACCCATCATGCTACACCAACACCCCCGGTCGTCGCGGCCCTCCTGGGCGGCTCACAGGCTCCGCCTACAAGTCACCACGTCAAGTCGTTCATCCGTCGGGTCACCACCGCTTCCACGCAGCAGGGGGCTCTCCCGGACCGGGCGGCGCCCAAGGCCGGCCTGACCTTCAGCTCGGAGGACCACCCCTCCAACTTGGTCTGCTCGGGTGCGCTCCCCATGCTGTGCACCCACACCATCTGCTAGGTGGCCGTCACCAGAACTCTCATTGATGGCGGTGCGGGCCTCAGCATGCTCTCGGTCGAGGCCTTCAACCTCCTCTACATACCCCTGGAACAGCTGCAACACAGCCGGCCCTTCTCAGGCGTTGGGGGTGGATCATCCAGCTCCTTGGGGCAGATCAGGCTCCAAGTAACCTTCGTCACCTACAGCAACTTCCGCACGGAGCTGGTCGACTTCAACATCGCCCCCATCGGCCTCCCCTACAATGCCATCGTCGGCTACCCAGCGCTGGCCCAGTTCATGGCCGCGACGCACCCAGCGTACAACCTCATGAAGATGCCCCGGGAGCGGCGGTGTCCTCACAGTGCACGGGGACACCGGAGACGCGCTGAGGGTGCTCAAGCTCGCCTCCAAGACGGCGGCGTCAGCACAGCCCGCCGACTCGGAGACCCCCGAGCCCAAGGGGGCTGCACCCGCCAAGAAGAAACAGTTGTTCACCCAAGACAAGGCAGAAACCAAGAAGATACCCGTCGATGAGGACGGGTCCACCAACGCCACTTTCACCATAGGCGCCAACCTCGAACCTGAGCAAGAGGAGGCCCTGGTCGGGTTCTTGCGCGCGAACAAGAAGGTATTCTCTTGGGAGCCTGACCAGTTGGTGGGGATCCCTAGGAGTGTAATCGAGCATCACCTCAACGTGTGCCCCAACGTGCGCCCTGTGAAGCAGAAGGCAAGGCGGCAGTCCACAGAAAAGCAGGCCTTCATCGTCCAAGAGACCCGCAAATTAGAAGCCGCTGGGGTCATTCGCGAGTTCTGATACCCGGATTGGTTGGCCAACCCTGTCATTGTGCCAAAGAAGGGAGGGAAGGAGTGCATGTGTGTCGACTTCACCAACCTCAACAAGGCATGCCCGCAAGATCCATTCCCGCTCCCCTGCATCGACCAGATCGTCGATTCCACCGCGGAATGCGACCTGCTATGCTTCTTGGATGCCTTCTCCGGGTATCACCAGATCAAGATGGCGGTAGAGGACGTCGAAAAGACAGCCTTCCTAACCCCGTGTGGGGTGTACTGCTACACATGCATGCCATTCGGGTTGCGTAATGCAGGGGCGACCTTTCAGCGGCTGATGCACATCACCTTGGGCCCGCAGCTCGGGAAGAATGTTGAGGCTTACGTTGATGACATTGTGGTAAAGTCTCTGGAGGCCAGGACCCTGATACAAGACCTGGAGAAGACCTTCACGAGCCTCAACGTAGTGAACCTACGGCTCAACCTGGAGAAGTGTGTGTTCGGAGTCCCCTCGGGCAAGCTCTTGGGTTTCCTCGTGTCCCACCGAGGCATCGAGGCTAACCCGGAAAAGGTCAAGGCGGTCGAGGACATGAGCCCGCCGAAGACCCTCAGAGAAATGCAGAAGCTCACTGGGCGCGTGACCGTGCTAGGGCGCTTCATCTCTAAGTTGGGGGAGCGAGCACTGCCTTTCTTCCAGCTAACGAAGAAAAAGGGGCCCTATGAGTGGAGTGAAGAGGCCGACAAGGCGTTCCAGGATCTCAAGAGATACTTGACCAGCCCACCGGTCATGGTGGCTCCGCGCCCTTGAGAGCCCCTGGTGCTTTACCTCGCCGCCACTCCCTACTCCGCCAGCGCAGCCCTGGTGGCGGTTAGAGAGGAGCGTCGCATCAAAGCCACATCAGCAGCCTGGGACAAGGCAAAATAGGAACAAGGAAGGCCCGCAGAAACCGCCACCGCGGCTGACGAAGATCAGCCGCCACAGAGGAGTGCACCGGAGGTGGGAGAGGCCCCTCTCCCAGATGGCCAACCTCAGGAGGCCTCGTCGCCTCAGGAGGCGCCATGGTCTCCCAAGGGAGCCACCAGCACTGACGCACCCAACCTCGTTGAGCACCCAGCGTACTTCGTCAGCACGATGTTGCGGGGCGTGAGGGCACGGTACCCCATGCCTCAGAAACTCCTCCTCGCGCTACTGGTGGCCTCGCGCAAGCTGCGGCACTATTTTCAGGGTCATCCCATCAAGGTCGTCTCGTCATACCCCCTGGAGAGAGTGCTTAGGAGCCCTAACTCAGCTGGAAGGGTCGCTGAGTGGAACATAGAACTGCAAGGATTTCAGCTCGAATTCAGCACGACCAGAGTCATCAAGGGAGCAGCATTGGTGGATTTTGTGGCAGAATGGACGGAGGCACCAGGCCTCAAGGCCGACGAGGATCAGTCCCTCTCCCCGGGATGCGAGGCGCCAGAAGGATGGGTCATGTACTTCGATGGGGCATTCTCCAGGCATGGCGCTGGGGCTGGGGCGGTGCTTATATCGCCCACTCAGGACAAGCTCTACTACGCTGTGCAGCTCTGTTTCCAGCAAGGTAAAAAGGTCTCCAACAACATAGCGGAGTATGAAGGTTTAATAGCAGGCTTGAAGGCCGCAGCTGCCCTGGGGGTGAAATGCCTCACCATCAAGGGCGATTCGCAGCTCCTTGTCAATTTCTCCAACAAGGTGTACGAGCCAAAAGATGAGCACATGGAAGCCTACCTTGCGGAGGTCCGCAGGATGGAGAAGCAGATCTGGGGGTTGGAGTTGCAGCATGTGCCCCGTGGCACCAATCAGGAGGCTGATGACATCGCCAAACGGGCGTCCAGGCGGTTACCTCTGGAGCCTGGCGTTTTCGAGGAGCGGCTCTTCAAGCCCTCAGCCTTGCCGTCATTGTCAAACACAGCTCAGCCTCGGGAGGAGCTCCCCCAGCCACCTGCCTCAGGAGCCACGGCCTGTGGCCCGGCCTCAGGAACACACCTGCTCCCATCTATGGAACCTCAGGAGGGGCGCTGGATCACGGAGCTCCAGAGTTACTTAACACAAGGGACCCTGCCGGAGAAGGAGGAGGAAGCGGAGCGTGTAGCACGGCAGGCCACGGCATACTTCATCAAGGATGGAGAGCTCTACCGGAAGCGACCAAACGGTGTATCCCTGCGCTGCATCTCCAGGGAGCAAGGAAAGGAACTGCTAGAAGATATACACGGCGGAGACTGTGGACATCATTCATCATCACGGACCCTCATCGGCAAGGCGTTCCGCAGTGGGTTTTATTGGCCCACCGCACTCAATGACGCCGTCGAACTAGTGAAAGCTTGTGAGGCCTGCCAGTTCCACGCCAAGCAGATCCATCAGCCGGCAGGAGGCCTGCAGACTATACCCCTTTCATGGCCATTCGCAGTCTGGGGGCTGGACATCCTGGGCCCGTTTCCTCGGGCGCCAGGGGGCTACCGCTACCTCTACGTCGTCGTGGATAAGTTCACCAAGTGGGCTAAAGTAGAGGCCGTCCGCACCATCCCCACGGGTTCCGCAGTCAAGTTCATCAGGGGCATCGTGAGCCGGTTTGGGGTGCCAAACCGCATCATCACGGACAACAGTTCGCAGTTCACCAGTAACCTTTTCAAAACATACTGTGCTAACCTTGGAACGTAGATATGCTACGCTTCGGTGGCGCACCCCCGAAGCAACGGCCAGGCCGAGCGAGCCAACGCAGAGGTCCTGAGGGGCCTCAAGACTAGGACGTTCAAGAAGAAGCTGGAGGCCTGCGGCAGAGGTTGCTACGACGAGCTTCAATCCGTGCTGTGGTCCATCCGCACAACCGCGACCAAGCCGACTGGAGAGACCCCGTTCTTCCTGGTCTACGGAGCCGAAGCGGTCCTCCCTCACGAGGTCAGATGTCTCTCCGCACGGGTCCTGGCGTTCGACGAGGCGTAGCAGGACGCCATGCGGGGGATGGACCTCGTGCTGGGGGAGGAACGTCGTCGAGAAGCCGCGCTGCGAGCGGCAAGGTACCAACAAGCACTGCGACAATATCACTGCCGCAACATCCGCCCCACAACTCTTGAGGTAGGGGACCTTGTGCTCAGGCGGGTTCTCTCCAGGGAGGGATTGCACAAGCTCTCTTCCATGTGGGAGGGCCCGTTCAAGGTTGTTCATGTTTCCAGGCCCGGCTCCGCGCGCTTGGAGACTCAGGAGGGGGTGCCGGTCCAGAACGCATGGAACATCTAGCACCTCCGGAGGTTCTACCCCTAAAAAGGCCCAGAGCTTGTGAAGAAGGCGAATGCCTGTGAAGCCGCTGTGTTTTGGAAAAGGCCCAGAGCCTATCAAGAAGGCGAATGCCTGTGAAGGCGCCGCGTTTTGGAAAAGGCCCAGAGCCTGTGAAGAAGGCGAATGCCTGTGAAGCCGCCGCGTTTTGGAAAAGGCCCAGAGCCTGTGAAGAAGGCGAATGCCTGTGAAGCTGTCGCGTTTTGGAAAAGGCCCAGAGCCTGTGAAGAAGGCGAATGCCTGTGAAGCTGTCGCGTTTCGGAAAAGGCCCAGAGCCTGTGAAGAAGGCCAATGCCTGTGAAGCTGTCGCGTTTTGGAAAAGGCCCAGAGCCTGTGAAGAAGGCCAATGCCTGTGAAGCTGTCGCGTTTTGGAAAAGGCCCAGAGCCTGTGAAGAAGGTGAATGCCTGTGAAGCCGTCGCGTTTTGGAAAAGGCCCAGAGCCTGTGAAGAAGGCCAACGCCTGTGAAGATCGCCGCCCGTGACACTCTCACGTAATAATGAGTTGGGGCTGTACACGCCCCGGAGTCTCAGGAGCGCCGGCCTCAGGCCCTGGGGCTCCCTCCCACGCCCAGTGGCAGCACTTATCTCCGCGCTGGTGAGAAGACGTTGAAGACTAGATTAGGTGCCGGGCGCGGCTTTTTCATTTGCTTTCCGCAGTTGGCTTGTTCATTCTCATTCGAAGTTTTATTGAAGCCGTTGCCGTCTTTGGCTTGTGGTTCTTTGACTTTTCGCTCTCCTGCCTCGATTTCTCTTATGCAAGGCCTCGCGAGGGGGGCAGCCGAGCGCCCTCGCGAGTGTTCCTATCCTAGTCGTTCAAAGGTTTCACGACCTGGGTCCATTACAGGAGCACCCCTCTAGTCCGTGCCCCACGGGCACCGCGACACGAACACAGGGCCTGGGTCGGTCGCCCCCCGTGGCTGGGGCCAGGAACTATCCACGCGTGGGCACGTAGCCGGAAGGCACGATAACGGAAGCAAAACGATGATTAACAGCAATAACCCAAACACACCCCCACGGGGCTCCACACTACTGTCTTTTTACGCAGGAAAAAGGGAAAGATAGAATGAATCAGGCGCAGCTCGCCTCACACCGGCCTGCAGGGAAGACTCGAGCTGCCCCCGGGGCTCAGGCCGACTCCCTCTCGTGCTTCACCGAGGCGTGACGGCGGGCAGACACGCTACCACCTCCCAAGCAGATACGATGGCCTGGAGGCTGACCGCGGCCACCGCTAGAAGAGTCGCCGCCTGAAGAAGAACCGGAGAAGCTTGGGGAACCCTGAGCGCCGCCAGTCGCGCGAGCGCTGTCCTCTCCATCATCGCCGGAGCTGGGTTCCCGGCCGCGGTCGTCGCCCTCAGGGCAGCACCCTGCACGGCGACCATCTTCCCCAAACACCCTCACGTAGAGGGTGGCATCACCGTCGAACTTGAAGTGCAGGGTGCACCGACGGCTCAGGCCACGCGCGTGGGCAAACGTCAGCCAAACGCGGGCCAAGGCCAGGCTACCGGCTGCGGAGACCTCCAATGAAGCCCATGAGGCCCGGCTGCAGCAGCCGTCAGCCTGGAGCCAGAGGCCGCACGGGGCGCCGACCGAGAGCTCGCCGAGGAGGAAGCGAGGAAGTGGAGGCCGGGTGCTAGTCGGCTCCGCCAACCACACAACGAACTCCGACAGCACCTCTGCAGCGCGAAAGCGCGGCCTAGGGGGACGTGCAACCGAAGCGCGCCCCCCGGCCGCAGCAGACCGCCCATCACCATGCTGGAAATCGTCTTCGCGGCCGCGGGGAGCTGCCGTGGTGGCCACAGGATGTTTGCGAGGGCGCCCTCGGCCGCGCTTGTGCGGGGGAGAGGCAGGCTCTACCCGGCGAGCCTGCACCTTCTCTGCGGCCGAGAACCTCCTCGATGGGGCCATGAAGAAGAAGGAGAAGCAAAGGGGGACGAACTGGAAGGGCGTGCGCCGATCCGTACTTATAGCCGGCGAGGGCCAACCGTCGGCCCCCACTATCGCAGGTAATCATGACCCGCTTTGCATGCAGGGACTTGTCCAATCCGTGCAGTTGCCGAGGCGCCATGGGGAAGTGGAGACACCCACGTCCAATCAACCGCCACGCGGCGCCCAAGGCCGCAGGCTGTTAGGGCCCGCGGCGCTTCGCGCTTACCCTTTCGCCTCCCTGCACGGCCAAGTCCGGGCGCGCCTTGGGCCCGGGGGCTACTGTCGGCGTTCTGGGAAAGGGGGGCCCAGCACGGCCCATCTTCATCAACACAGACTTAAGACCCTCAAGAGGGGCCAAGCCTCGCGGGGCGGACGACGCGAAGCTTCCTCGGGCACGGCCTCACCAGGCTGGCTCGCGAGGAGGCGGAGAGATCAAGGCGGGGTACCTCACGAGGAGCCCGTGACGCAAGCCATGACGACCAAGGGCGCCAGGTGGGTGCCAGCCCGCGCAGTGCCCTCCTTTCCCCTTTGGTGCAAAGGGGGCAAGCGCAGCCGCGGAGTACCGAGGCATCAGGAAAAGGTTGCCATTTCGGTGCAACGCGAACAAGACCAGGAGGACTGCAGGACGGAGGTCATCGTGGAGCCCAAGACGGCGTCACCACTAGAGCTTTGCGCAGGCGAGGACCAACTTTAGTCAGGATAAGTGTACTAGATGTTCCCCTTCAAAATGGCCAATTGTTGGCGCCCTTCCTGCTCAATATTTGGGAAGAAGCCTAGAGCCTTTGCATATAAATAGGACCGGCCACTCATAGGGTAGGGGGGGGGATCGGATCGAAATCAGAGAGAGAGAAGGGTGACTGAACTCCTCCTGGCAGTTCGTCCCCCCCCCAACAAAGAACAGACCCTCACGAGGCTGTTCTTCCTTGTATTGTTCATCATCATCATCCCAAGAGGCAATCCACCACAGCACACACTGGAGTAGGGTATTACACCACAACGGTGGCCCAAACCAGTATAAACCCTGCGTCCCTGGTGTCGTTCTTTCCATAGCTCAGATCTCATCGAGGCAGAGGGGTGCAGGTAGGTAGAAGGCGAAATCTCCGCGCGCACCCCAGTGTTCGAACCTCAAGGGTCTGCCGGAAACCGAAATCCGACAGGGTCCTCGGGCGCCCGGCCTATTATCCTTTGGGCTGGACTGATGGGCTGTGAAGACATGAAGGCTTTAGACTGCACCGTGTTCGGATTGGACTCTACTTGGCATGGAAGGCAAGCTTGGCGACCGAAGATTCCTTCTTATGTAACCGACTCCATGTAAACCCTAGATCCCTTCGGTGTCTATATAAACCGAAGAGGTAGTCCGGAAAGGAGTACACATATACTCATTACCATACTCACATAGACTAGACTTCTAGGGTTTAGCCATCACGATATCGTGGTAGATCTACTCTTGTAACACTCATATTCATCAATATCAATCAAGCAGGACGTAGGGTTTTACCTCCATAGAGAGGGCCCGAACCTGGGTAAACATTGTGTCCCCCGTCTCCTGTTACCATCGATCCTAGACGCACAGTTCGGGACCCCCTACCCGAGATCCGCCGGTTTTAACAACGACATTGGTGCTTTCATTGAGAGTTCGACTGTGTCGTTGACAAAAGGTTCGATGGCCCCCTCAATCGTCAATAATGACGCTGCCCGAGGAGGAACCTTCCTCCCCGGACAAATCCTCATATTCGGCGGCTTCGTATTGCGGGCATGTAGCGACCAGACCTCAAACAGTCTGATCTCTGTGCTCAGGTGTCATCCCTGGATCAGTAATGCTGACACCACACCGTACTCGGAGGATTTATAACAGAGTAGCAATCACACACTTATTACATCGAATGTCTCAATAGAGAACTTATTACAATAAATATGGCTTAAGGCCATCTAATAACTATAACAGCGGAAGTCTTGGAAGATAAGTGAGTCCATCGACTCCAACGACATCACTGAGTACAGAACCACGACCTAAAACTCCTTAATCGTCATCTGAAAAGTCTGCAACATTAACGTTGCAGCCCGAAATGGGTCAGCACATGGAATATGCTGGCAAAGTAACACATAGAGAGTAATGGAATGAAACAGCTGTACTATATGCATATTTGGTTGGTGGAAAGCTCTATGGTTACAGTTTTGCATAAAGCCAATTTTTCCCTACTACAAAGGATTAAATTTGATTTAACTATCATGGTGGTTGTTAAACATTGAGAATGGTTGACAGCATCCTCAATCCCAATTAAGCATCATCATTAAACAAAACCCAACAAAATTAAATTTTTTAGAGTAACATGTTCAGATTCACATGATAATCCAGGTACTAGATACTCAAGTTGTCCATAACTGGGGACACGGCTAACCATGATTAGTTTATACACTCTGCAGAGATTTGCACACTTTTCCCCACAAGACTCGATCGCCTCCGTTTGGTTTCTCGCACTACATGGTGTTTGAGAAACGGATGACCGAGACATAGTCTTTCAGAAGCGCTAGCACCTTACGATCGATAGACCGTTACACCTACTTTCCCCTACATCTTCTAGTCTACCCTGTAAGAGTTCGCACGACTTAATCAACTATGCTAGAGCCCATAATAGCTTGTGGCTGGACACGGAAGTTTCTAGTATGAAAAATCTCATGATCCCTTTGGGCCTGGGTGGCGGTCCATAAATAAAAACAGGCAATACTGGAATACCCAGGAACCTCAATCGACCCAGATGTGTGTTTAAGTTGCCACCTTAGATAAACCATTAATTAAAAAACTCACATCTGTCATGGATATCACTCACCCAATCCACGTCTACTAGCATAGCATGGCATAATAGGCAAACGTAGAAGTAACTCCCAAAGGTTTGATAATACAATAGGTAATAGGTGCTACCTCAACTACTTCCCATCCCACAATTTAATTCGATCCTAATCATGCAATGTTTGAGGATTGATCTAATGCAATAAAACTAGGTAGTAGGAGGTATGATCAAAGTATTACATGCCTTGCTGATGATCCGCGAAACCTAGAGATTCGAAGTAACAGGCGGCGCAATCCGGGTATTCTATCGCAGACAAACAAACATGCTTACAATAAGTATTCATCTAATGCACGGGTAAAACTCAATTAAGAGATCTAACCAGAAGGTTCAACTTAAGAACTCCGATTTGCAAAAAGAATCAAATCAAACGAGGCAACGAAAGTCCAACGACAAAAGAAACAAGCTTCGTTTACTATTCTGGATCTAGGGAAATTTTTATAGTGTCAAAAACTTGTTTAAGTTGGTTAAACAGATAGAGGGTTTCGAGACGAAACTCCAGGTGCTTGAATCTCCTGATTCCGATAAACGAGCGAAAAGTTATACTAAAACGAAAATCAGAACAGGAATCGCGATCAGAAAAATCGCGGATTTAATCCGAGAAAAAGAAAAACGACGAACGTTCGCTAGAACAAACGAACGGACGAACGCTCGCTAAATAAATTAAACGGAAAAACCGATCTATTTAAAAAAACGAAACTAAAAAAAGATAAAAACCGTGTTTTTTTTCTTTTTTTTCTTTTTTAAAAAAACGGGCGGCGAAAACGAGGTTGACCTCGGGTGGCGGGTCCGGCGGCGACGGTGGCTGATTAGGGTTTCGGGCGCGGTGGGCTGGCGGCTCAGGTCGGGCGGCTTATAAAGGCTTCCCCCGAGCGGAGTCCCGCTCGGGTACGGCCCAAAGTCGGTTCACGTTTTTTTTAAATTATTCCGCGCAGAAAAACAAATAAAAGAAATACTAAACGGACTCCAAAAATCCCAAAATAAATTTTCCCGGGCTTCTAAAATCAAGCCGGACAAGGTGAATATTTATTTGGGGCCTAAATGCAATTTTGAAAAACGCACATTTTTCCTAAATTCAAATAAAATACCGAAAAACTCCGAAATAAAATCTTATTTCATTTTATTATTAAATCCTCAATATTTCTTTATTTTGGGAAAGTCATTTTATTCCCTCTCTCATATTTTTGTAATAGAAATAATTGATGATAAAATAATTAAAATCAAATGATCCTATCCGCAAAATTTGAGAAAACTCAAATATGAAAATAACGAAATCCCCAACTCTCTCCGTGGGTCCTTGAGTTGCGTGGAATTTCTAGGATCAAAACCAAAAGAAAATAAATTATGATATGCAATGATGGTCTAATGTATAACATTCCAAATTGAAAATTTGGGATGTTACAAACCTACCCCCCTTAAGATGAATCTCGCCCTCGAGATTCAGGTTGGCTAGAAAATAGGTGACGGTGGTCCTTGAGCAAATCTTCCTCTCGCTCCCAGGTGGCTTCATCCTCCGTGTGGTGGCTCCACTGAACCTTACAGAACTTGATAACCTTGCTGCGGGTGACTCGACTGGCATACTCTAGAATCTTAACTGGTTTCTCCTCATAGGTCAAATTGTTATCCAACCAAATTGCTTCCAATGGCACGGTGTCTCCCAAAGGTATGTCAGCCATCTCCGCGTGGCACTTCTTCAACTGAGAAACGTGGAACACATCATGAACTCCTGACAATCCTTCAGGTAATTCCAACTTGTAGGCCACTTCTCCCATACGTTCCAATACTCGGTATGGTCCTACAAATCATGGCGCTAACTTTCCTTTAACACCAAAGCGCTTTGTTCCCCGAAGTGGGGATACTCGAAGATAAGCTCTATCTCCAACTTCGTAAACTGTCTCCTTGCGTTTAGAATCTGCATAACTCTTCTGTCTGGACTGGGCTACCTTGAGCCTATCGCGAATCAATTTCACCTTCTGTTTAGACTCCTTAATCAAGTCAGGTCCAAACAACTGGCGGTCTCCAACTTCATCCCACATCAAGGGTGTCCTGCACCTCCTTCCGTACAAGGCTTCGAAAGGGGCCATCTTTAAACTGGATTGATAAGTATTGTTGTAAGAGAACTCTGCATACGGCAAATTCTCGTCCCAACTAGATCCATAATCTAGCGCACAAGCTCTCAGCATGTCCTCCAAAATCTGATTGACTCTATCGGTTTGTCCATCTGTCTGTGGATGAAAAGCTGTGCTGAAATCTAGCCTGGTACCCAAAGTTTCGTGCAACTGATTCCAGAACTTTGAGGTAAATTGGGTTCCTCTATCTGATATTATACTCCTCGGAAGTCCATGTAAGCATACAATCCTGGTCATGTATATCTTTGCCAACTTAGCACTGGTGTAAGTGGTCTTTACCGGGATGAAATGAGCTACTTTCGTCAACCGATCAACTACAACCCAAATCGAGTCATAGCCTGAACGAGTCCTGGGTAATCCCGTGATAAAATCCATGCCTAACTTATCTCACTTCCATTTGGGTATCGGCAATGGCTGTAGCAATCCTGCTGGCTTATGATGCTCTGCCTTTAATCTCTAACATAAATCACAAACTGCTACATACTCCGCAATATCTTTCTTCATTCCGGTCCACCAGAAAATATCCTTCAAATCCAAATACATCTTGGTATTTCCTGGGTGAATCGAATATGGTGAATCGTGTGCCTCTTGCAGAATCAACTTCCTGATTTCCGGGTCATTGGGCACATAAACACGGTCTTTAAACCATAGGGTGCCGTGCTCATCCTCACGAAATCCTTTAGCCTTTCCTTCGCTCATTTTCTCCTTTATAGAGGCAATCTCCTTGTCAGTCTTCTGAGCTTTCTGATTCTATCCATCAAAGTTGACTGAATCTCCAATGCTGCTACATAGCCTCTCGGAACAATTTCCAAACATAGTTCACGAAGGTTTTCGGCTAACTCCCTTGGTATTTCTCCCATCATTAGTGTATTGACATGGCTCTTACGGCTCAATGCGTCAGCTACTACATTAGCCTTTCCGGGATGGTAATGCAATCTCATATCATAATCATTGATGAGCTCCAACCATCTCCTTTGTCTGAGGTTCAACTCCTTCTGCATGAAAATGTACTTCAAACTCTTGTGATCCGTGTACACCTTACAATGATTTCCAATGTGGAAATGTCTCCAAGTCTTCAGTGCATGCACTACGGCTGCTAACTCCAAATCATGCGTAGCATAATTCAACTCATGAGGTTTAAGCTGTCTTGAGGCATATGAAAGAACTCTCCCTTCCTACATAAGCACTGCTCCAAGTCCTCGACGTGAAGCATCGCAGTACACCTCATAATCCTTGGTCTGGTCTGGCAAAATCAACACGGGTGAAGTAACCAATCGTTTCTTCAACTCCTGGAAACTAGCCTCACATTCCTCAGTCCATTTGAACTTGGTATCCTTCTTTAATAACTCCGTCATAGGCTTCGCAATCTTTGAGAAATTCTCAATAAATCTCCAGTAGTATCCTGCGAGTCCAAGAAAACTCCAGATCTCTGCAACTGTTGTTGGCGCTTCCCAATTTGTCATGGTATCAACTTTAGTGGGATCTACTGATATACCTTCTCCGGATATAACGTGTCCAAGGAATCCTACTTCCATCAACCAAAACTCACATTTGCTAAACTTGGCATACAACCGATGTTCTCTGAGCTTCTCAAGTACCAATAGCAAATGCTCCTTATGCTCCTCTTCACTTTTTGAGTAAACCAGAATATCATCAATGAACACCACGACTAACTTATCCAAGAAATCCATAAACACTTTGTTCATCATGTTCATAAAATAGGCAGGTGCGTTAGTCAGACCAAATGACATAACGGTATACTCGTATAGCCCATACCTAGTGGTAAAAGCTGTCTTAGGTATATCTTGTTCTCGAATCTTCAACTAGTGGTATCCTGATCGCAGATCGATCTTGGAAAATACCTTAGCTCCTTGCAATCGATCAAACAGATCATTGATCATTGGTAGTGGGTACTTGTTCTTGATGGTTACTTCATTCCTTGATAATCAACAACCATCCTTAATGATCCATCCTTTTTCTCCACTAGAAGTATTGGTGATCCCCAAGGCGACGAACTTGGGCGAATGTAACCTTTATCCAGTAACTCCTTAATCTGCTTCTTAATTTCCACCAAATCCTTTGCAGGCATCCTGTATGGTCTCTTTGATATTGGCCCTGTGCCTGGTAATAGCTCAATCAAAAACTCAATATCTCTATCCGGTGGCATGCCTGACAACTCTTCTAGAAATACTTCAGGGAAATCCCTTACCACTGGTACCTCCTCCTGCACAACTCCTATTAAACAATTTACTAGAGTCCCTTTTGGCACATCTCGGGATACATACTTGATCCTTCTCCCTTCTGGGGTAGTAAGCAAAATTGTCTTACTGGCACAATCGGTGTTTCCTCCGTACATCGACAGCCAATCCATACCCAGAATTACATCCAATCCTTGTGATTCCAAAATGATTAAATCCGAGGGAAACACACTCCTACCTATACTCAATGGCACTTGAAAACATCCTTGACTGGCCATATACTCCGCTCCTGGTGAGCTTACTAACATAGGTGTTCTAAGAACCTTAGTGGGCAGGTTATACTTATCCACAAATTCCCTTGATATGTATGAATGCGATGCACCAGTATCAAAAAGAACGAGTGCAGTAAATGACTTAACCAAAAACTTACCGATTACGGCATCCGGCTGCTCTTCAACCTCCTCCACGTTAACGTGGTTCACCTGTCCCCTGTTGAAAGGGTTCGGCTTCTTCCCAGAGCTTCCATTGCCATTCTGGCCTTCAGGACATTCATTGGCATAATGTCCGGTCTTCTGGCACTTAAAGCAAGTGACTTGGCTCAGGTCCTTCTTGGCTGGGGTTGATGGGTTGGTGCGATTCTGGCCATTGCTTCCTCCATTCCCATTACCATTCTTGGTGCCATTGTGATTGTGCGAGCTACCTCCTCCATGTGTATGCTGAAAATGTCGTCCCGGTCTAGGGGTAAAACGTGGCTTCTGCTGAGCTCCTGAATTGTACTTCCCTTGTCCATACTTCCTCTTGCGGTTCTCAATCTGTTGCTGCTTCCCTTCAATCATAAGAGCACGGTCTACCAACTCCTGGTAGTTGTTGAAGGTTACTACCATCAACTGCATGCTCAACTCATCATTCAGTCCTTCCAGAAACTTCTCCTACTTAGCTGCATCTGTAGCAACGTCATCTGGGGCATAACGTGCTAATTTACTAAAGTCCTCCACATACTGGCAACTGTCCGTCCTCCTTGGCGCAAGTTGCGAAACTCTTGCTTCTTCATGGCCATAGCTCCTGCTGAAACATGGGCAGTACGAAAAGCCTGCTGAAACTGGTCCCATGTGACAGTGTCGATAGGGAAAGTGGCTGTGATATTCTCCCACCATGATGTTGCGGGTCCTTCAAGCTGATGTGCGGCAAACTTCACCTTCTCCGCATCTGTGCATCCTGCTGTGGTCAACTCTCTAGCTGTCTTGCGGAGCCAATCATCTGCTACTATCGGCTCGGTGCTACTGGAAAACACCGGCGGATTCAGCCTAAGAAAATGGGCTAAGTGATCAACAGGTGGTGGTGGTGGGTTGTTGTTGTTCCCCTGATTCTGATTCTGGACTAGCAACTGCATCAGTGTGTTCTGCTGCTGGATCAACTGGGTGAGCTCCGGTGGAAAGGTAAATCCGGGGTCACGTCTCGGAGGCATCTGAGGGTTTAGAAAAGATGAGATTTAAGAATAGAGGGGGGTCTAAAGAGAAAACACTACCCATATGCACATGAGGCAAAAACAAACAATTCACTTCATTCAATCAAACAAGGGCATACAATCGATCTAACTATCGCAAAAGTGCTCAGACTACTGTATTTACATGGTGGACTACAACTACTGATGAGGTGGTCTACTAGAAATATTCTTCGGTTGCAGACTCCATGATATCTGCTCCGGCTTCATCAACATAGTCATCATCACTGTCATCTGGGTCCGAGTCGGTGCCGTCGATGATGATGTAGTCTTCCGGGTGAATCTCCTTGGGTTCTTCGTCTTCATCTACTGGTGTAGGGCCTCCCATAAATATCCTGATCTTCTTGATCAGATCATCATTCTTCTCCACCAATACTTCAATTTCCTCTTCATAATCTTCACGTGTAGCCTTGAGTTCTTCCTCCAGTTCCTTGATTCTTGTCCTTGCCTTCTTCAGGTCTATCATGTCGGCGCACATCTGGTTCTCCTGTCGTTGAATGTGTTGGTTTAACTCCTGGATAAAAGCTGCAATTGATCTATCCTTTCTGGTGTTGATCATCTCCCAGTGCTCATCTCGGCGCCCACAAATCTGGTAGATAGTATCCTTGAGATCATTGCGGTAGACTTCTCCAATGCGTCCCATGGCGATGTGAGCTGACATGCTCTTTCCTAGACTCCAAGTTGGTGCATCAAAAGAAAACTCCATGGGCTCAGTGACTGGCATGAACGTCCTTCCTGGAACTTGAACTTGAATCATCCAGCGCTCTTCTTCAGGTAAAGTGGCGTTGTAGGTTCCGGTGAAGCTTGGTACTCCTATGTTCAGGTATCTAGTGACTTCCTTCAAGTGGCGTCCAAAGGGTGTATCTTCATCCGGTTGCGTGAACTTGTTCCTTGCATCCGCCATCCTAAAGAGTAGAAAAGATGAGAGGTCAAAAGAGAAGAGAGTGAATAGTGATCTAGGTCTTTAGCTTAGTGGTCGTGTCCTAGAGTCAGCGTGTGCTCTGATACCATCTCTGTAGCGACCAAACCTCAAACAGTCTGATCTCTGTGCTCAGGTGTCATCCCTGGATCAGTAATGCTGACACCACACAGTACTCGGAGGATTTATAACAGAGTAGCAATCACACACTTATTACATCGAATGTCTCAATAGAGAACTTATTACAATAAATATGGCTTAAGGCCATCTAATAACTATAACAGCGGAAGGCTTGGAAGATAAGTGAGTCCATCAACTCCAACGGCATCACTGAGTATAGAACCACGACCTAAAACTCCTTAATCGTCGTCTGAAAAGTCTGCAACATTAACGTTGCAGCCCGAAATGGGTCAGCACATGGAATATGCTGGCAAAGTAACACATAGAGAGTAATGGAATGAAACGGCTGTACTATATGCATATTTGGTTGGTGGAAAGCTCTATGGTTACAGTTTTGCGTAAAGCCGATTTTCCCTACTGCAAAGGAATAAATTTTATTTAACTATCATGGTGGTTGTTAAACATTGAGAATGGTTGACAGCATCCTCAATCCCAGTTAAGCATCATCATTAAACAAAACCCAACAAAATTAATTTTTTTAGAGTAACATGTTGAGATTCACATGATAATCCAGGTACTAGATACTCAAGTTGTCCATAACCGGGGACACGGCTAACCATGATTAGTTTATACACTCTGCAGAGGTTTGTGCACTTTTCCCCACAAGACTGGATCACCTCCGTTTGGTTTCTCACACTACATGGTGTTTGAGAAACGAATGACCGAGACATAGTCTTTCAGAAGCGCTAGCACCTTACGATGGATAGACCGTTACACCTACTTTCCCCTACATCTGCTAGTCTACCTTGTAAGAGTTCGCACGACTTAATCAACTATGCTAGAGCCCATAATAGCTTGTGGCTGCACACGGAAGTTTCTAGTATGAAAAATCTCATGATCCCTTTGGGCCTGGGTGGCGGTCCATAAAGAAAAACAGGCAATCCTGGAATACCCAGGTACCTCAATCCACCCAGATGTGTGTTTAAGTTGCCACCTTAGAGAAACCATTCATTAACAAACTCACATCTGTCATGGATATCACTCACCCAATCCACGTCTACTAGCATAGCATGGCATAATAGGCAAACGTAGAAGTAACTCCCAAAGGTTTGATAATACAACAGGTAATAGGTGCTACCTCAACTACTTCCCATCCCACAATTTAATTTGATCCTAATCATGCAATGTTTGAGGATTGATCTAATGCAATAAAACTGGGTAGTAGGAGGTATGATCAAAGTGTTACTTGCCTTGCTGATGATCCGCGAAACCTAGAGATTCGAAGTAACAGGCGGCGCACTCTGGGTATTCTATCGCAGACAAACAAACAAGCTTACAATAAGTATTCATCTAATGCACGGGTAAAACTCAAATAAGAGATCTAACCAAAAGGTTCAACTTAAGAACTCCGGTTTGCAAAAAGAATCAAATCAAACGAAGCAACGAAAGTCCAACGGCAAAATAAACAAGCTTCGTTTACTATTCTGGATCTAGGGAAATTTTTATAGTGGCAAAAACTTTTTTAAGTTGGTTAAACGGATAGAGGGTTTCGAAACGAAACTCCAGGCGCTTGAATCGCCTGATTCCGATAAACGAGCGAAAAGTTATACTAAAACAAAAATCAGACCAGGAATCGCGATCAGAAAAATCGCGGATTTAATCCGAGAAAAAGAAAAATGACGAACGTTCGCTAGAATGAACTAACGCTCGCTAAATAAATAAACCAGAAAAACCGATCTATTTAAAAAAAGTGAAACTAAAAAAAGATAAAAAGCGCGACCTTTTTTTCTTTAAAAAAAAAACGGGCGGCGAAAATGAGGTTGACCTCGGGCGGCGGGTCCGGCGGCGGCGGCGGCGGCTCCGGCGGCGACGGGGGCGGCTGATAAGGGTTTCGAGCGCGGTGGGCTGGCGGCTCGGGTCGGGCGGCTTATAAAGGCTGCCCCCGGGCGGAGTCCCGCTCGGGTACGGCCCATAGTCGGTTCACGTTTTTTTTAAATTATTCCGCGTAGAAAAACAAATAAAAGAAATACCAAATGGACTCCAAAAATCCCGAAATAAATTTTCCCGGGCTTCTAAAATCAAGCCGCACAAGGTGAACATTTATTTGGGGCCTAAATGCAATTTTGAAAAACACACATTTTTCCTAAATTCAAATAAAATACCGAAAAACTCCGAAATAAAATCTTATTTGATTTTATTATTAAATCCTCAATATTTCTTTATTTTGGGAAATTCATTTTATTCCCTCTCTCATATTTTTGTAATAAAAATAATTGATGATAAAATAATTAAAATCAAATGATCCTATTCGCAAAATTTGAGAAAACTCAAATATGAAAATAACGAAATCCCCAACTCTCTCTGTGGGTCCTTGAGTTGCGTGGTATTTATAGGATCAAAACCAAAAGAAAATAAATTATGATATGCAATGATGGTCTAATGTATAACATTCCAAATTGAAAATTTGGGATGTTACAGGGCCAACTCGCTTGGCCATCTAGAGCAGATCGGCAGCTATGCCCCTGGCCATCAGGTTGGATTAGGAAGCTTGAACCACGCCGCGGATGGCCGTGGAGACTTGATCTTAGAGGGACTTGAGCCCTCGGCGATCGCTCCCCCTCATCCCGATGAATGTGACTTAAATCTGTCATCGGATCACACCCAAGAGATGGTTCCTGCGGCTGCAATGACCTTAGAGCCGAAGCAGATCGAGCCATCCGAGGCCTCAGAGTCCGCGGCGTTGGAACCGCACATGGACTCGACGCCCTACAAAATTCGCTTCAACGGAACTTCGGACTCGTCTCCGGCTATACGTTCCGGACTGTGTACGCCCGCGGACACCGAGCTAGATCGATTATCGATCTTTGAGTTCAGTGCCGCTGACGTTTTCCAGCACTCGCCTTTGGGTGACGTGCTAAAATCTTTAAAGAATCTGTCCATGGAGAAGGACTCCCAGACGAACTATGTCCGGTTCGAGCTAGAGACGGATGATGAGGAATTTTGATTCCCAGCCGCCACCCACTTCATAGCCACCGTCGACGACTTAACCGACTTGCTTGACTATGGCTCCGAAGACATTGACGGTATGGATGATGATGCCGACCAAGAGCAAGGCCAAGACCCGCGATTCACTGGAAATTGGACGGCTACCTCTTCGCACGACGTGTACATGGTTGATACACCTAAAGAATCTGGCGACGACAAAGAAGAGCCAAATGTGAATAGAGCCTCCGAGACACAGTCCAAGCGCCGGCGGCCCAAACACCGCCCCAAGCCCCGCTGCTCAAAGGACAGAAACACTGGCACCCGAGAGAACAGTACTTTGGGCGATGCCAATGAAGACTCTGTCGGGGATACATCCGAACAGGAACACGACAGCAGGCAAGAAAACCCTGACGAGCAGGCCATAGAAGATGACTTGGAGGATGATAGTTACCCTCCACCTTCCGAGGAGGAGACAAGCCTTGGCAACGAAGACTTCATCGTGCCTGAGGATCCTCTCGAGCATGAGCGCTTTAAGCTTTAGCTCATAGTCACTGCAAGGAGCCTGAAAAAGAAACAACGGCAGCTTCAAGCTAAACAAAACCTGCTCGTTGACAGATGGACCGATGTCCTGACAGCCGAGCAATATGGCCTCCACCGCCCAGCCAAGAGCTACCTGAGGTGCAAACTGCTACCTCAATTTGATGAGGAGGCATCGGAGCACATATCTCCCTCGCGTAGTGCGGGCCGACCACCACGTGGTCGGGACAGGGCGGCTGAACGGCCACCCTGCGGTCAGAATAAGGCGACAATTCAGGCCGAACAGCAGCCCGCCCTACCGCCTCGCAAAAACAGGGACAGACCAGCTCGGGACCATACATACGATCTTCGGCAGGAATTGGACAATAGAGCAAGACACAACAGATCTATATACGGATCGCGAGGACGTTTCCATACTCGGGACAACAGCTACCTATTCGGACGTGACAAACTTAATCACACCCGGGTCGATAACAACAGACGGACGCCGTCGGAGACACGCCGTCATGCGGCCCGCTATAGAGGTGCCGCACACCCCCTCTGTTTCACAGACGAGGTGCTGGACCATGAATTCCCCGAGGGGTTCAAGCCTATCAATATTGAATCATATGATGGATCAACCGACCCCGCAGTATGGATCGAAGATTTTATTCCCCACATACACATGGCCTGAGGAGATGACCTCCATGCCATCAAATACCTCCCATTAAAGCTCAAAGGACCAGACCGACACTTGCTAAATAGCCTTCCTGAGAACTCCATCAGCAGTTGGGAGGACTTGGAAGAAGCCTTCCTTGACAACTTCCAAGGTACATATGTCCGGCCACCCGATGCCGATAACTTAAGCCACATAGTTCAACAACCTGGAGAATCAGCCAGAAAATTCTGGACTAGGTTCCTAACAAAAAAGAACCAGATCGTTGACTGTCCGGATGACGAAGCCCTAGCGGCCTTTAAGCATAGCATCCATGACGAATGGCTTGCCCGCCAGCTCGGCCAAGAAAAGTCAAGGTCCATGGAAGCCCTCACGACACTCATGACCCGCTTTTGCGCGGGAGAGGACAGTTGGCTGGCTCGCGGTAAAAACACAGCCAACGAAGCAGGCCCTCCGAAGCCAAAACCAGCACCAGCAAGCTCCGGCGCAACAGACACAAACCCGAAGCAATGGAGATAACACCGATGACACTACCATTCACGTCGGATTCAGTGGCTCCAAGTCTGGCCAGCGAAAGAAGGCCTATAAAAGGAACGGCAGAGGACCATCCAGCTTGGACCGCATACTCGACCGTCTGTGCCAGATACACAGCACACCAGACAAACCGGCCAACCATACTAACAAAGATTGCCGGGTCTTTAAGCAAGCCAGCAAGGTAAATAGCGAAAACAAGGAAGGGGAATCGCAGAGCGAGGACGAAGACGAGGCGCCCCGGCAGCCGAACACTGGGGGGCAGAAGAAATTCCCACCTCAAGTCAAAACGGTGAACATGATATACGCCACACACATCCCCAAAAGGGAGTGCAAGCGCGCACTCAGGGACGTTTATGCGGTAGAGCCAGTCGCCCCCAAATTAAACCCATGGTCGTCAGTCCCAATCACCTTTGATCGTCGTGATCATCCAACTAGCATCCATCATGGCGGTTTGGCCGCATTAGTACTCGACCCAATCATCGATGGATTTCACATGACATGAGTCCTAATGGACGGTGGCAGCAGCCTCAACCTGCTCTATCAGGATACAGTACGCAAGATGGGCATTAATCACTCATGAATCAAACCCATGACAACTACCTTTAAAGGAGTCATACCAGGTGTAGAGGCTCATTGTACGGGCTCGATCACGCTGGAGGTGGTCTTCGGTTCCACGGATAACTTCCAAAGCAAAGAATTAATCTTTGATATCGTCCCATTTCGCAGTGGCTATCACGCCCTGCTCGGACGAATCGCATTTGCTAGATTCAATGCGGTACCACATTACGCTTATCTCAAGCTAAAGATGCCCGGCCACGTGGCATGATTACAGTAAATGGAAAAACGGAACACTCCCTCCGTACAGAGGAGCACACTGCCGCCCTAGCAGTAGAGGTACAAAGCGGCCTTCTCAAGCAGCATTATAATCCGGCTGCCGAGCCCCTGGACATCATCAAGAGTGTCTGGACCACACTGCAGCAGGACAGCTCGGCTCGACAGAGCCAAATTAGCAATATGACCTCCGTCCCAGCCCCGATGAGGCAATGGCACTAATACCGCGCGTACATAAACCACGCACTCAAAACACCATGGGAATCAACGGAGGCATAACTCGTCCGCAGTCCACTATACGGCTTGACCGATACCGGGATTCACACGCCTTTACTTTTGCTTTTTATTACGGGTTTTTTCTCTTTTCGAGGTCTATGCGGACGACTCATTTGCAGAACACACCAAGGAGGCAAGGAGCTCTGGCATAGAAAGGAACCCCCAGGTGGTCTCTATTAACGATCGCCATACTTGTTTTACATACCCTCACGCAGCCCGCCCATGTTTACGGCATGATAAATAGCTTTACTTGCTTATCGCACTATTTGCACAAAGTACGCCTCGACGTACCAATCACAGCACAATGGTGAATGAATAATGGTGTCATCTTATTACCTAATTTTCCTGTTTTCTCACCTATGTAACTATTACTTATTGCACACGTACACTATGGTACGTATTACTGCGCCAGTGGCTTCATTACACCCAACACTACGGCAATAAAAAGTCCGAACACTTTTATAGTATAGTTCGGCACCCCGAACTTATAGCATTATATGCATCGGCTCCGAATCATGTCTTTGGTCAATAGTTGGGTTGCCCGGCTCCTGTGCTTACTACCTTACATTCTGCTATATCGGCTATGGTAGTAAAGGGAGAACTACGGCGATTGTGTCCCGGTTCTTCCGGACGAGCACCTCAGTACAGAAAGCCGAAAACTGACTGTTATGATGCGGCGAGAGCCGGTCAGCTGTTCGAGAGGTTCCAAATCGTTAGAGATTTTTTCCGCTTCGTGTGAAGAATCGGTCCCTCCAATTAGGCGTGTATAGCGCCCATAGTTCGGCCTTCCGAACACTAGGGGCTTCGCCAAACTTTTTTAATTGTCAAACCCCTATGGCTAAGTGAGGGCGGTAAAGGCCGCATAGTCTGATTGCCTTGTTCGTTGCGCTAAACACCTCCTTTAAGGAAGAGAATGTTGAGTAAAGAGTGTTTAGATTTATCCCGAGCACCCCCGTACTATCTACGTGGGGGCAGAAGTCGATGACTGGTTAACCCTCAGATTTCATAAACGGCCGCACAGGAGGTAAAATGTAAATCATAAGCATTATAATACATAACATCACTTCTGCATATTACAGGACAGTATAATACAAATGTTCTCATGGGAAAATGATATCCTTCGAACATTGCTCCGCCCCAAGGTGGGACCCCTCCAAGACGCCATCAAAATAGAGCTCGGGTCGACGATGCTCCTGGCCCTCCAGCGGTCCCTCGGTCATCAGCTTCTTGGCATCCAGCTTTGCCTAATGCGTCTTGACGCGGGCAAAGGCCATACGCGCACCTTCGATGCAGACCGGCCGCTTCACGGTTTCAAGCCGCAAACAGGCGTTAACAAGCCGCTTTACAAGTCCGAAATAGCTGGTAGGTACAGGCTCAGCAGGCCACAGCCGGACTATTAGGTCCTTCATTGCTAGCTCCGCCGACTTGTGCAGCTCGACCAACTGCTTCAGCTGGTCAATGAAGGGAAACGGATGTTCGAGTCCAAGATACTAGGACTAGAATAGCTTCTCCGTAGACATTCCTTCTTCAGCTCTGTAATACTCAGCAGCATCAGATATACTGCATGGAAGATCCGTAAATGCCCAAGGAAAACCCGAATTCGGATAAGTACAAGGAACGTTTCTTACACAAACTTGCTATGCAGCGCGAAGGATTTACCCGCTGTAATCTTCTTAGCCGCCTAAATCTCCTGGAGAGCGTCCTGGGCTTCGGCTCGTGCATCCTGTGCACTCTGGCGGGCCTGCGCCAGTTCGGACTCCTGCGCCTTACAATCGCGCTCCAAGGACTCAAACCTCTCGATCACGCCCTGGAGCTGTTGCTGCGCCTCGGCAACCTGGGCCTTGTGCTACTCGCGCGTGGCGTGTTCCGTGGCCGCTTTGTCCTCGGCCTCGGCTAACGCCTTCTTAAGTGCCGCCACCTCGGTCGTGGCCACTAATAAAGTTTATGACACTTTAGTCCGGCTGGACGGCTCATTTTTTCGAAACATACCCATAGGTTACTACATACCTTGGCTATCTTCCAGCTGCTTCTTCACGAGGCCGAGCTCCTCCTCGGCCTGCTCCAGCTTCCGCTTCAGTCCGGAAACTTCCGCAGCATCAGCTGTGGCAGCCTGCAGCGATACCTGCTTATTCACATAGACAACTCATGTTAGACTCCTACGATATTTATTCTCGATCCTCTGTTTGGCTTTTCCTCCCGAACACCAAACAGAGCATCAAGGGCTACTGTCTATATGGCGATATTTTTCCTACAATCACATTACTCACCTCAAAGCCCGTTAGAAGGCTGGTGCAGGCTTTGGTCAGTTCGCTTTTGACAAACTGAACCTTCTCTATTACCGTGTCCATAAGAACATGATGCTCATCCATGATAGAGGCGCCTTGTAGCGCCTCCAGCAGATTATCCGGTGCCTCTGGTTGGACAGAGGTCACCGATGGAACATGCACATTCCCTCCTTGGGGGGAATGCCGTTCGCTGGACCACGGAGCCATGTAGATCTCCGGAATGGTATCCGGCTGAGGCCCGAAGGGAACTCGGGACCTGTCACCGGTCCGTGTGGAGACTTTTCCCCCCGTATGTCCGGCGGCCGAGGAGCCATCCTGGGGTGTCACCCCGATGGTCTCCTGAATCTCCGCCGGCCTGGGAAAGTCTTTTTGGACACCACCTCGTCGTCGCCCTTGGGTGAGATGGAATGAGCAGGCGACGGAGACATGATAGCCATCTCCTTTGAGTCCAGCGAATCCTCTGTCAAGGATCGCGGGGAGCCGTCACGTGCCGGACTGCAACGACAAGGTTTAATATGCGTCAATATTGCAAACCGAGAAGGTCGGATGTTTTTGATTCTGGTACGCACGAGGCGGCCCGAGGCTTGGTCCGATGAGGTCGCTCCGGACTGCTGTCAACATCCCACCCGGAGTTATCCGTGAAGGAGCCTCTCCCCCTCTTGGGTGCCTCGCCTCCAAACTCAGGGAGGTCTCCC
Organism: Triticum urartu; assembly: GCF_003073215.2. Taxonomy (NCBI): domain Eukaryota; kingdom Viridiplantae; phylum Streptophyta; class Magnoliopsida; order Poales; family Poaceae; genus Triticum; species Triticum urartu. The sequence goes on from NC_053028.1 coordinate 286,267,550, forward strand.
TTTTCTCCCTTCCTCTCGCAGGGGGGGAGTCGCCTCCCTCCTCGTCGTCGTCTTCAGCGGCTGAGGGGTCTGTCTAGTCATTAGACGAGACGACCAAGGTGCTCTGTCGGCGAAGCCGACGCCTGGTCCCCTTGACCGTGGTTTTGACCTTCTTCTCCGGCATGTCGTAAGGCGCCGGAAATAGCATCTTGGTAAGAAGTGGGGTTTCTTCATTTTCAGGCAGCGGAGCCGGACTATTAATCCGTCACGTTAGATCGACCCAGGCCTGAAAAAGAAATTGACAAGAAGGCTTAGTATCCTCCCTCGAAATGTGTCCTTAAAGACTACACCTTGACGGCTTATCGCATTGGCCTGACGCTTAAAGTTGAGCCCGCGATCTTTGGTCAAGGGTGGCGGCGTCTCGCTGCCCTTGAAGAGCATCTTCCAGATATCTTCGTGCATCATGCCGAAGAGCCTTAGCAGCGTCTGGTGCTCGGCCGGATTGAACTCCCACAAATAACAGGTCCGGTGCTGACATGGAAGGATCCGGCGTACAAGCATGACCTGGATCACATCAACTAGCTTGATCTTCCAGGTTATCATATTCTGGAGGCACGTTTGGAGCCCCGTGATCTCTTCCAGAGATCCCCAGGTCAGGCCCTTCTCCTACCAGGAGGTAAGCTCCATCGAGACTCCGGATCGGAATTTGGGAGCCACCGACTAGTTGGCGTCGCGCGGCTCAGTGATATAGAACCACCCCGATTGCCATCCCTTCACCGTCTCTATGAAGGAGCCTTCAAGCCACGTGGTATTGGGCATCCTGCCCACCATGGCACCTCCGCACTCGGCCTGTTGGCCGCGCACCACCTTTGGCTTTACATTAAAAGTCTTCAACCATAGGCCAAAGTGAGCTGGGATGCGGAGAAAGGCTTCGCACACAACTATGAATGCGGAGATATTGAGGATAAAGTTGGGGGCCAGATCATGGAAGTCCAACCCATAGTAAAACATCAATCCACAGACAAATGGATGAAGAGGGAATCCCAGCCCACGGACGAAGTGTGTGAGAAACACAACCCTCTCATGGGGATCGAGGGTAGGGACAATCTGCCCTTTTTCCGGGAGTCGGTGAGCTATCTCCTTGGCTAGATAGCCGGCCTCCCGGACCTCTGTGATGTTCTTCTCCTTAACGGAGGAGGCCATCCACTTGCCTCCAGCCCCGGATCAGGACATGGTTGGAATGCCTTCTCGAACGAGGAAAAGCCGAAAGCTTGGGCGCTAGAGCTCAAGGACGGAGGGACTGGAGATGAAGAAGGATGTGGGTAAAGGAAGAGTGTCCTTATCCCCTTATAAAGACCGCGAATATTGAGCGCCTCCTCACTCGCCTATTCCCGAGAGTCCTGCAAAACGGCACGGTTTGGTTACCCACGCCCGTATTGATTAGAATCACATAATAAGGGGGGCACAATCTTTGCTTAGACAAGAAGTGCCAATGACAACTGCGTCTCGCAATGTGGAGTGGTAGACAAAAAACGGTTCGAAATTGCGACCGGACAAACGCGATGTCATGTTGTAAAAGCTATCAGTGGATTAGACTCGTGTAAGAATATATATTCTCTCTGCGGTTATATATGGTATCACTACAAAAAAAAGACACATCCATGACATTTTGGGCTGAACGAATTTTTTTCTGTCATACATATGACACTTCTATGACGATAATTGTGACAAAACCCGGTATCATCATAGATGTGTTGGGCTCCTACTTCTATGACAAAAAATCATGACAGAAAATGGGCTTTTTGTCCTGGGCGGGCCGGAGACGCAGCTGCATGACATTCTTTGGGCCGTCCATGACGGCAAAAACAATGGTAGAAGCGAGGGCGAGGAAAATTTCGGAGAGTTCCCGGTTACGGTGGGAGGTCATGGGCCGAGCGATGCACGTTTCTCTCATACACGTACGCGCGTGTGTGCGAGGCGTTGGCTCTAACTGAACCTGAGCGAGGCATTGGGCTCTAATTGAACCCGAGCGATTGCACTGCAGGCTACGCGTTACTGAACCCGAGCGATCGATCGATGGCTGTTAACTGAACCTGATCGAGCAATTCCTTCGCTACTGATGCTAGCTGAAGCCGGTCGATTGGATGAACAGTGAGCGTTGTGGGGGGTGGATGAACAGTGAGCGGTGGCGTTGCCTCTGGATGAACAGGACCCCATGGTGTGGAGGCTGGATGAACAGTAGACGGTGGAGGGGTGGTTGAACAGGACCCCGTGGTGTGGAGGGTTGGATGAACAGTAGACAGTGGAGGGGTGGTTGAACAGTAGACAGTGGACTAGCGCGCGGTGGACGCTGGATGAACAGGAGCTCGTGGAGGCTGGAGGAGGTCGACGGTAGCTCGTGGAGGCTGGAGGACGTCGGCGGTGGAGATGAACAGTATCCCATGGAGTCTCGTTTTGCGGTACGCCACACCCCTCCCGATGAACAGGACCGCCGTTTCGACCGTAGGAGGTCCGTTTCATCCGTTTTGTGGTACGCCACACCCCTCCCGATCAACAGGACCCCCGTTTTGACCGTAGGAGGTCCGTTTCCTTCGTTTTGTGGTACGCCACACCCCTCCCGATCAATAGGACCCCCGTTTCGACCGTAGGAGGTCCGTTTCGTCCGTTTTGCGGTACGCCAGACCCGTCCCGATGAACAGGATCCCGTTTCGAACGTGGCCGGTCGAACACAAGGTCGTTTCCTTCATTCTGCGGTACGCCAGGCCTTGTTTCCATCGCCTGTTCCATCCAAGCCCTCCCGATGAACACGACCACGCATTCCATTCTGACCCAGCCGGTTGGCTCCCACGCGTTCCGTTGCCTCCCGATGAACACGACGCATTATGTTGCCTCCCCATGAACACGACGCATTCCGTTGCCTCCCTATGAACACGACGACGACGCTGTTTCTTCGTTCCGACCCAGCCATGTCAACGAGCCCTCGCCGTATGTATGTGCGAGTAGGCGTTCGAGACCCCGCTCATATGTACACATATGTGGCCATATTTTCTTTCTTGCACCCTGGCCGCTGTACGTACATGTACATCCTACGTGCGCGCCTCTACTACGACACGTGCGCGCCTCTACTTCCACCAGTATATATGTACGTACACATTCGCGGCCAGAATGACAATGCTACGTACGCTTCGACAAGGTGGGTCCCGACTGTTAGGCACTTCCTTGCGTGCGAAGATGTAGCTAGTGGGTCCCAGCAGTCAGGGGGCGAATCATTTTGTTTTTTTGCCCAAACGCACTTCCTTGCATGCAAAGGTGTAGCTGGTGGGTCCCAGCAGTCAGGGGGAAATGTTTTTTTCATGAAATACGGTGGCCTGTCCGGTGGGTCCCCGCTGTCAGGTGGAGGAATAATTATTTTGAGCATAATAAGGAGGCACTTCCTTGCTACGGCTGTGGACCCAGCTGTTAGCGTCTCCATGCACAATACTCTTCCGATGTAAGTCTGTAGTTGACCACATTGACCATGCCGCGCCAAGAGCACCACGGCGGTGGACGACAGCGAGGCCTAGGAAGGGGACGACGCGGAGGCAGGGAAGACTCGGCAGTTGTTTCCCACGCGGAGGGGAGTATGACTATACGAGGGTTACTGGTTCGTCTGCCATCGCCGGAGAATAACAGCGGGTGTGGGTGAGTAGAGGGATGCTAGGCCAGCAATGTGAGTACGGTGGGGCGGTGAGGCCTGTGCGGCAGCACAGCCGGCCGCGGGGAGGGAGCAGGCAGTCCCGCCGACGCTTGTTTGAGTGGCTGGAGCAGGAAGAGCAGAGATTGAAGAAGCACGACAGCCGTTGGATGGACATCCAACATTCAGCGCTTGTGCATCAACCTTTTTTTAGGAAAGCCTCAAATCTATGGAAAACAGCATACAACCCATTTTCCATTATTTCTAATAATTTACAGCCCATTTGCTAATTCTTAAGGTTTTTCTTGGAGCCCATATTCTTTTTGTTAGCATTACAGCCCATATTGTGGCCACGGTTAAAAAATTATACGAAATTTTGCATATTTCGGTGCGGTCCGAACTGTTTTGAATCCCGAAATTTCGACTCACATTCAAACTGATTTTAAAAATAAATGTATATCAATATAAAATCCAACAAATTCTCCATGCATAAAAATTAATGTAATTTAAATTCTTGAAATGAAAAAAAAGATATTTGAATCTAATTGCCGGTTTGATGTGTTTAAAAATGTACAACCCATTTCTCATTACTGATGGGCCATTTTCTCGGCCAGCCAAATGAAAGCTCTCCTCGTCTTGAAAGATTTGCAGCCCAACAGGCCTGACAAAGCGACTTGGCAAATCACAAAAAAAACTGGGATGTGGCCGTAGACCCAGCTGTCAGCCTCTCCACCTACAGTACTCTTCCGATGGAAGTCGTTCCTTGACCATGTTGACCACGCCGCGCGGAGAGCACCACAGCGGTAGACGACGGCGAGAAGGGGACGACGTGGAGCTGGGGAAGACGCGGCAATGGAAGCCCGCGCGGAGAGGAGTACCAGGGTTCATTGGTTCGGCTACGGTGTGAGGCTGCCGTCGCCGCAAGGCCTGGCCAACGGTGGGAATAGTAGGGGGCGGTGAGGCCTCTGCGGCAGCACAGCCGGCCACGGGAGGTAGGAGCATGCGACACGACCGGCGCTGCTTTGGGCGGCTGGAGCAAGAGGACCAGAGGTTGAAGAAACACTACGGCCGTTGGAAGGACATCGTACGGTCATTGGAGCTAGAATCGTTCATATTGACTAAGTTGACAAAGCCCTTCGTCCCGTTCAACTTAGTGGGCCCACAAGTCATCCTCCCACCAAGGTGGGTCCCAGCTAGCCGGGGGAGTATTCATTTTTTGTGCATAATAAGGAGGCACTTTCGGTGGGTCCGAGCTGACAGCGGGGGGAACGTTTTTTTCACGAAATACGGTGGCCTGTCCGGTGGGTCCCTGCAGTCGGGGGGAAATGATTTTTTCGCAAAATACTGGTGGCCCGTCTGGTGGGTCCCCACTGTCAGGTGGAGGAATAATTATTTTCCGTGTAATAAGGAGGCACTTCCTTGCGGCTGCCGTGGACTCAGCTGTCAGCCTCTCCATGTACAGTACTCTTCCGATGGAAGTCGGTCGTTGACCACATTGACCACGCCGCGCCGAGAGCACCACGGCGGTGGACGATGGCGAGGCCTAGGAAGGGGAAGACGCAGAGCCGGGCAAGACGCGCCAGTGGATGCCCACGCGGAGAGGAGTACGAGCGTTCACTGGTTCGGCTGCGGTGTGAGGCTACCGTCGCCGCAGAATAACAGGGGGTGTGGGTGAGTGGGGGATGGCCTGGCCAGTGGTGGGAGTAGTATGGGGGCGGTGAGCCCTCTGCGGTAGCACAGCCGGCCACGGGAGGCAGGAGTAGGCGGCACGACCAGCGCTGCTTTGGGCGGCTGGGGCAAGAAGACCAGAGGTAGAAGAAGCACTATGGCCGTTGGATGGACATCATACGGTCACTGGAGTATTGACTAAGTTAACAAAGCCCTCCGTCCCCGTAAACTTAGTAGGCCCACAAGTCAACCCAACAATATGGTGGGTCCCAGCTAGCAGGGGGTATTCATTTTTTTGGGCGTAATAAGGAGGCACTTCCTTGCGTGTGAAGATATAGCTTGTGGATCCGACCTGTCAGCAGGGGGAATGTTTTTTCATGAAATACAGAGGCCCTTCCTGTGGGTCCTAACTGTCAGGTGGAGGAATCATTATTTTGCACGTAATAAGGAGGCATTTCCATGCGTGCGGCCCTGGACCCAGCTGTCAGCCTCTCCACATATAGTCCACTTCCGATGGATGTCATTCATTGACCACATTGACCAGGCCACGCAGAGAGCACCAGGGCGGTGGACGACGATGAGGCCTAGGAAGGGAACGACACGGAGCTAGGGAATACTCGGTAGTTGTTTCCCACGCGGAGGAGTACGAGGGTTTACTGGTTCGTTTGGCATCGTCGGACAATAACAGCATGTGTGGGTGAGTACAGGGATGGCTACGCCGGCGATGGGAGTACGATGGGGCCGTGAGGCCTGCGCGGCAGCATAGCCGGCCGCAGGAGGAGGGAGCAGGCAGTCCCGCCGGCGCTTGGTTGAGCGGCTGGAGCATGAAGAGCAGAGATTGAAGAAGCACGACAGCCGTTGGATGGACATCCAGCAGTCACTTCTCTCGTGTGTTGACTAAGTTGACAGGGTGTTGCGTGTGCGTCAACCTTTTTTTTATGAAAGCATACACGTCAACCTGTAGTAGGCGCACAAGTCAGCCTCAAATCTGTGGAAAATAGCATACATCCCATCTGCCATTATTTCTAGTAATGTACAACCCATTTGCTAATTCTTAAGAATTTTTTTGGAGCCCATCTTCTTTTTGTTAGCATTACACCCCATATTGTGGCCACGGTTAAAAAGTATACGAAATTTTGCATATTTCGGTGCGGTCAACTGTTTTTAATCCCGAAATATCAATTCACATTCAAACTATTTTGAAAAATAATTTATATAAATATAAAATCCAAATAATTGTCCACGCATAAAATATCAATGGAATTTAAGATCTTGTAATGAAAAAAATTGAAACTAATTCCTGGTTTGATGTGTTTTAAAAATGTACAGCCCATTTTTGGGCAAACCGAATGAAACTCTCCTCGTCTTGAAAGATTTGCAGCCCAGCAGGGCCGATAAAGCAAGTAGGCCTTGTTTGGGTATTTCTTTAAAAAAATAGAACTGGGCTAGCCATTTTCAGCAAGAAAAAAACACAACTGTGCTCATGATGTGGTAAACATAAATAAAACCCTGGCTAGACGGGCCACAGCCCCCGCACAGCCCCGTTGTTACCCTGATCCATCGCTAAAACTAGTATAAATAACAACTGCTTGTTCCTCAAAAAAACTACGCGACTTGCTGGGTCCCTGGTGTCAGCCGCTCGTAGTGTAATTCTCTCATTTATTGACTACGTTGACAATGGCGTGAGCCCCAGATGTCCAACCATTAGGAGGCACCATATTTTTGGGCTTGTACTATAGAGGCACTTGCTTGTGTACTGCCATGACGCTGGTCGGTCCCTACTGTCATCCTCTCCACGTACAGTCATCTCCTTGTTCCTCTCGGTTGTTGACAACGTTGACAACACAAGAGGGCGGCGCACCGCGCACGGCGAGCGAACCAAGGCCGCAAGGCGGAGGACGACGGCGAGGCCTCGGACGGAACGAACAGGAGCCGTTGAAGATGCGCTGGTCCAGTCGTAGGTGGAGGGGAGTACGAGGGTTGACTGGTTCGGGCGCGGGTGCGTGTTGGGGCTGACATCGCCAGAGAATAACAGGACGTGTGGGGGAATAGAGGGAGGGATTGGCCAACGTTGGAGGGTACGTATGGTCGGGCGGCAGAGGCGCAGCCAGCCATGGGAGGCGGGAGCAGGCAGAGCCGACTGGGTGGTTTGGTTTGTGCGGCTGGAGGAAGAAGAATACAAGAGATAGAAGATACACGACAGATGTTGGATGTCAATCCAACGGCTGGTAGGCATAATCATTTGTTGACTGGCTAGTAAGTCGACACCACCTTGGATAGGCTATTTCCTCGTGGGTGCCAAATGTCAGAATACAAATCTGTCACGGTCATGCAGCCTTTCCTATGAAAATTACAGCCCATTTGATGTGCTTGTTCGAAATAAGTTTGTGGGTGCTGGTGGGGGCTAATCACTTGGCTTCTGTAATGCACAGTGAGCTCAAGCAGCCGGCGAGAGTGATGTTATTTCCCTTGGTAGGGATTTGTTACAATATTTCACTCTAAATTAAACGAATGGCAAGCCATTTTCCTTGTTTCAAACAAAATATGACAGTCACAGCCGAGTTGAAAAGGGTAGGAACATCTATCCCCAGCTTACAAACTGTACAAAAGCACGAGGGTTAATTGTTCATCAGGTTTACAAAAAAACAGATTGAAAAGGGCAACAACATCTAACTCCAGCACTGTTTTCGGCAGTCACAGTCAAATGGATCGGTCAAGTCCATAGAATGAACATCTTGGGTCGTAAAATTTACTGGATTATGACCACAATATGTTGTAAATAGAAGCCCGACACGTTTAGAAGCTCTTTTGCCCACCTGATACTCCTTTTTTTGCTTTTCGACATACCCATCCATCAATTCAGTAAATATATGGGATTTTGAATTGATTTTATTATTTACTAGTGTGGATGGGCTGTTTTGTCTTGGGCCCAGAGAAACAATTACTACTAGTACAGTGGAGACACTCTACAACTACCCAGAAAAACAATTACTACTAGTATAGTGGAGACACTCTACCGCTTCTGGCTCCTCCTAGGTCATTGAAACGTCTCCCTCTACTGAATGCCGTTATACTTTTGTTCACCGACATGCGGGCCATGCAGCGCGCGGGCCCAAATGCCATCCACCAAATTAGAAGGCAGTATGCAGGCGGAGAGTCACCCCGGTCGTAGCGTGGTAGTAACGAGCCGTCGTATCACAAAACCCCACCTCCCCGCAGTCTAAGTTTGATGGACGAAGAAACGATCATTTCACTCTTTGCTGAATCCCCTTCTCCCTCACCATCTTCAAGAAAGGCAACACTGGCATCTGCCACTGTTCTTCTCTCCGAGTGAAGGGAAGGTAAGCGGATCCGTGATGTTGGTATATTTTTGTTCAGAGAAAAAAAAAGAACTTTTGCAAAGCAGTAACCGATCCTCACTCTCTTTTTTGTTTCATTGTCATTGAGATTGTGTTTTCCTTTCAGTGGTCTCTAGTATTCGTCAGTTTCAGATGGACCAAGGAGAACCAGGCAAAGATTTGCCGATATTGGAGCAGATGCGGGAGGCTGATCCCCATGAGACAGAGAGCTCCAAGAAGATGGAGGCAACCACCGAGCTGACCCGAGATACGCTCACGGCCACTACTGAGATGGCCAACACCCCGTTTGAGGTTACAGCCCCCATGGCACTGCAGGAGCAGTTTTCCCCCTTCGAGGATGCGTCCCCCCCCCACTGAGCTACACAAGGTGATTTCCTTCTTTGCCGATCTCGATTGTGGTTTTTCATCTAAGTACGTGGTGATTCCTTTAGAAAAGGAAGTATGTGGTGATTAATAATGCAAAATTTTATTAGCTTCGATGCCATGCTATACATAGTGGTTTAAATAACTTGTGTTTCTTATACTGAAAAGTAATTCAGAATTTGTTTCTGTTTCAATTAGAGCCCTGATGCAGACAAGGATTGTGTGGTTGTACATGTCACTCACTATGAGGCGGACAACCTGAATATGCGCACTGGGAAAACAGAGTTCTTAGGTTGTTGGATCCTGGAAGCCATTTGCGGTTATACCAATGAAGAGTTGTATTCCAGCCTCACTGTTGTTAGGCGTGTTGTCCAGGGTGTACTGAAGCACAAGAAGTTCAAAGCTACTCCTTCGTTTTTGAGGCATACTGTTCTTGTCAAGCTTATGCAGGAAGATGACGTGGCATGCCTCCACAAACAAGTTTATCAGTGGCAAGGCCACAAGGTTGTCTTCATGAAGGTTCACATGATTGAGCTGCTGCGGGACGTCCTCGGTGATGTTCATGGCAAGGTCCGTCTTGTGTCCAGCCCAAATTAGATCGAGGCATGAAATAGTTGCGCCAGCTAGTGTTTAATAGTAGTTTGGATTGTGTCTAATTATCCGAACCTTGCCTGTTATCGACCCCTCTGGGGCTAGTACTCTGTTTGGATCCGTCTATGGGAACTGCTGCTACTTTTGTGTGCTCGTGAATCATGTGAGAACCATCGTAATTGTTGCCGAAACAGTTGCGTCCTCACTAGTTTTTTCATGAATATGTCAGGTAAGACATAAGTTGTCACGGTTTATCATACAAGCAGTGTGTGTTTTGATGAAATAGAGCACTCGTTCGAGAACCGTGCGCCGACGTATACATAAGTACTTGTAAACACTATTGGTGCTACCCCACTTATAAGCAGTTGTGCAAAACACGGCACATTGGCTCAGCTCGCTTCAACACTAGGCTATCGACCAGCTAACAATCAACAATCTGTTGTCTGCCATATAAGAAACTATGTATCTTGTTACAGTGGTTCATGCAGTTAATTGAGGCCACAATGTAATAAATTCCAAACGTTCACACGCTAGTCCAGCGCTCATGTGGAACACTCACATTAAACTAGTCTTCATAAAAAACTTGAAAAGCATAAGTTAAGCAATTTTATACATCTCAATGATTTATAGAACATAACAAACATATACTAGTTCACAGCAAAAGACAAAGTTGTGAGAAGGTTTACAAATCAGGAAAAAACAAGCAAGGCTTCTATGAGCAAAGGGCCTCCCGGTAGGCTTAAATTTCCTGGAGTTCACTCAGGTTTTTCTTGTTGCCACCATCCAAGGTTCGGTTCTCTCATTCCAGAATAACCAATTATAATTGTGGTCTCAGCTGGAATGCTGAACTGAACCATGCAGTGTACTGACCAGCTGACATGCTTGTCCATTCCACTAAATTTAAGCACCGCTATTTGCAGAAATAAGCAGACCACAATGCCTCTTGTCCGCGCACCTGTCTAAAAAAGCGCCGTGTTGCCGTGCCAGCAAGTCCTCGGCCCATGGATGAACTAGTAGAAAGTGCATTCCAGACTAGGATGCAGTTGTTTTCGCTCGCCCCTGCACTGCAATCAGGAAGTAAAACGTACGAATCAGCTTCTTTTAGATTGCGTTGGTCATTCTACCTTAGTTACTACCAATGTAGGGATACCTTGAAGACGGGAGGTTAGACGACGGCAACGAGGGATAGCCATCTCATTTTGCGCAGTTGTACTAAAACTAAGGTGTGTGCTTTTGATTGCGTAGATAGAAACGATACGGAGACAAACATCCCAAAACGATATGGAGACAGACATCCCTGTTTGCACAAATACGAAATACGGTTATTTAAATAGTGACAGATATTACTACTTTCCACCGTTTCCTCTTAGAACCAAGTCCTAGATTCATGCTACAGCTTTCCCACTTTCTTCCCTGTTTGAACCAACGCTTTGAGTCGACTGTATGAACTAGCTTTACTTCTAATAATAGTAGAAGTCTAGGTGGCTTTGGAACAGCGGACGGAAGTAGAAAAGGATCCACACGAAGGGAGCTGGGGCAGTAGAGAAAGGCAGGTTTCGATGGAATATATACCTGAGGGTCGTCGGCATGTGGCAAAGACGGCGTTGGAAGGCCGCATCTTGGCCACAATACCGCAGGGAGGAAGAAGGGGTCGGAGGCCCTCCCGAGCCGGCGCTCTCTCAGAGAGAACGGCACGGCCGCCGATCGGGACGCGCGGGCAGCCGTTGGTCTCCTCCCTCGCCGCCGACGACAGCGTGAACGATGCACCTACACCCCTGCCCCGGTCGAGGTTGTCCGCCGGATTTGTGACCAGCCGTGAGCTGAGAGAGAGTGTGGCCACCTACGTGTTGCTTAGATCTGGAGAGCATGAGAGAGTGAACGAGAGGAACCCTAGTAAAGCAAGTGCTAAGGCTCCTGCTTTTATATATAGTGGAGTGATTTTGTTGTACCAGCTTCAAAAAAATGCGCTCCTACGTGTACCCGCGAGTGGGTGTGAGAGAACTAGTGCATGCGTGCATCGCTTCTCTTTGTGAGAGTACGATATACTATGCCCAAAGAACGTTCGCCGCAAGAGTAATAGTATAAGTGTGTGACATGCGAGCTAAAATAAAATGTGTGCGCCGTCTTTTGTTTTTTAGAAGTTCTGAGGGTAGGGTGTGAAGAGCACATATGTGCGTGACGTCTACCTGCAGATAGACGGTGGGTGCGACGTGCGAGTCTGCGAGAGGACTTGGGAGAGTCGTGACTCGTGAGGGTGCGTGTGTGTGAGAGAGGGGGGCACGTATCAATGCAATGCATGTGTCCATAAATCATTATCCGACAAACGTTCGCCACAAGCCTTTTCCTGACGAACACCGTAAGAACCGTCAGATCGGCATCCGACAGTGTCAGTTTTGCCATGTCATTTAACAGAACAGCCACTCCTCCTACACACAAATCTTCCACGTGAGTGTTAGCAACTGCCGTATGCTCCCTCCATTCCGAAATGCAGTGCATATATCTTTATTGAAAATTCGAACCTCGCAAACTTTTACCGAGTTTTCATGTACCAAATTGCACATGTAGAATACCATGTATATATCATTTCATTCATCTTTGAGGGGTAACTATAAAGATGGGTGAGGAGTCTACAAAGAAAGACCATCGTATCACCCGCAGCAATTTCAAGCATCCTGTAGTGTCGAGGAATATCATAGGAACTCTATATGATATGATTTTTATAAGATTTTTCCTTTAGAGCCAATTGGTTCATAGGAATAGATTCATATACTCCACATTTCAAAGGAAATAAACATGATATCATTTCTATAGCTTTAGAGCCACTTGGTTCATATGAATGGATTCCTATACTCCCTTAATTTCAAAGGAAAATAATCATTAGCGTATATTCAATAGAAAAGTTCCTATGATATGAACCAAATTACATCTCTTTTCTAATCCCTCCTCATAGGAATTGAGATACATGCCATCTCTAGATTCAATAGAAAAGTTCCTATGATGTGAACCAAATGACATCTCTTTTCCAATACCTACTCATAGGAATTGAGATGCTCCATGTCATCTCTTTCCCTACAACTTCCATGTATACATCTTCTATTCCTAAATAGATAGTACAACCCACTAGTAGCTTTTTTCCAAAACATGCAACTATGGCACAAGAACTATATAGTGTACCAATAACTTTGAAACATGGTCGATGGATGAAGCTAACCCGACAGTGCAGAGATAGGCAAATCCGAGCACTACTGGTCGTTGGATATCATCAACATTCCACTAGATCTGCCACATGTACAATTTAGAAGACTCCATGGTTGAACTTAAGCATAATGCACAAACCTCAAAACACAAGCACTTCTCCTTTGTTCTAGAATCTTCTGGATCATAATTGATTATTTTTTCTAAATGAATTGCCATTATTTGTTTTTTACTTTATGATTTACAATGCACAACCCCATGAATCTTAACATTTTTATAAAACTAATTGATTTTGAATCAGATGGACTATAAGACCTAAACGAACATCTACATCATGCATATATGACTCAAATCTTTACATGCTATAGTGTGTATTTATTCATAATTTGGATTTGAAATCTCATGCGTTCAATACATGTGTACCTTACTAGTTTTGAGTAGAGTAGCAAATTTCACGCGGTACCGGGTATATCAAAATGCAGGGCCCATGCATCATTGCCTTTCGGTCGAACCTACGTCCACAATTTTTTGTACGTACTGTATCTCCACTGGTCCCCGAACCCAAAATCCTGCCTCGTTCCCGTAAAACCAAGCGGCCCACATATATTTAAGGTGTCGACTCGAACCCGTTTACTACGACGTGGCCCCGCACGCCGTAGTACTCCTACAAACCCTACCACCGCACTCATCATCGGTTTTCTTCAAGAGGACGAGGGAGAAGCCGATTTGTAGTGGAGGCGCTTTCAAAAAAAGGATCTGTAGTGGAGACCCCTACCCTAGGGTGCCCTAGGTAGCTGCCACACACATCATTGTTTTCTCTTTTCTTTATGCTCTTGCGCCCTAGAGTGAAATGATGGTTGCTTCGTCCGTCCAGCTTAATGCGGGAAAGGTGGGGCTTTGTGATTTGACCCCTCATCGCTCATTTTCTACTACTGCGTTGCTACGACCGGGGTGCCTCCAATTCCAACCGCTGCTTCGAACTGTAATTTGGTGCATCGCACGTGGAACAAGACGGTGGATGAGCCACATGTCGGCCAAAGGGGTTCTGTTAAGTGTGTCGCCATTTCGTGTGCGGACTGACCCTGCTTGAGTTGCTATGCCAACACGACAGGAGCAGCCTACCACTTGGTTTTGCTCCTTGGTGAATCCCGACTATATTGATCTAAAAAGATACGTGCTGAACTACCCTCTCCGTCTTGGTTTTTTTATTTTTAGGCATCTCGGTTTATAGGGCCTGCGTAGTTCTAGGTCATCCATTTGACTAACTAAATATGAGTTACTATGTCACAAAAAGTATATCATTGGATTCTTAAGCGGATGTAGTTGTATTTAAAAGTCGAGGGCGGGGCTTTTCCTGCGTGGTAGGCGGGGCAGTTCCGCCGAGTCGGTTCAACACAGACGCGAGAAGACGAGGGAGTAGGCTGCTCCAAACGTAGGGCTATGTGATTTGATAGCGAGTTACTGCTGGACAGGTGGGCCCCTGTGATTTGACTTGCCATTATCATTTTAACTGCGGCGCTACGACCGGCGTGAGTCTCCCAATTCCTGACCACCTCCATACATGTGCCTCTCCCAATGCTCCACCATGTAGTAGAGGCTGGCTCTTGCATGAGAGCCCACTTCTCCACTTTTTCCTTGCCTCTCTTTCCTCCACATATGCAAAAATGCCATGTAAAGCGCACTATTGTACTTACTTTTACTTGCTCCTATAGGTGATTAAGCTTGCCACATAGGCATAAAGTCTGAGGTGGCAAGTTAATCAAGAAGAGAGAGACAAGTTTGGTTACCCAAGGAAGAAACGGTGCTAAGCACGTGTACCTAGGTGAAAAGACAATTTTGAGTCTATAGCTAATTAAATGAAGCAAACTTAGCAACACCATTTCATTGGAAGAGGTCACTCCTTGGCAAATGCAATAAATACTAGTACTCCCTATGTCCCATAATATGAGAACGTTTTTGGCACTACACTAGTGTTAAAAACGCTCTTATATTACGGGACGAGGGAGTACGAAGAAAGAGATAGAGAGGAGTAAAAAATACACTTATAGCCAACCTTGTTGTAGTATGAGTGAGTAAGTGATGACTATGTATGACATGCCAACATCAGATAGCCTATGGCACCGTGTTAAATCTCCAAGGGCACGACCGCGCGAGCGACGCGACGCTCGTGGTAGGCGCGACCATGATACGGGCTGCTGGCAGCCCTTGGATCTGAAATTAAACGGTCGCATGCTAATTTGTTGAAAATTTGCAGAATAACCCTCCAGGATAGGATATTCACCCATAGGTCTAGAATCACGCCATGTAACCGTTCGATCTCAGATCCAAGGGCTCTCGGAAGCCCATATCATGGGAGAATGGAAAGCCACTACCCTGGCATTCGCACGCTGGCAGTTCGCTCCTACTTGTCCCCGCACGTCCTTCAATACTACGGCGGTTCACTCCTAGCCGTCCCATCCATTCACATTACGGCAGTTCCACTAATCCTAACCCTCCTCCCAAATCCATGGCGTCCCAAATCTCCACGATCAGCGGTGAGTACAAGGTTAGAACCATCACCGGCGATGAGTTCGACGTCATCTACACCCGTTCTTCCGCGATGGTGAAAGGATGCCTTTCTCGCTTCAGACGCATGTACGAAGACTCAGATGATGAGTGGGTCGCTGGGCTAGATATTGAGTACACCACAGTCCTGGGACCAGAGAAGGATCTAAAGGACGAAGAGAGGAAGAAGCCCGCCATGATCCAGGTTTGCGTGCATGACTTATGCTTGGTATACCACATATGCCATGCCGATGTTGAGTGCCAGTATTTTAAGGACTTCCTCCAGAGCAACCTAGTCAATTTCGTTACTGTAGACTTTGGTAATGACAAAGAAGTCCTGCATCGGATAGGCCTCGTTGTAGGCAACACCTTCGACCTCCAGAAGAATCGGCTGGTGTCCTCTCGTCAGCCTGCAATGCTGACCCTGGCAGGAGCCATGGTTCATCCTTCATATGGTAAACTGGAAAAACCTCCATACACGTTTCATCGTCATGCATGGCAGCGGAATGTACTAGATATAGACCACATCCACTATGCTGCAATAGATGGCTACCTTTGCTTCAATATCTACAAGGGTTGGATGAAGAGCAACAGCCAAGTGTGCGGCTCAAGCAAAGAAGTATCGGCCAAGAGGGAGAGGGACAAGGACGAAGTCGAGGACGTGGATGAGGACTCCGAGTATGGTGGCAGTGTAGTTGCTCATGGTGGTTCTAAACTTCTAATGCAGTGTCTACCGGATTAGTTGCATAGTTTAATTTTCAGGTGTGCTTAGTTTAATTTGAGGGGTGTGTTGTGTTGAGCCCCTAGCAGAACTATGTTATGTTTCTTCTCGTTACTTTAACTCTCCAGTATGTACATACTACTAGTATTTCTTTAATAGAATTTAGCACCCACAATTAAGCACGTACTAGCTTTTTTTAATAGTACTATATGCATAATTTGGCGACGAGCGCTCTCTATATGTACCACCTTTTTTTAATTTCAATTTTTGCTCCATGGCGCAATCCATCGATAGTACTACTGTACAAAAGTATACATTTTTTTAAAAGGCTAGAGTATTGGTCATGACATATATAGCCAGATAAATTCTCAACCTAGAACGACGTGCATGCCATGTAGTAAACCGATATGGAGGAAGTATAGTAAAAATGAGGTGATTTTACCGAGCGATTGGCGGGGGAGCATGGCCTGTCATGTGGTCGCACGTGTCATGATGTACCAAGGTGATGCGCGTGTCCCTCTTGAGGCAGAAGCAATACTATGTGGTTTGAGATGATGGCGAACCGAAGTGTGAAATAATGGTTGCTTCGTCCATCTCGGAAGGTGCGGCATTGTGATTTGACATCTCATTGCTCATTACTACTACCGGGCCGGTACGAGTGGGGTGCCTCCCCCCTACTATTCTGCACTGTTATTTGGTGCTTGACACGTCGACCCGGTTTCTATATGTCACACATGTCGGCGACAGGAAGTACAGAATTCATGAAAGGGAGCATCGACGGAGGAGTATACTACAGAATTCATGAAAGGGAGCGACTTAGTTTTGGAAAAATCTGTTTTTATGGAGTACGTACCCACTAGGGTTTATAGGGCTCATCTAAAAAGCATTCGTTTTTCCGTTTGATAAGTCTCAATTCTACTATGCTAGTAGTAGTACCATTACATGTTGGATTTCGAGGTGCGTTAGATCACCCTACGCAAGCAGTGTCAAGAGGAAACTAACCAATGCATGTACAAGTTCATGGAAATTTAGTGGTCATTCATGCATTCGTTCTAATTAGTGCCTCGGTAAACATAACTTCTTGAGAAAAATGAGCGTACTAATTACTTGTGCAAACTACGAAATTAATTCGACCACTCACCGTCTACCTTGGTTGGACAGATTTAGAAATTGAGCCATAAACTGGAAAGGAGGGTGAGGGAGTCCTGGATTAGGGGGTATCCGGACAGCCGGATTATATCCTTTGGCCGGACTTTTGGACTATGAAGATACAAGATTGAAGACTTTGTCTCGTGTCTGGATGGGACTCTACTTGGCATGGAAGGCAAGCTAGGCAATACGGATATGTATATCTCCTCCTTTGTAACCAACCATGTGTAACCCTAGCCCCCTCCAGTGTCTATATAAACTGGAGGGTTTTAGTCCGTAGGACAACATACAATCATACCATAGGCTAGCTTCTAGGGTTTAGCCTCTTCGATCTCGTGGTAGATCCACTCTTGTAATACCCATATCATCAAGAATAAATCAAGCAGGACGTAGGGTTTTACCTCCACCAAGAGGGCCTGAACCTGGGTAAAACATCGTGTCCCCTGCCTCCTGTTACCATCCGCCTTAGATGCATAGTTTGGGACCCCCTACCCGAGATCCACCGGTTTTGACACCGACATTGGTGCTTCCATTGAGAGTTCCTCTGTGCCGTCGCCAGAAGGAAGGACGTCTCGTCTCGTCTTTAAAGACGGTACTACTGTTGGGGGAGCTTTGGCTATCGGCCAAACTCTCCGGCTAGGCGTTTTCATCATGACCGCCTGTTCGGCCGCCGCGCCGACGATGACTTCTCGGGTCATCGAAAACAGCCTCCACATCAAATCGGCACTCGCCGAACAGATGGATCCAATGGAGCTCGCCTCCTTAAACGAGCTCTTGGATCGCATTGCCGCCTTGGGAGTCGCTATGGACTATGGTCGGATTGGGCTTAAACCCGATCAAAGGGAGATTAACTCTCCACCGGTCACCCATCATATTGCAGTGGTGGAGGAACAATGCGGCGACCTTTCCTCTATCTTGAGGACCAACTATGTCTGGATTCTCGAGCTCTCCAAGCCGGACGCCCGTTCGCGGGAGGACAACATCCAATCCCTGAACTTAGAGTCAGGCAGCGGGCCAGGATTATCGGGTAACACCCCGGAACCGGAACTTCCAAAATTGGAAACGCCTCGGCCCCTGGATCCCAGATCAGGTAAGGGTTCGGATTCAATTCCACCCACCCACCCAAACATAAGCAATCTTTCCCACATCAGGCAAGAGCCCCAGGAAACAGTACATCACTATTGGGCCAAATTCCTCCTTGCGGTGAACAAGGTTAAGGACTGTCGCCAGGAAGACCAATCCTATTTTTATGCAATAATTGCACGGACAAGGGAATCCTTAACGCCATAAATCGCCGTGAGATAACACGCTTCACTGACTTGGCATCCATAGTACGAAAGTACTGTGCGATGGAAAGTGCCTGGAAAACCGAAACAAACTTTTGGGATAATCCGGCCCTGAATACAAACCTAGTCCGAAATAAAAGGGTGCATTATCACAACACACCCGGGTCAACTACCAAAAAGCACAAAC
Organism: Triticum urartu; assembly: GCF_003073215.2. Classification (NCBI taxonomy): domain Eukaryota; kingdom Viridiplantae; phylum Streptophyta; class Magnoliopsida; order Poales; family Poaceae; genus Triticum; species Triticum urartu. Next base: position 286,286,265 of record NC_053028.1, read on the forward strand.
CCTCTACAGGGCACGGAACCGTACTGGAGGGATGGCTCAACGGACCCTGCAAAATTCATAGTGCAGCGGATACAATACCAACGCACAGCCTTAGAGCATGTTGGATACTCCGGCAGGTGGCCAAAAGTGGTGAGGATATTCTTATCCCAAATACCACATAGCACCATCCCATGGATAACAATACAGTGTTAACAGTCTTTGAGACCTTCGCGTCAAATAATAGGCGCAAGCGAACACTCCGCAGCATGGCCAAAATCTGCCACGTAGCAACAATAAATCCATGAAGTGACACGGCTATTACCTTCAATGCCAGTGACGAACCTAGATTCCGAACAGCCCGAGCACCAGCCACACTAGTCCTCAGTCCAATCATGGACGGCTTTGGACTCACCAAAGTACTCATGGAAGGCGGCAACGGATTAAACCTCATCTATGAGGAAACTCTTCAAAAGATGGAAATAGACTGGAACCGCATCGAGCAAAGTAGCACAACCTTTAGAGGAATCATCCCCAGTCGGGAAGCACGCTGTGCTGGGAAAATCACACTAGATGTGCTATTTGGCATGCCGGATAATTACAGGTCCGAAGAAATTACATTCCAAGTGGCCCCGTTCAGCAGTGTTTATCACGCTCTTTTAGGATGGGAGGCGTTCACAATCTTCCAAGCCGTACCCCATTACGGGTACATGAAGCTCAAAATGCCCAGGCCCAACGGAATCATCACTCTTGCCAGCGATCTGGACACGCACTCTGCGCCGAAAACAAAATAGCCGCACTGGCCCTCGAGGCACTATCCGAAGCCCTCTCGGCCGAGTAATTAACCACGCTACGCTCCACAGTGGACAGGGACGACGTGATACTCGACAAGAGATCCAAGTCCACCTCTTTCAAACCAGCAGATGAAATAGTCAAATTCCAAGTCCACCCAATGGACCCTACAAAAGCAGCCTCCATCGGGGCACCATTAAACCCCGTTGTGGACGCCGCACTACGAGAATTCCTGCGCGAGAACTGGGACATATTCGCCTGGCATCCCTCAGACATGCCAGGAATCCCACGCAGGCTGGCCGAGCATAGCCTCAATATCCTAAAGGGATTCAAGCCGGTCAAGCAAGCTCTTCGGTGTTTCTCCGAACCTAAGAGACATGCCATGGGAGAGGAACCAGCCAAGCTATTGGAGGCCGGATTCATCAGAGAAATAAAACACCCAGACTGGCTAGCAAACCTGGTGATGGTACCAAAGAAGGACAAATTCTGGCGCCTTTGTGTTGATTTCAAAGACCTCAATAAAGCTTGCCCAAAGGATCCCTTCCCCCTCCCACGCATCGATCAAATCATTGATGCTATCGCAGGACACGAGTCATTGTGTTTCCTCGACGCATACTCCGGTTACCACCAAATCAAGATGGCGGAGTCCGACCAAGCCGCAACGACATTCATCACACCATACGGTCCCTTCTGTTTTAACACAATGCCTTTTGGGCTCAAAAACGCCGGCGCAACATATTAGCGCATGATTCAGACATGTGTGGAGAAACAAATCGGCAAAACAGTGGAGGCATACGTAGACGATGTGGTCATCAAAACCAAACACGTCGACTCTTTGATAGACGACTTGAGGCTCACATTTGATAACCTCCGAACATACGACATCAAGCTCAATTCAGAAAAATGCGTTTTCGGCGTACTAGCCGGTAAGCTCCTGGGTTTCATTGTCTCCAGTAGAGGTATTGAAGCTAATCCACCCAAAATCCAAGCTTTGTCACAGTTGGCTACCCCAACAGACCTCAAACAAATCCAGAAGTTAACTGGATGCGTGGCGGCTCTAAGCCGCTTTATCTCCCGCTTTACCCCTTTATCACCTCCTTCGGCGCACCGAACACTTCGAGTGGACGGACGCGGCCACAGCCGGATTGGAAGAAATAAAGGCCATCTTGGCAACCAATCCAATCCTAGCCGCGCCAAACATTGGCGAACCAATGCTGTTGTACATTGCAGCAACTCATCAAGTTGTAAGCGCGGTGCTCGTTGTCGAACGGTAAGCGGACGGACATAAATTCCCTCTTCAAAAGTCGGTATACTATGTATCCACTGTCCTCACTCCATGCAAATCATGGTACCCGCACTACCAAAAGATAGCATATGCGGTATTCATGGCATCGCGGAAGCTGCGACACTACTTTCAAGAGTGTTCGATTATAGTAGCCTCGGAAGTGCCACTTAATGATATTATAAACAACTGCGACGCTACGGGCCAGATTGCCAAATGCTCCATTGAGCTCCTCCCATTCGACATAACATGCAAACCTCGACGAGCTATTAAGTCGCAGGTATTGGCCGACTTTGTCACCGAATGGACGGAGGCCGAACTCCCTAAAGAGTACGGCGCATACTCCAATTGGATCATGCACTTCGACGGTTCTAAAATGCTGGCTGGTCTAGGGGCTGGCGTCGTCCTAACGTCCCCAACCAGAGATACAGTTCAGTACGTATTGCAAATATTGTATACAGACTCCAACAATGCAGCCGAATACGAAGCTCTATTGCATGGTCTTCGGATGGCAGTCTCCATGGGCATTCAACGCCTGGAGGTGCGTGGGGATTCAAACCTCGCAATATCCCAAATAAATGGAGACTTTGACGCCAAGGATCCAAAAATGGCGGCCTATCGAAACGCCGTCCTAAAATTGTCAGCTCGGTTCGAGGGGCTCAAATTTCACCATGTGGCTCAGGAAAACAATCAGGCGGCGGATATCCTCGCCCGTATCAGCGCAAAACGTGATGCGGTCCCCCCCCAACATATTTTTGGAAAGGCTGTTCAAGCCATCCGTAGTATGGGAAGGGGACACTGGTAACAATAGTCCGGACCCGGCCAAAATACCCGATACCGAACTCTCTGACACAGTCAGAGGCTCCGCCACCGAAATAACACCTTCAGCCCACGAAATAATGGCCATTATTGCCCCGTGGACAGAACCATTCCTGGCCTACCTAACTAGACAGGAACTTCCGGAGGACCAAAATGAGGCACGCTGCATAGTGCGGCGATCCAAGGCCTACAGGGTCCATGAGGGAGAACTGTACAAAAAAAGCACTACCGGAGTCCTTCAAAGGTGCATCTCCAAAGAGGAAGGGTGGAATCTTTTGGCAGAAATTCACGCCGGACTCGGCGGTCATCACGCCGCAGCTCGGGCTCTTGTAAGCAAGGCCTTCCGTACAAGATTCTATTGGCCAACGGCCCGGGCAGATGCACAGACTTGGTCCAACGCTACGCCGGTTGCCAGCTCTTTGCAAATCAAAGTCACATGCCACCTACCGCCCTCCAAACAACCCTCATTACATGGCCCTTTGCGGTTTGGGGGCTTGACATTGTTGGACCCCTTAAAGGGGGAACCCACAAGAAAAAAATACTTATTGGTCATGGTGGATACATTCACCAAATGGATAGAGGCCAAACCTGTTAAAACAGCCGAATCCGGACCGGTGATAGACTTCATATCCGGGGTTGTACACCGTTATGGCGTCCCCCACAGCATCATCACTGATAATGGCACGAACTTCACGGCCGACGAGGTAAAACTCTAGTGCAGCAAAATGGGCATCAAGCTCGACTATGCTTCAGTCTATCACCCACAAACTAATGGTCAAGTCGAGCGAGCAAACGGTCTTATAATGAGCGGCATCAAACCCAGATTAGTGTGCTCCTTAACAGAGTCTAGCACGCACTGGGTAGAGGAGCTCGACTCCGTACTCTGGGGGCTGCGGACCATGCCGAATCGTAGTACCGGATATACACCCTTCTTTATGGTGTACGGCACAAAGGCAGCCTTGCCCTGTGACATAATTCATGACTCACCTCGAGTGCGCATGTACGAAGAAAGAGAAGCTGAGCTCGATCGGCAGGACAGTTTGGACACCCTGAAGGAGGAGCGCGACGTAGCCAAAGCCTGTTCCGCATTTTATCAGCAACAAGCTCGCAGATACCAAAGCAGAGAAATATGGGCCAAAACTTATAACGTTGGCGAACTAGTTCTACGCCTGCCGGATAAGAAAAAGAACAAGATCGAGCCCAAATGGGAAGGTCCCTTCATTATTGACCAAGTTCTGACCGGTGGAGCGTACCGACTGCGAGATGCATTGACTAGTCGCCTCGAGCCGAACCCATGGAACGCGGCCAGGCTCCGAAGATTCTACGCCTAGCACCGGACTCTATGTTAGTCCCCTCCCTTTGTCCATTTTCTGCATATACATTATCTGTCTTGTTTCTCTTTCTTTCTTTCTTTTATTATTTCTCTAGGCCTTCAAGGGTCACCTTGTGCCTCGCTTTCACATTACAGATGCGCTATCCGCACTCTTCATACCTGGGGGCTTCTTTCACAGAAGCTTAAATTATTTATCTGGGCCTCATGCCCCACACATGTGTTATACTTCCGCATGTACCTTTTTTCACCATTATATGCATCGATATGACTTAAGTTTTGGCCAAGCTGGGTTGCCTGGCTCTTGTATTTATGCCCTACCTTCCCGTTAATTCGGCTAGGGCATAAGGGGAGCACCTCTGTGATTGTTACTGCCCGGTCAGCCGGATGTGTAGCTCAAATTGGGTGAAGCCGAAAGCTAGCGTTCTTAAGGGAATATTCGGTCGGTGAACACAATATGATTTTTATTTATTGTCCATATCTGCCCCCATATGTTTTTCCTGCATTTCCTATCGCAGTCCGGACATGCACTTTAGGGCATGCTTACCCAGGGAAAGGAACCCTTAACGGAACTATTCTCCCTGGAAGATGTTTCTTACTACCCATGTAATATAACATAACTAGTTGGGCACTTGTCTGATAAAGCACTAATGACCCCTATGCCTGGTCTCCACGCATACCCCGGTTCTTATATAACTGAGCGGGTATACGGATACACTTCAGACTATTGGGCCCGGAGGTTGAAGCGAAAAGGTCTGCAACGACAAATGATCTACAATCCGGCTAGAAGGCATTATACATGTCACTTTAATTACATAGTCATGCAGACTGACTAAATTGCTCTTCTATACCATCCAACAGGCGGTCTAGCTTACAATCCTATTGAGAATACTTTGCGGCTAATTCTACTTGCCCATAAACTAAGCTAACGGGGATCTCTTTTCCGTCGGGCTCCACAGGTCCGACCTCGGCCATGTGATTTGGGTCTACCTTGGTGTACCTCGTCTTCACCATGGCCCAGGCTTCTCTGGCACCCTGTCGGCAGGCTGATATCTTCCATAATCAGAAGTGCCACCGTGCTCCCTTGAGCTTCTCTGCAAGCTCTGCAACGCCCTCTGGCAGGGAGACGGATGGCCACAAGGCCTGGGCAACACCCTGCATCACCTGCCGAACTTGTTCGTGCAGATGTGACAGCTCGGACAGAAGATCACCCACAGACCCGGGCATTTCCTCCGCGAGATGACCCGTCAGCAAACCTACAGACATAACACTGTTAGTCGGCTTCTTCACCGAACTCCTTTAAAAGGATTAGTTCAAGCACTTACTGAAAATGTCGCGCCGAAGCCGCTTATTCTCCTTCTCAGAGTCTGCAAGCTGGGCCCGAACGTCTTTTAGTTCCACGCTCAGCTTAATATTGGCATCTTGGAGATTGTTTTTCTCCCGCCTAACAACGGTCAGCATGCGTTTGCCAGCCTCTAGCTGTCGCATAACATGCTGGTCCTCCGGATTCTCTCTGGATTCATCTGCAACATCTGTTGTTAGATCTGCAGCCATGCCGCACGTTATATGGTAACCATCATTCTTTAAAGTAAATGTTACCAGCAGGTGACTTTTTCGGTTCCTGCAATGCGGCCACAGCAGCCCGCAGTTGGGTCTTGCATTCCTCCAGCTCCTGTGATAGCCTAGTATTCTTATCTGTAAGAACCTGCATAATAAAGATGATCCTTAAATCAGTTCTGCTAACTGTTTCAAGTCTCAGGGGCTACTGATACATATAAATCGGTAGATTTACTCACCCGTACATCCTTTAGATACTGATCCGTGGCTCTGGCTAGACCATCTTGAGCAGCACGGAGGTACACCTCTCCAGAATTGAAGGCGTCAAACGCCTCTGGTGAGAAACAAGCGTCACGGAGTACGGCCCGACGGCGCTTATGATTCATGGCACTTTCCACTTCTGAGTTTGTAGCGGATAATCTATCTGCATCCTCTGTAGGAGGATTATCCGGCGCCTGTCCCATATCGGCTTCTGCCTCCATGTCCGGTCCTGGCGCCCGACTGGTGGAAGCGTGATTGGCAACATCGCTAGACATATTCCGGCGAGCGTTTTTTCTGTTAAAGAAACACGGGCGTCATTACATTTCGAGAAAGACGAAAACCACGGAGCGGGGGTTGTTATACCTTTGCGCCGGCGTCTCCGTCCTGACCGCCTTCCTTTTTGGCCTACCCGACCTCGGTGCCTCCTGTTGGCGCGTTGCCGTGGGTTCGGCAGGGCGTCCCGAATGCCTTCCCTGTAAAATGCCATGTGTATATGGTGGGTGAAGTGTCTAAAAGGGGATCCTAGTTTTGGATTTTGGATTTTTGGTTTTTCTTACGTGCGATGTAGGGAGCAGTCCGGGATAGTCGGCCGTAACGGCCACCATGGCATCGTCGCAGCTTAACTGATAGAACTGCCGATCTATCAGCTCCACGGATATAACCGAATCTTCTTCAAGTCCGGAGTCGAGGGCCCGGTCAGGGTCCTCTAGTTGTGGAGAAGGGGTGCTGACCTCCTTTATGGCTTTCATAGTTCCTGACGCAAAGTGGCAAGGTGAATACTTACGACAAAGAATGCGGGAAAAATGGGAGCAGGGAGATATAACTTACCCAGCTTGGAGGATTGTACATGGAGAACCCATCCCGTGGCTTGATGCGGGTGAACTCCTCTTCCTCACCCTTGAACAATTCGGACAGAATTTTCGCTGAAGCGGCGGCATTTTCCGGACCCTTACTCCCACAGCAGGTGGCGTCATCTGCCCCGTTATAACACCACAAGGGGTGCCCACGATATTGAAGTGGCTGCATTCCCCGCATTATGCAAATCGACATAACTTCGATTATTGTCAATCCTGATTGAGCCAGAGCTTTGATCTGGTTCATCAGATAGAGGACTTCTCTGTTGTCTTCCACCTGGGGGCTCCGTGGGCGCCAACTTCAGCGTTTCTTCAGAGGGGCATTGTTCAACTCAGGAAGACCCTGCCGAACAGGGTCCGGAAGGGGAACGTCCTCCATATAAAACCATTCTGAAGGCCAGCCTTCGGGTGACTTCTTCAGAGTACCGGAGAGGTATCCGGTATCGGCGATGCGCCATATTTCGGCTCCGCCCACTTGATAAAGTGACCCCTCTGTGTGCGAGGGACGAGGCAAAATAGCCTTTTCCATAGCTCGAAGTGAGCCTCGTAGCCCAGGAACAACTCGCAGAGAGCCACATAGCCGGCGATATGTAGGATGGTGGCGGGGGTAAAATGGTGTAATTGGAGGACGTAGAACTCCAGGAGCCCGCGGAGGAACGGATGAATTGGAAATCTGAGTCCCCTTAATAGATAGGGAACAACACAGACCCGTTCCCCCATAGAGGGACAGGGAAAGCTCTCCGCTTGCTCCCCGCCATTATAGGTGGCAAGCCCGGCTCGAACGGCACCATGTACGCCAGAGGGAGAAATCCCTTAGTCTGCAGTTCGACTAAACGACTGTGCGGGACTGAACACCTCTCCCAATCACCAGGCTTAGGGCTTCAGGGGCGGGAGGAGGAGTTGCGGAGGTCAGCCATGCTGGAATGGATCTTTCCGGAACGCGCTCTGATGGACTCTCGCTGGGGGAGGATGGTATGGATCGGATCTAAGGATCCCCACCCCTTTAATAGACAATTTATTTATCTGGCTAGGGGGGCGAATGTAAAAACGCCCTGGCGCCTCGTATTCATTCGACGCGTGGGAGAAAGCCCTTATTGGGCATAGAAGCCAAGAGGTCCAAACATTTATGGGATCGGACACTGCTTTATGGACGTTCGAAAGATGGAGAAGAACCCGCCTTGCACTGTCGAAGACAATACTGTGCGCCGGACTCGTCGTCATTGAAGCCTGGTTCAGGGGCTACTGAGGGAGTCCTGGATTAGGGGATATCCGGACAGCCGGATTATATCCTTTGGCCGGACTGCTGGACTATGAAGATACAAGATTGAAGACTTTGTCTCGTGTCCAGATGGGACTTTACTTGGTGTGGAAGGCAAGCTAGGCAATACGGATATGTATATCTGCTCCTTTGTAACCGACCTTGTGTAACCCTAGCCCCCTGCGGTGTCTATATAAACCGGAGGGTTTTAGTCCGTAGGACAACATACAATCATACCATAGGCTAGCTTCTAGGGTTTAGCCTCTTCGATCTCGTGGTAGATCAACTCTTGTAATACCCATATCATCAAGAATAAATCAAGCAGGACGTAGGGTTTTACCTCCATCAAGAGGGCCCGAACCTGGGTAAAACATCGTGTCCCCTGCCTCCTGTTACCATCCGCCTTAGACGCACAGTTCGGGACCCCCTACCCGAGATCCGCCGGTTTTGACACCGACAGAGGGAGTAGTAACTTTTGTCTCGATTACTATTTGTGGCCTTGTATAGATGCAAAATGTATTTTTTATAGTGGCCTTGTATAAGTAAATGGAGGGAGTACTAACCATAGTACGTAGTAGGGACGAGGAGTAAACAGAGGGAGTAGTAAAATTTTCTCCTCGTGCTGCGAGCCACCACGCGCGTGGGCGAGGGAGCGGGCGTAAAGGTGTACAGTAGTAGTAGTAGTAGTAGTAGTAGTAGTAGTAGTACTACTACTCGTAAGCAAGCTTCACCTCATCCTGCGAGCCACCGCGCCTGGGAGCGGGGGAGACGGCGTACTAAGCAAGCTTCTCCTCGTTCTGCGAGATGATGGGACACATCAAAAGTACTCCAGTGTATAGAGCCTTGCCTCTAAGGTAGGCCCCACATGGTTTGCCTCTTTTTTTAATTTAACATAACGCGTCAAGTCGCAATTTGTTTGTTCACCCGTGGTAGACGATCCTCCCTCCACCAAGTGGACAACTAGTACACGTGCCAAATTACCACGTGGGCTGCCTTTTTCGTACATAAATGAGCTCCGCCCTGTACCCGCGCGGGTGTGGTTGGGAAAGAGACAGGAGTACGTGCGCCGTGCGTGCACCTCTTCTCTTCTTGCACGTCCCCCACCTACATGGGTGTGTGTGAGAGAGATACAAACCTAGACATAATGCACCGTCCATCCCCATGCCTCCGCCCAGTCCGACCACAAGTCACCACCACGCCCCACTCCTCCTCACCTTATCTCTCATCTTTCTCCCTCCATTTTGATATACAAGGGGCCACTATCAAAATTAAAATTTGCAGATATACAAGGCCACTAACACAAATCGATGCAATATTAATGGTGTTTGCCTCATGGTACTAGCAAAGGAGGACATTAATTATCCCTTGCATGCATGCGGGAATTTGTAAAAAATGCATCTTGATGTTCCGTGCAATGCACGGGCATCTTGCTAGTCCATGAAAACAACACATGGCAAAATTCCACGGCGAACGAGGGATTTGAATCTGTTGGGAGGGGTTGTTTGGATCTTGCCCGGGGTGGCCAAAACATTGGCGACCCTTTTGTCCACCGGTGCCTTTGTCATCGATGAACGAGGAATGGCTCGGGTGCTCATGCTGTCATGCATCCTCCAGCGCACATTGGAGACGAGCTCACACGAGCTGTGTTATTTTGTCCCACAACGCCACCCGAGCAGCCCGCAGACCGACCGGCGACCCGCAAATTACGCCACCCAACCGTAGCCGCACACATTATGACAGCAACTCAACCAACCGGACGAAATTCACGCAAACATGTAGATAAACTGATATTTCATATAAACAATGACATAAATCATATAAAATACCAGATTTTCATACAAACATGACGGATTTCATTACATTCAAATGAACTACACGGTCCTAGTTCTGGACAGCACATGTATATAATACCTGGCCTAAATGGTCGCTCGCCGATCGATTTGTGTTCCTCATGTCCGGCAGCACGATCACCGGACTGCCGGGAGCCCCGGAGGTATATGCTTCAGTGCAAAGGACATATCGCTTCCCCACTGCCCAACTGATATCATTGGCTGGTGCCGAAGATGATGGTGGCCGGCACCGGTTCGAGTTCATCACCAGCCACTACTTCGCCATGGCCGGCACCGGCTCGAGTTCATCCTAACATTCCCCTCTTCCGTGAAGCCCATGCGAGGTCGACGAAGGTCCTCGCAACAAAAGGATCCCGCAAGACACCTGCTGTGTACGCCGGCGTCGCCTCCACGGTGGCCTTCATGGGACCCAAGTGGCGGCGGCCTCCCATGTTCTACTTCTCCACGATGATGGCGGCGGACGCGGGGCGCTGGCCACCGACTCGTCGCTCTCCGCGCACCCGGCTTCTGTCGCTGCTTGCATGGACGGCCGCCGGCATGGGAGTCTCGGCTACAGAAACGGGAGACGCGGTACGAGGCGGCAGCGTGGACGGCAGCAACGACGCCCATGCGCCGCTCCTCGTCGAGCTGGCCTGGAGCGGCAAGTTGCTGAACCGCGCGCCGGCTTGGGGCGGCAACTGGCTCCGTTGGGCGAGAGGAGGGAGGTGGATCAGTGAGCTGCATAGCTCGTATCCGGCAGGCTACCTAGCCGGCTTGGATGCGGAATAACTACTCTTCGTAAGCCATCGTAAGAGTGGACAAAATGGTGGAGGAGATAGGGGAGCGGCGGAGGTGTGTGATTCTTGGTCGGCGTTTGGCCTCGTTTAAATAGGAGATTAAATAGACGGCGGACGGGAGGAGCTCGGCCGGCGTTGCGTTTAACACCGGCCCAGTCATGAACGGACATGTGCCCAGAGTGGGTTTCTCGGCTTCCACACGGGCGGGTTTCATGGAGGCGTTTGAATGCAGCACAGAGGCGTGTTCAGCCGGGCATGCCACGAGTGGCGCCCTCGACTCTGACCTAGGACACCGCGCCGTTCTTCCACTGACATGTGGGCTCTTTTGGTGCATGGCCTGCATGTTAGTGACCCAATGCAGGCAGCGCACAGCAGAGGAACCTTTGGTTGGCTAGGGCGGTCAGAAGCCGGCATTTCATAAACCGATGATTGTTCATTGAGTGTGACGTCATCTTTTTCATATAGATAAGCCTACTATGTTGATAGCCCGTTCGATATGTTGTGATTCATAAAGACCGCTGCAAACACCAATGTTCTGCTTATCACAGATAAGATTGATTAGTACCCGTAACAATCCATGTCCTTAACAAAGGGTGCATGCACGTATAGGTTGAGCGTGTGTCTTGCGTCATGTGTTGTGTGCATGCAGGCGTGCGAGTGTTGCGTGCGTGCAAGGGTACGTTTCAGTGTTGCATGCATGGGTGCGTACGTGCGTGTGTTCGAGAGTGCATGTGTACGTGTCAGTGTTGCACGCCAACATGCGTGCGTGTGTACGTGTCAGTGTTGCATGCCTACATGCGTGCGTGTCTTGCGTGTGTGCATGTGTACGTGCGGGGTGAGGCTACACGTTAGTCGACTGACTTTTTCATCTCTGGTCATTAGATTTTCCAGCCGTTGGATACGAAATCAAGGGCCTCCAGTTTATCATCAAACTCCACCCCCCCTGAGCCGCCAGCCACCACCAGATGAACCGCCAGCCCCCGCCGCCCGCGGCCGGCCCGCCCTCCCCAAAACCACTCCCCACCGCCGGTCCGCCGCAGCACCGGCCATCCCTCTAGCCTCCCCCCACCGAGCTTTTTCTCCAAGGATCCCCACCCCACCTCCCAATGAACGCCCCCCCAACCGCCGGTGACTGCCAACCAGAGGTCTCATGACTTCGAATACCCACCGACCACTAACTTATTACCATTCATGTCCTTCATATACGCGCTGACGAGTGGGCCCTATGGTAATGTGCGCTGCTGAATGTGGATCATTTGACTGGTCAATTGATCGTGTTATCAACAAATTACGGAGTTGTATGGTGATCCAGTGACCGTATGATCACCCTAAAATGTACTACTATTTTATTAACACAGTACAGACTCAAACTACCATTTCTTTCTTTCATATACAGGCTGACAGGTGGGCCCCACGGTTATGCGCCCCGATGGTGCAACACTAGTTGAGCCGTGTGGAATGTTTGACTGGTCAATTGATTGTGTCATCAACAAAATACGGAGTTGTACGGGTGAGCCAGTGACCGTATAATCATGATATGTATTTGCTTAACACGATACAGACGCAAGGGCTCATATATACGCTCAAGCAATCACCGCTATAAGCGCACACACGCGAACCCTACCCCTATGAGCACCTTCGCGAGAGTGGGCCAGCATATATGATGTTGAGATTTTACGAAGTCACCATAGGTGCCTCGTAGTCGAGTGGAACGTCTCCTCCCACTGAATGTACATCGCCGGAAAATACTGAAATTAACACAAGATAAATGCGAGCACCGAGAATTTAACCTTGGTGGGCTCGAGAAACCACTGTCCTCTAACCATCCAACCACATGTTGGTTAGCACGACAAAATGTATGTGGTGACCGTGAGCTTATTCTGAAGTCCAGTGACCATATCGTGCTTTCGCTTCAAATATAATGACCGTAAGTGTCGTCAACAAAATACGGAGCACGCATCAAATGCAAAGTCTGTCCGTGTCATCAACAAAATATGGAGACGCATCGCGAGCTAGATACCGTTGTACTGTTGTATATGCTTATTTTCTTAGTGGCCGATTGCGTGTGTGGTGTGGTGGGCACATCATTTCTAGTTGTGTTGGGTCAACATGAAGACTCATGGGGCGGTTCCATCCTACGCCACATATAGGTTGGACCAAGACGTGTTATACGAAGACCCATGTGGAGGACTCGGCGTACAACACGAAGCTATCAGAGTCGCAGAGGAGTCAATCCCCACGGGTGATAAGCCGACTAATATGATTTGTAACCCTAGGCCCTTAGTATGTTATACAAGCTTGGGGGCTAGTTCGTCGATAGTATACACACACGCACAATGCCTGGTATTCACGTGTACTTTTTACACACCCCTATCACTAATGTACAGTACCAGGAGTAGGCTCTTTCTTCAACTGCAAGGGTCCGATCCGAACTAGGGTAAAACTTTGCCTCGTATTACCATCCAGCCTAACAGCCAGGGATATCCTACCGAATGATATGATGAAATCATATTTGCCAACTACTAAGAGAGAGGTGTGTCGGGGGGCAATGTGTGCGAGAGAGGCCTAAAGATAATGTGCATGCGGGAGACACGTAGGCACATATATGTGTGTATAGAGGGCTAGTAGAGACCGTGCATGTGTATATATGCATGTGAGAGAAATAGTGTTTTCCAACTGAGATTATTGAAAAGAGTGGTACATAGTAGTCAGAAAGAGAGAAAGAGAGAGAGAGAGAGAAACAGAGAGAGCATGTGCGTGAGACACCCCGACACCCTGAGAGAGATTGTGAGCATGTGTGAAAGAGAAATGCCGATGCATATAAAGTGTGTGCACTTATGCATTAGATAGAGAGATATATAACGCGTTTGTGAGAACGGGGCGAGGCATAGTGCATCTACGTGTAAAAGGCGGTTCTACGCATTAAATTAAAATATAAATGGCATTATTATTTTTGGATGAGATCATGAATTTTGCAAATTGCGTATGGACGAAAATCGGTCTATCAGACAACCATACTCTATTGAATTCTAGCATGTGCATGTGTTTATATCATATTATCGATCCATAGAGTGAGAGCGGTTTGAAATACAGGCAATGGATGCTTTTGCAATTCATATATAAACATTAATTAGTGCACTCCATGTTGTTAGTGTGAAGCACTTTATACATTTGTCACTTGCATGTATACATTCCAAATTGCTAGCTACGAAATAGAATAAATGTCGAATTCAACATAAAGGGGGTTTCGAAGATTCGAATTCATAGGAAGTGCATTCATCTATTTGAACCCGAGATAATGGCATTTGTAAATCAGATGTAAAATGGGCATCAATCTTTGTTGTGACTTTGAACATGCTATATATATTCATACGCATATCTAACTTTTTTTTGCAACCAAGGAGATTATATCTGGAACCATGCATGAACTGAGGTAAGTTGCATATTTTTTAATATATACTCATGTACAATGTATATTCAAATGTACCCCCTCCATTCCAAAATAATCGTAGCTTTAGGATTTTCAAGAGTAAAGATTTGTGAAGTTTGACAAATCCTGAAAGTTCAATTCAAGAGAACGGAAAACGTTAATGCTTCTGCTCCCAAATATTGAACGAAGCGCCAAATAGGCCTCTGGTCACCCAAAACCGCGTGAGACTAATGTTTTGGTGGTAGGAAATTACTGTCCTGACTCTGGCCCGTGTAGCCTATCGGCCCGATGTCCAAAGGTCTAAACCGGGGTAGGTTTGTGTAATGCCCCAAGACCGGAGCTTCAGTTGCCTTCCAGGGTTTCCGGGTTTCGTTGTGTGATTTGTTTCGTCTGTTGCATTCATCTTTGCATCATGTGCATTGCATCATGTCATCATGCAACCCGTTTTAAAACTCAACTAAATAAATTGCATGGATCTTTGGTCCATTTAAATCGAGGGAATTCACATGGTGATTCTCTTTAAAACATATCCTCCCAATAGTAGGGAGCTATATTAAATATTTCATTAATGTGGAATTACCTTGACACACTTGCAAAATAATTCCCCATGCCTTTGTCCCATGCATCATCTCTTTCTCCTTTCCTTCTATTTCCTTTCTTTTGCAAGTGCCATTTTCCCCTTCTCTATTAATGTTCATTCTTTTCCTATAAATTCTCGACCATGCCTTCAACCTCTCTACCAAATTTCATCTCTATTGACGTTGTTTTGGTTGGGTTCAAAATTGCATCAAGTTTGAAGTTAATTTAAACTTGGTTTAATTTTCTACCCTTAAAAATGCCCTAAGAAATTTATTCAAATATCACTTAAACCTGGACCCCATAGCTTTTTACCTCCTTGTCAGAAACCTCCCTTAGATACCTGCTCTTTTCTTTTTATTTTGCTATCTGAGGTTTTTTTAAAAGAGAAGAGAGAAGGAGTGAGGAGCCCAGCCAGGCCTTTTCCCTGTAGCTGGGCCGGCCCCAAGGCCACCTTCTCCTAACCCTAGGCCCGAGCGACCCTCAGCCTCTCCTCGACCTCTCCCTCTCGTTCCCATGCCTGCCGCCAGGGAAGCGCCCCACGCTCGATCCTCTTGATCCTCTCGCCCTCTCCCTCACCCCGTAGCACCTCCCCTCGCTGCCTTCCCCCCCCCCCGGGTCCATCTCGCCTCGCCAAGAGCAGAGAGCACACGCTCAAGCCCGATCCCCATCTCCTTCCCTCTCTTCGTTCATGGACAGGGGCGCAGCCCGAGCTTCCTCGATCGCCTCCTCCTTGCTGCCTCGCCTGTCGCCGAGCAGGAGCCGCCGCCCGACCTCCTCCAACGCCGCTGCCTCGCCATGGAGCTGCGCCCGTTCGCCTGCTCCCTCGATCGTGCCAGACGCCGAAGCCGCTGCTGGCCGCCGCCGGATCGGGGTGCCTCCTCCATTCTCCTCGTCCACGACCGCACCTGTTTTTCGTCGTCACCAGCAGGAGCAGGAGCCCCATGGCTGTCGCTATCGTCCTGCCTACTCCGTTGGAGTTCCCCGCTGCCAGATCAGGAGCTCCGCCTCCCTGCTTCGCCTTCGCATGCATGCCTTCTACTTGCCTCGCCCCTCCCCTACTCCGCCTCCATCGCACCAATGCCCCACCTCTGTTTCCAGCAGCTGCCAGCAAGCAGCTTCATCGAAAACACGTCCTCTATGCCAAGCCCCTGCCTGCTTTGCCAAGTTCGCCGCTACTGAGTTCCGTTGCTTCCTCCCCGAATGGTTTTCGCCAAGTCCCTCGAAGACCACGCGGATTCGCCAAGTACCACGGCATCCGGAGCCCCTTGGAAACGTCAAGTTCGACTACCGTAGCGCCGAAGACCTTGGATGCTTGAACGAGTACCGAACGAAAAGCCAAGTACCACTATCGCCGAGTACGACTACTTCCACGATGATACGAGAACAACTACCGTCGACCCTCGAAGCCTCCGTGGACGTCAAGTCCCTCGTCGTGATCCCGAACATCTATGGAAAATTGTGCAACTAAGAACGTGAACGACTACCGTCGCCACGAGAACGACTACTTCCCACAACGAACCGTGAACAACTACTTCCTCTATCATCGCCGAGTACCACTACTTCCCACGACGATCGTGAACGACTACACCGCTTGACCCAAACCGCTCCGATAATGCACCCTTCGAAGGTATTACCCTTGAGACGACGCCCGTGAACGAATGTTGTGTGTTGTATGAGATGCTCGTGCTTGCTCCGTGCTCGAATTTTCGGTGCACGTCGCCCCTCTTTTTTCCTTGCCACCGACATGTGGGAACTCGGTATCCGAGTTCACCCCACCATCCTTGCATGTCATGTTCCACACACTTCCCCTTTGCATCGGTATCTCAATCGAGTTACCGAAACTGGGACGTTGTCGTGGCACCGCTTCCGTTATCATTGTCATGGCACCGCTTTCGTTATCATTGCTGTGGCACCCCTTCCGTTTCCGCCTCGATGACAAATGCTTCATTATATGCTCTTGATAACCTTGTCATAAAACATTGCATAAATTTGTTCATGTCATCCGCATCATGATAACAACAATTAAAATGTTTAAAATTGTTGTTGCACAAGATTGATAAATGCATATGGGGATCTACCGGAATTGTTGTTTGTTGTTCCGGCCTCATTTAAACTTGCCTAATTAGGTAGTTTTATTATGCTTCTCCTCTTGCCATGTTTAACAACATTTAATATTGTTGAGTACCTAAACGAGAGAGAACTAAATAAGTCATCTGGTGTTTTCTTCAATATGCAACTCCGTTGCATATTGAGCTCCATTTAATTTGTAGGATTGCTTGTGCACTTTGCCATGCCATGCATATTAAACCGGACATGCATCATACTTGTTTGCGCATCGTGCCATGCTTATGTGGTGGTTGTTTACTATGTTGTTTGCCTCTTTCCGGTGTTGCTTCTTCGGGTTAGTTCCGATAACGTCGTGTTGTGAGGACCCGTTCGACTACGTCCGTTTGTCTTCTTCATGGACTCATTCTTCTTCCTTGCGGGATTTGAGGCAAGATGACCTTACCCTCGAAATCACTTCTATCTTTGCTTGCTAGTTGCACGCTCTTTTGCTATGCCTATGCTACGATACCTACCACTTGCTTATCATGCCTCCCATATTGTTGAACCAAGCCTCTAACCCACCTTGTCCTAGCAAACCGTTGTTTGGTTATGTTACCGCTTTGCTCAGCCCCTCTTATAGCGTTGTTAGTTGCAGGTGAAGATTGGAGCTTGTTCCATGTTGGAACATGGATTTTTTTGTTGGGATATCACAATATCTCTTATTTAATTAATGCATCTATATACTTGGTAAAGAGTGGAAGGCTCGGCCTTATGCCTGGTGTTTTGTTCCACTCTTGCCGCCCTAGTTTCCGTCATATCGGTGTTATGTTCCCGGATTTTGCGTTCCTTACGCGGTTGGGTTATAATGGGAACCCCTTGACAGTTCGCCTTGAATAAAACTCCTCCAGCAAGGCCAACATTGGTTTTACCATTTGCCACCTAGCCTTTTTCTTTCACTTGGGTCGGCCGGCTCAAGGGTCATCTTTGTTAAACCCCCGGGCCAGTGCTTCTCTAAGTGTTGGTCCAACCCAGAGCACCGTGTGGGGCTGTCCCTTGGCAACTTGGGTTACGTTGGCTCCCGTACACTTAGCTTATCTGGTGTGCCCTGAGAACGAGATATGTGCAGCTCCTATCAGGATTTGTCGGCACAGCGGGTGGTCTTGCTGGACTTGTTTTACCATTGTCGAGGATGTCTTGTAACCGGGATTCCGAGCCTGATCGGGTCTTCCCGCTAGAAGGAATATCCTTCGTTGACCCTGAGAGCTTGTGATGGGCTAAGTTGGGACACCCTTGCAGGGATTTGAACTTTCGAAAGCCGTGCCCGCGGTTATGGGCAGATGGGTATTTGTTAATGTCCGGTTGTAGAAAACTTAAAGTTGATCTTAATTAAAATACATCAACCGCGTGTGTAACCGTGATGGTCTCTTCTCGGCGGAGTCCAGGAAGTGAACACGGTGTTGGAGTTATGCTTGACGTAGGTTGTTCTAGGATCACTTCTTGATCATAGTTTTTATTGACCGTGCCTTGCCTTCTCTTCTCGCTCTCATTTGCGTATGTTTAGCCACCATATATGCTAGTGGCTTGCTGCAGCTCCACCTCATACCTTTTACCTTACCCATAAGCTTAAATAGTCTTGATCGCGAGGGTGTGAGATTGCTGAGTCCCCGTGACTCACAGATTACTTCCAAAACCAGTTTGTAGGTGCTCGATGATATCGTGCAGGTGACGCAACCAAGCTCAGGAGGAGCTCGATGAAGATCGTGTTCGTTAGGTTGTCCCGTTTCCAGTTTATCAGCAGTGGACCCCAGTTGGGACGATCGGGGATCTATGTAGCATTTAGGGTAGTCTTCTTTTATTTTGGTTCCGTAGTCGGACCTTGTCTGTATCTGGATGATGTAATGCTTTATTCATGTATTGTGTGAAGTGGCGATTGTAAGCCAACTATGTATCTCTTTCCCTTATGTATTACATGGGTTGTGTGAAGATTACCTCACTTGCGACATTGCTTACAATGCGGTTATGCCTCTAAGTCGTGCTTCGACACGTGGGAGATATAGCCGCATCGTGGGCGTTACAAGTTGGTAATCAGAGCATTCCCCGACTTAGGAGCCCCCTGCTTGATCGAATCGTTGGCGTTGTTGAGTCTAGAAAAATGTTTTGAGTCATTTAGGATTATATATATCAGAGAGTTAGGACTTCTTTTTACTCCTCAGTCCCTTCGTCGCTCTGGTGAGGCATCCTGACGTAGAGTTTTGACTCTTCTCTTCTCAAATTTCACTAAAAAAATTCTTAGGATCACGCGGGTATCTTGGAATTGTTCCGATGGTTTTGTGACGAGAACATTGTTCTTGGTGCCTCCTGACATTTAGGGGTTGTGGCAGTGTCCTAGGGAGTTGAGCTCCGAGGTGTTGTCGTCACAATTTTATCGTTGCAGTTCTGGAATACCTGAGTTTAGTTTCGCTGACATCGAGAATCTCTTTTATGCAGTTGTTGGTGAGATAACCTCGATGCCACCCAGTACTGGGGCGGGAGTTCGGGAGTACTGCCATAACTCATATAACGGATACTTTTTGAAGGTTGAGGTAAATGATTTCCGAAGGTTTCTTGGTTATGTGTTGAAGGATGGATACAGCTGGATGTAGGATTTGCTAGTTTTGGGTGAGATATTATGCTTCCCTTGTATCCCCAACACCTGATTGCATAACCGGAAAATTTCGGGAGTTTATAAGTGGGAATTGAAGTAGCTCTTAGGATATCTTTCCGACAGATGTATGATATGAAATTGGGGTTCGACGTCTAGTGGTCCGCCTATCCACGGTTGGTTTTATAGTGGTCTCGTTGTGTCTTAAAGAGTCCTTGGCTATGCCGACTCGGGGACGTTTCGTATGTCATGTGCACTGCCTTGTATATGATGGTGTTGTACGATCGAGCCCGTGTAGGCCCCACCACAAAAACTTCGGACGAAATCTCTATCATATGTTTGTTCCGGCTTATTCTGCAAGCCAACCCTTTGTTTTTTGTTTTGACTGGTGGTATTCGAGTTGCTTCAAAGTCAAATGTTGATTCCATACCTTTCCTAAACGGTGTTCTCATACTCCTATGTGAATACTAATCCCTCATGATAATCAAGATTGTCATGCAAATCCTTTTCAACCGGCGTGTTTTCTCTCCAAGTGGTTCCGATCATTTCAACATCAGCAAGATCAGTTATCAGTTCTTTTTCTCAACGGTGTTCATTTCATCCGTCTCCAAGTTGCCTTTGTTTTTCCCTCCCACCCACCCTTTTTCTTCAAGGACTCAGATTTCTTAATCAAGTATCCTTTGATTCATGTGAAGTCTCTCCATTCTTTCCTTCACGTTCTTACCCGGTGATTCTCATGAAGATTCTAATGGAGCTTCAAGTTCGTCACTCTTCACTCGTTTTCTTCTCCGGTGGATTCAAATCAAGATTTCGGTGTTGATCTCATACCCCTTTTTTTCTCGTTTCAAATACCTTCTCATACCAGTGCACCTCATATTAATTTACTTCTCGCTATTCATTTGTTCGGGAGTGCTGAAGATATCTCAGAAGGCTTGTCTTGTCTTTCAAGATCAGTTCAACCTTTCTCGAGGCTGTTATCTCATTCAAGTCTTTTAATTCAACCGCTGCAATCTCTCTCTTTAAATCATTTCAACGGTGTTTCTCTTGAGTGGGCCCTAACCCACAGGTCTTTTCCCAGGATCTTACCTGGCTCTTCTTATTTTCCCGGAGGTAACCTCAATTTCATTTCGAAGTTTGACGTAAGAATAAAGTTTTCATCAGTCAGATGTATTTCTCCAAGATCTCTCAGTTTCTTATCATCGTTGGATCAACCTTTCCATTCTTCATCCCGGAGTATCTCAACAATTTGGTGGTGTTTCTCATCATCATTCCCAGATTTTGAAGACCGAAGAAGAGTTTCTTTTAAATATTGCCCCATTCTCTGCCATCCTCTCATAATTGTTTTCGGTTGTGAGATTTTTTTTCACCCATCCTAAGCAATTCAAGATTCTGTTCAGTTTGATTATCCGGAGCCCATCATCTAAGATTTATTCATTCCAGCTTTCAGCTCTCGTATTCTAAATCATACCGGTGTCTAAATAAAGGATTCTCTAATCAGCTCGTAATTTCTTCGTTCTCATGGATCTAAATTCTCTCAAGCATCTTCGTTTAATTGCTAATTCTTCCCGGTGTTTCTTCATGTTTTAATCATTAT
The DNA here is from genome assembly GCF_003073215.2 of Triticum urartu. Taxonomy (NCBI): domain Eukaryota; kingdom Viridiplantae; phylum Streptophyta; class Magnoliopsida; order Poales; family Poaceae; genus Triticum; species Triticum urartu. Next base: position 286,307,310 of record NC_053028.1, read on the forward strand.
TTTTCAATTCTTACGGTGGTTCGTTCAAGAGTTTTTCTTCCTTCGTGTATCATATCTATGCATTCATGCTTTTCAAATTCTACCGGTGGTTCGTTGATGGCCTTCCCAAGTTTGCACTATATCTCTCTTAATCCTTTCTACGAGAATAAGTAGTGTGCCAAATCCATTGTTTGGCATCAATTTAATTGGTGAAGGATACGCATTATGTAATTCTTATTCTTGTTTCATCCATATGTTAATCTTTTCTTCCGAAGTTTGTTCACGATGATTAAATTCTCGGTTTCACTTGATTCATCTTTTCTTTTCCGGAGTTCCAAGTTTCAACTTATCTCGTTGCAGAGCTTCATCCAATCATCGCAAGGTTTCACCTTGTGTTTTCATCTTCTCTTTCTTTTCGTTATTCTTTTGTTACCGGAGTTCTTCATGAAGGTTCTACATGATGGTGCATCAAGGATTTATTTCCTTCTCGAAGTTGTCACCGAGATTCTTTTCTAAGGAGCTCAAGTATTCTTCATCTTGCAATCTGGAGTGCAATTCTTTCTACCTTATCATTGGAGGTGGTATTATGTCATTCTTGATAATTTGAGTTCATGTTTCATGATTCACATGTTGTTAAGAATGAGGTATTTTAAATTCATCAATCTCTTCGTTGGAGTAATCTTGTGTCATATTTCACCTAAAACCTTACCTAAGGATTGTTGCTATCTATGGTGCTTATAAATTATCCAAGTTCTTCATCTATCCTCCCAGTGAAATAAGTTTCTCGTCTCCTTGTTTATGTCAATTCAATCTGTTGTTTTCGCTACTAGTAGAATTTCACCTCAGCTTTGAGATGTTCTCAATAAGCCCACAACAAGCTTACTCTTTCGTTGTTGGTTTCCAACAACTCCGTTCGACCCTTCTCCTAAGTATGCCTTTTCAAGCTCTTTTGTGATAGAAGTTGGCTTTTTCTTCTCCATTCTTTTATCTCAATTATCTATATTCTATTCTTTCTCCCAGAGGTCTAGTGATGTTGCTCTTTTCACTCCTCATCTCGGTTTCTCAAGACCATATTCTTTCCTCTACTAATCCTTTTCCAACCGGAGTGTCGTGTTTTCATTCAAGTATCTTCTCATCTTATCAAGTTCTTATTCAATTCTTTTTTTTCTTTTCAATCGGAGTGCTGCCCGAAGTTGTTCTTCCTTGTTCCTCTTTACTAACACAGGTTTTCAACTTTGTTCACCTTCATTGTATTCTTTCTTTCAAATTGACTTAACCTTTGCAAGGTTCTTGGTTTCACTCTTTGGGTAAAGAAGCAACTTAGTTTTACCTCTTCTCTTTCTCTTCCGTTCTTCCCCTCCGGTGCCATTCTGGATCTCGGGACGAGATCCTCTCGTAGTGCTGGAGTGTTGTAACGCCCCAAGACCAGAGCTTCAGTTTCCTTCCAGGGTTTCCGGGTTTCGTTGTGTGATTTGTTTCGTCTGTTGCATTCATCTTTGCATCATGTGCATTGCATCATGTCATCATGCAACCCGTTTTAAAACTCAACTAAATAAATTGCATGGATCTTCGGTCCATTTAAATCGAGGGAATTCACATGGTGATTCTCTTTAAAACATATCCTCCCAATAGTAGGGAGCTATATTAAATATTTCATTAATGTGGAATTACCTTGACACACTTGCAAAATAATTCCCCATGCCTTTGTCCCATGCATCATCTCCTTCTCCTTTCCTTCTATTTCCTTTCTTTTGCAAGTGCCATTTTCCCCTTCTCTATTAATGTTCATTCTTTTCCTATAAATTCTCGACCATGCCTTCAACCTCTCTACCAGATTTCATCTCTTTTGACGTTGTTTTGGGTGGGTTCAAAATTGCATCAAGTTTGAAGTTAATTTAAACTTGGTTTAATTTTCTACCCTTAAAAATGCCCTAAGCAATTTATTCAAATATTACTTAAACCCTGGACCCCATAGCTTTTTACCTCCTTGTCAGAAACCTCCCTTAGATACCTGCTCTTTTCTTTTTATTTTGCTATCTGAGGTTTTTTTAAAAGAGAAGAGAGAAGGAGTGAGGAGCCCAGCCAGGCCTTTTCCCTGTAGCTGGGCCGGCCCCAAGGCCACCTTCTCCTAACCCTAGGCCCGAGCGACCCTCAGCCTCTCCTCGACCTCTCCCTCTCATTCCCGTGCCCGCCGCCAGGGAAGCGCCCCATGCTCGATCCTCTTGATCCTCTCGCCCTCTCCCTCACCCCGTAGCACCTCCCCTCGCTGCCTTCCCCCCCGGGTCCATCTCGCCTCGCCAAGAGCAGAGAGCACGCGCTCAAGCCCGATCCCCATCTCCTTCCCTCTCTTCGTTCGTGGACAGGGGCGCAGCCCGAGCTTCCTCGATCGCCTCCTCCTTGCTGCCTCGCTTGTCGCCGAGCAGGAGCCGCCGCCCGACCTCCTCCAACGCCGCTGCCTCGCCATGGAGCTGCGCCCGTTCGCCTGCTCCCTCGATCGTGCCAGACGCCGGAGCCGCTGCTGGCCGCCGCCGGATCGGGGTGCCTCCTCCTATCTCCTCGTCCACGACCGCGCCTGTTTTTCGTCGTCACCAGCAGGAGCAGGAGCCCCATGGCTGTCGCTATTGTCCTGCCTACTCCGTTGGAGTTCCCCGCTGCCAGATCAGGAGCTCCGCCTCCCTGCTTCGCCTTCGCATGCATGCCTTCTACTTGCCTCGCCCCTCCCCTGCTCCGCCTCCATCGCACCAATGCCCCTCCTCTGTTTCCAGCAGCTGCCAGCAAGCAGCTTCATCGGTAACACGTCCGTTGTGCCAAGCCCCTACCTGCTTCGCCAAGTTCGCCGCTACTGAGTCCCGTTGCTTCCTCCCCGAATGGTTTTCGCCAAGTCCCTCGAAGACCATGCAGATTCGCCAAGTACCACGGCATCCGGAGCCCCTTGGAAACGTCAAGTTCAACTACCATAGCGCCGAAGACCTTGGATGCTTGAATGAGTACCGAACGAAACGCCAAGTACCACTTCGCCGAGTACGACTACTTCCACGATGATACGAGAACAACTACCGTCGACCCTCAAAGCCTCCGTGGACGTCAAGTCCCTCGTCGTGATCCCGAACATCTACGGAAAATTGTGCAACTAAGAACGTGAACGACTACCGTCGCCACGAGAACAACTACTTCCCATAATGAACCGTGAACAACTACTTCCTGTACCATCACCGAGTACCACTACTTCCCACGACGATCGTGAACGACTACACCGCTTGACCCGAACCGCTCCGATAACGCACCCTTCGAAGGTATAACCCTCGAGACATCGCCTGTGAAGGAATGTTGTGTGTTGTGTGAGATGCTCATGCTTGCTCCGTGCTCGAATTGTCGGTGCATGTCGTCCCTCTTTTTGCCTTGCCACCGACATGTGGGAACTCGGTATCCGAGTTCACCCCACCATCCTTGCATGTCATGTTCCACACACTTCCCCTTTGCATCGGTATCTCAATCGAGTTACCGGAACCGGGGCATTGCCGTGGCACCGATTCCGTTATCGTTGCCGTGGCACCGCTTTCGTTATGATTGCCGTGGCATCCCTTCCGTTTCTGCCTCGATGACAAATGCTTCATAATATGCTCTTGATAACCTTGTCATAAAACCTTGCATAAATTTGTTCATGTCATCCGCATCATGATAACAATAATTAAAATGTTTAAAATTGTTGTTGCACCAGATTGATAAATGCATATGGGGATCTACCGGAATTGTTGTTTGTTGTTCCGGCCTCATTTAAACTTGCCTAATTAGGTAGTTTTATTATGCTTCTCCTCTTGCCATGTTTAACAACATTTAATATTGTTGAGTACCTAAACAAGAGAGAACTAAATAAGTCATGTGGTGTTTTCTTCAATATGCAACTCTGTTGCATATTGAGCTCCATTTAATTTGTAGGATTGCTTGTGCACTTTGCCATGCCATGCATATTAAACCGGACATGCATCATACTTGTTTGCGCATCGTGCCATGCTTATGTGGTGGTTGTTTACTATGTTGTTTGCTTCTTTTCGGTGTTGCTTCTTTGGGTTAGTTCCGATAACGTCGTGTTGTGAGGACCCGTTCGACTACGTCCGTTTGTCTTCTTCATGGACTCGTTCTTCTTCCATGCGGGAGTTCAGGCAAGATGACCTTACCCTCGAAATCACTTCTATCTTTGCTTGCTAGTTGCTCGCTCTTTTGCTATGCCTATGCTGCGATACCTAGCACTTGCTTATCATGCCTCCCATATTGTTGAACCAAGCCTCTAACCCACCTTGTCCTAGCAAACCGTTGTTTGGCTATGTTACCGCTTTGCTCAGCCCCTCTTATAGCGTTGTTAGTTGCAGGTGAAGATTGGAGCTTGTTCCATGTTGGAACATGGATTTTTTTGTTGGGATATCACAATATCTCTTATTTAATTAATGCATCTATATACTTGGTAAAGGGTGGAAGGCTTGGCCTTATGCCTGGTGTTTTGTTCCACTCTTGCCGCCCTAGTTTCCGTCATATCGGTGTTATGTTCCCGGATTTTGCGTTACTTACGCGGTTGGGTTATAATGGGAACCCCTTGACAGTTCGCCTTGAATAAAACTCCTCCAGCAAGGCCCAACATTGGTTTTACCATTTTCCACATAGCCTTTTTCTTTCCCTTGGGTCGACCGGCTCAAGGGTCATCTTTGTTAAACCCCCGGGCCAGTGCTTCTCTAAGTGTTGGTCCAACCCAGAGCACCGTGTGGGGCCGTCCCTTGCCAACTTGGGTTACGTTGGCTCCCGTACGCTTAGCTTATCCGGTGTGCCCTGAGAACGAGATATGTGCAGCTCCTATCGGGATTTGTCGGCACAGCGGGTGGTCTTGCTGGACTTGTTTTACCATTGTCGAGGATGTCTTGTAACCGGGATTCCGAGCCTGATCGGGTCTTCCCGCTAGAAGGAATATCCTTCGTTGACTGTGAGAGCTTGTGATGGGCTAAGTTGGGACACCCCTGCAGGGATATGAACTTTCGAAAGCTGTGCCCGCGGTTATGGGCAGATGGGTATTTGTTAATGTCCGGTTGTAGAAAACCTAAAGTTGATCTTAATTAAAATACATCAACTGCGTGCGTAACCGTGATTGTCTCTTCTCGGCGGAGTCCAGGAAGTGAACACGGTGTTGGAGTTATGCTTGACGTAGGTTGTTCTAGGATCACTTCTTGATCATAGTTTTTATCAACCGTGCCTTGCCTTCTCTTCTCGCTCTCATTTGCGTATGTTTAGCCACCATATATGCTAGTCGCTTGCTGCAGCTCCACCTCATACCTTTTACCTTACCCATAAGCTTAAATAGTCTTGATCGCGAGGGTGTGAGATTGCTGAGTCCCCGTGACTCACAAATTACTTCCAAAACCAGTTTGCAGGTGCTTGATGATATCGTGCAGGTGACACAACCAAGCTCAGGAGGAGCTCGATGAAGATCGTGTTCGTTAGGTTGTCCCGTTTCTAGTTGATCAGTAGTGGAGCCCAGTTGGGACGATCGGGGATCTGTGTAGCATTTGGGGTAGTCTTCTTTTATTTTGGTTCCGTAGTCGGACCTTGTCTGTATCCGGATGATGTAATGCTTTATTCATGTATTGTGTGAAGTGGCGATTGTAAGCCAACTATGTATCTCTTTCCCTTGTGTATTACATGGGTTGTGTGAAGATTACCTCACTCGCGACATTGCTTACAATGCGGTTATGCCTCTAAGTCATGCTTCGACACATGGGAGATATAGCCGCATCGTGGGCGTTACAGTTTGTAACTTCACCAAGACGCCAGTCTCAATCGCCTCCGAGAAGCATTCATACGCCATGGGCGCCTACCCATGCGCTCGGCCGAGATCTATCCCGCCCACATTTGGGACACCTGACATGACTGTCCTACCCCAAACCCGCAATATGTTTGAAATTTTTGATGGGGGCAAAGTTTGTAACTTTCCCCAAATTTCAAACAAGCGCGTCTCAAACTGAAACATTGTTCCCCGTTAGTTCCCCGCCTCCCTCCGTTTCCCCATTCATACTCCGTGGGCGTGAAAACGCCCTTTCCCAGCCGTGAAACCCCAGCCTCCTCCGTCCTCCACCCCATAGCGGCCAATCCACCGCCGCCCTCCTCCATCACGCCGGAGCCGGTACCCCGACGTCATCGTCCAACGCAACCGCAACTGCAACGCCCTCAAGGACTTAGCAGATGAAGCCGAGGCAAAGCTTCCTTCACGACACCGACGCTGACGTGCGCCGTACCAGAACCACTCCGACCACGCCGTCATGCGCCTCACTGCTGCGGCTCAACTGTCGAAACCGTCCACCACACCGAAGTTGTTCTCGCTCGCCGACAGATGGCCACCGCACCACACTCGACAACTTGGTCATGGGTTCGTCCAAGACTGCACCGTCCTCCACAACTTCTGGTTTCCGGCGAACAACAAGAAGATCGTCGGAAAAACAGAAGGAGGACACAGCACTGCCAGCAGAAAGAGGTACTCCTCTTCCCTTATTCGTGCAAATCTTACGTCTCCACTCACACCGTATTCATCCCACGAAAGAAACTAGTTGGGCGCTTCTTACTGCATCTTCGTTGTGATACTAAATGCACAAGGTTTCCTCCCTTTTACTATTTCACCTTTGCTAGAGGTCAGTAGCCCGCCTGGATTTCAATTCAGGGTCAGTCGAACCGCAATTAAAAGAAGCAGCACCCGCTTAGGCTCGCAGAGCACCTAGTCCGCCTATTCCTCGGGGAAGCGGCGCATCGGTGTCTATCATAGGGGTCTGGGGCGCAGGAGCTGCTTGCGCCCGATATGGAGGTCGGCGAGGCTTGAATGGATGGCCGGGGGGGCGGTGCCAAGCACGGTGGTGCGGTGAGGTCGAGGGGAGGGCGCAGGCAGGGGAGGAATACTAGGCTGGTGGTCGCTAGTGTTTCAAGGAAGATCGTCAACACTGACTGGCTGGAGGTAGATGAAGGCGATCTGCTCGTTCTTTGTACATCGGACGGTGCAGAAAAAATGGACTGACCTATTTGTTTTTAGTCGACTGTTATTTTCATAGAATCCTGTAGTAATTTAGTGTGCCATGCATGTTGTAGAGCTATCATATGTCTCCCGTCATTTATTTCTCACCGACCTGCTATCTGCTACCTTTACACTGTACTAATTGTGCACACACTTTACCCATACTCACACTATTGTTTTTTTATGCATGGGTATTTCAGACTCTGACGTAGTGTTGATGAATGCAGAAAAGAAAAGACAGAAGTCGCTCCAGTGTAATTCGAAGATAAGCACTAAGCGTTTCAGCGCTCTAATGGGTGTCAGTAGTTGGAGACAGTAAACGTAGCTCTGCTGTTGATGATCTCAATTTCCACACACAACCATCCTAGGTGCTTGCTTTAACTTCGCGTTGTCAAATGTGGTTGCATGTTGCATATGGTGTCTAGCTTGTATTGCTTCCAATTTGGTTAAATTGCATCTGCTTACTTTACACACTATACCTTTGATAATGTCATGCCTTCCTGTTTTTGATACATACTACATATGTCTATTAACCATGTTCGTGCATCAATCTAATGCTCTTTTGTATCCCTCGTCAATCACTTATGATGAGACAGTCACCCGAGTGGGTTACTGTGAGACGCCCTACTCGTTTAAAGAGTGCATTGTCATCCTCCCCACATGATTCTCAAGAAACAACAAGGCTAAATGAAGATAGTCAACGTAGCTCCCTAGTTGATCACCGCAATTCCCCCACACCACCATCGCAGGTGCTTGCTCTTACTTGGCAGTGTGATATGTGGTTGCATGTTGCATATGGTGTCTACCTTGTAATGTTTCTAATTAGGGTAAATTGCATCTGCTTAGTTAACACATTATACTTGTGAATATGACATGCCTTCCTGTTTTTGGTACATACTACGTCTTTCTATTAACCATGTTCTTACATCAAACTACTTTTCTTGTGTATCCCTCATCAATGCTCCTAATTTGTTAAATTGCATCTCCTTAGCTTACACATTATACATGTGAATATGACACACCTTCCTGTTTTTGGTACATACTACATCTGCCTATCACACCATGTTCTTACATCAAACTATTGTTCTTGTGTATTCTGCGTCTATCGCTTATGATGAGACAGTCACACGCGTGGGTTAATATGAGACGCAATACTCTTATAAAGAATGCAATTTCATCCTCTCCACATGATTCTCAAGAAACAGCAAGCCTAAATGAAGATATTGAACGTAGCTCTGTACCTGAAGACCACACTTCCCCTACACCACCATCACAGGTGCTTGCTCTAACTTCGTAGTGTGATATGTGGTTGCATGTTGCATACGGTGTCTAGCTTGTAATGCTTCTAATTAGGGTAAATTGCATCTGCTTAGTTTACACACTATACCCGTGAATATGACATGCCTTCCTATTTTTGGTACACACTACATCTATGTGTTAACCTTGTTCTTACATGAAACTACCTCTCTTCTGTATCCTGCATCAATCACTTACGATGAGTCACCTTTATTCGTTGTATATTGCATATTATTTCTAGCCTGTTGCCATGTATTGCTTCTAATTTGGTCAAATACATTTGTTAGGGCACCCTTTTAATTTGGGAGAGTGATATTGGTTTCATCTTTCATATGGTTTCTAGCTTGCATCGATTCTAACAAGTTCAAGCACCTTGTGCTTAGTTTACACTTTATACATCATACATGTCAATATGTCATGCCGTCCTATTTTCCATACATATTCCATCCTCCAATCATGCGGCTGCCTTACATGAAAGTAGTGCTCGTCAGTATCATGCATCAATGAGTTCTGAAGAGCAAATTTTATTCCTTTTTCTTGTGGGTTTGACTTGACAAGGCAAAATCAAGAAAGAGGAAGGAAAAGAGTAAGGAAGGAGATGATGGTGGTCCTCTGCAGCAACGTAAACGGAGCATCTGTACCGATTCTCCTTGTACTGATAGTGCATTACAAGGTCCAAGTCTCCGCTCCCCTACTCCACCATACAAGGTGCTTGCTCTAACTTGGCAGTGTGATATCTGGTTGCATGTTGCATATGGTGTCTAGCTCGTATTGCTCCTAATTCTTGTAAAGTGCATCTGCTTAGCTTACGCATGATACATGTGAATATGACATGCTTTCCTGTTTTTGGTACATACTATATCTGTCTATCACACCATGTTCTTACATGAAACTACTCTTCTTGTGTATCCTGCATCAGTCACTTATGATGGGACACCTTTAAGTTGGCAGTGTGATATTGGTTTACATCTTGAATATGATTTCTAGCATGTATTGCTTCTAGTTTGATGAACGCTACCTATGATGAGACAGTTTTAAGTTGGCAGAGTGATATTGATTGCACCTTCCATATGGTGTCTTGCAGTGTTTCTAATTTGTTGAAGTGCCTTCTACTTAGTTACCACATCATAGGTGTGAATATGTCAAGCCGTCCATTTTTTCGTACATATTCCATCCTCGTATCATGACTTTGCCTTTCATCACAGTAGTGTTCGTCAGTATCATGCATGAATGAGTTCTAAAGAGTGAATGATATTCCTTTTTCTTGTCGGTATGACCTCACAATACAAAATCAATAGAGCTGAAGGAAATTGGCAAGGCATTGGATGATGTGTTGGAAATATTCCCTAGAGGCAATAATAAAAGTATTATTATTATATTTCCTTGTTCATGATAATTGTCTTTATTCATGCTATAATTGTGTTATCCGGAAATCGTAATACATGTGTGAATAACAGACACCAACATGTCCCTAGTAAGCCTCTAGTTGACTAGCTCGTTGATCAACAGATAGTCATGGTTTCCTGACTATGGACAATTGGATGTCATTGATAACGAGATCACATCATTAGGAGAATGATGTGATGGACAAGACCCAATCCTAAACATAGCATAAAGATCGTATAGTTCGTTTGCTAGAGTTTTTCCAATGTCAAGTATCTTTTCCTTAGACCATGAGATCGTGTAACTCCCGGATACCGTAGGAGTGCTTTGGGTATACCAAACGTCACAACGTAACTGGGTGACTATAAAGGTAAACTACGGGTATCTCCGAAAGTATCTGTTGGGTTGACACGGATCAAGACTGGGATTTGTCACTCCGTATGACGGAGAGGTATCACTGGGCCCACTCGGTAATGCATCATCATAATGAGCTCAAAGTGACCAAGTGTCTGGTCACGGGATCATGCATTACGGTACGAGTAAAGTGACTTGCCGGTAAAGAGATTGAACGAGGTATTGGGATACCGACGATCGAATCTCGGGTAAGTAACATATCGATTGACAAAGGGAATTGCATACGGGGTTGCTTGAATCCTCGACATCGTGGTTCATCCGATGAGATCATCATGGAGCATGTGGGAGCCAACATGGATATCCAGATCCCGCTGTTGGTTATTGACCGGAGAGTCGTCTCGGTCATGTCTGCCTGTCTCCCGAACCCGTAGGGTCTACACACTTAAGGTCCGGTGACGCTAGGGTTGTGAAGATATGTATATGCAGTAACTCGAATGTTGTTCAGAGTCCCAGATGAGATCCCGGACATCACGAGGAGTTCCGGAATGGTCCGGAGGTAAAGAATTATATATAGGAAGTGCTATTTTTGCCATCAGGACAAGTTTCGGGGTCACCGGCATTGTACCGGGACCACCGGAAGGGTCCCGGGGGTCCACCGGGTGGGGCCACCTGCCCCGGGGGCCACATGGGCTGTAGGGGGTGCGCCTTGGCCTATATGGGCCAAGGGCACCAGCCCCAAAAGGGCCCATGCGCCTAGGGTTTGGGGGAAACCCTAAAGGGGGGCGCCCCCTTGCTTGGGGGGCAAGCCCCCCACCCCTTGGCCGCCGCCCCCCTAGGAGATTGGATCTCCTAGGGCCGGCTCCCCCCCTAGACACCCCTATATATAGTGGGGGAGATGGAGGACATCAGACCTCAGCCTTTGGCGCCTCCTTCTCCCCTGTTACATCTCTCTCTCGTAGCATAGGCGAAGCCCTGCTACTGTGACGCCCTACATCCACCACCACGCCGTCGTGCTGCTGGGTCTTCATCAACTTCTCCTCTCCCCTTGCTGTATCAAGAAGGAGGAGACGTCACGCTGACCGTACGTGTGTTGAACGTGGAGGTGCCGTCCGTTCGGTGCTAGGATCTCCGGTGATTTGGATCACGTCGTGTACGACTACTTCGTCCCCGTTCTTTGAACGCTTCCGCTCGCGATCTACAAAGGTATGTAGATGCATCCAATTACTCGTTGCTAGATGAACTCATAGATGGATCTTGGTGAAGCCGTAGGAAAATTTTTGTTTTCTGCAACGTTCCCCAACATGATGGTGGTCCTTCCGAGCAACTGAAACGAAGGTTCTCTACAGATTCTACTCCGCCATCCTCCCAACAAGATTCGCAAGACAACGCAAGGCTAGCCAGTCAACGTAGCTGTGTAGATGATGAGCACATCTACCCTACTCCACCATCATAGGTGCTTGCTCTAACTTGACACTATTATATGTGGTTGCATGTTGCGTATGATGTCTAGCTTGTATTGCTTCTAACTTTGTTGAATTGCATCTGCTTACTTTACACAGAATGCCTGTGAATATGACATGTGTTCCTGTTTCTACATCAGACTACTATTTTTGCATATCCCGCATCAGTCACTTATGATAAGGCACCTTTAAGTTGCCACTATGATATTGGTTGTGTCTTGCATATGATTTCTAGCATGTACTGCTTCTAATTTGTTGAAACGCCATATATTTTGAACTTGGCAGAGTGATATTGGTTGCATCTTTCATATGGTGTCTAGCTTGTAGTGCTTCTAATTTGTTGAAATGCCTTCTACTTAGTTACCACATCATAGGTGTGAATATGTCACACCATCCTGTTTTTCATACATATTCCATCCTCGCATCATGTGTTTGCCTTTCATCCGAGTAGTGTTCGTCAGTATCATGCATGAATGAGTTCTGAAGAGCGAATTTTATCCCTTTTTCTTATCGGTTTGACTTCGCAATGCAAAATCATTACAGCTAAAGGAAATTAGTCCAGCGGTGGATGATGGTGGTCCTTCGGAGCAACTCAAACAGGGGGTATCTACAGATTCTACTCCGCCATCCTCCCAACAAGATTTGCAAGACAACACAAGGCTGGACAGTCAACGTAGTTGTGTAGATGATGAGCACATCTCCCCTACTCCACCATCACAGGTGCTTGCTCTAACTTGACACTATTATATGTGGTTGCATGTTGCGTATGATGTCTAGCTTGTATTGCTTCTAACTTGAATTGCATCTGCTCACTTTACACATAATGCCTGTGAATATGACACGTGTTCCTGTTTCTAGAACATACGTGTACATGATGAGCACATCTCCCCTACTCCACCATCACAGGTGCTTGCTCTTACTTGGAACTGTTATATGTGGTTGCGTTTTCCTTATGATGTCTAGTTTGTATTGCTTCTGATTATGTTGAATTGCATCTGCGTAGCTTACAACTTATACTTGCAACGATCACTTACCCATAAGACACATTTAACTTGGGACTGTGATGTAGGTTGCATCTTGCATTGTCTTCTAGATTGTACTGCTTCTAATTTCTTGAAATGGCACTTACAACGAGACACTTTTTAACTGATAGAGTGATATGGGTTGCATGTTCATATGGTGCCTAGCTTTCATTTCTTCTAATTTTGTTGAAATGCCTTCCGCTTACTGTTTTTTCATACATATTCCATCCTCCTATCGTACGTGTGAATATGAAATGCTGTCTTTTTTTGTATATATTCCATCCTCCTATCCTACGCTTGCCTTACATCAAAGTAGTGTTCGTCTGTATCATGCATCAACCAGTTATGCAGAGCTAATTTTATTCATCTTCTTGTGGTTTTGACTTCATAAGGCAATATCAGAAAATAGGAAGGAAAAGAGTAAGTTAGGGGATGTTGGTGGTCCTCCGCACCGACGCAAACAGAGACTCTCTAGATTTGCCACTGCTACTGCTAATGAAGTTGAAGTCCCAAGTCTACATGATGAGTTCATCTCTCGTACTCCACCATCGCAGGTGCTTGCTCTAAGTTGACAGTGTGATAATTGGTTCCATGTTGCATATGTTGTCTAGCCTGTATTTCTTCTATTTTGATTAAATTGCACCTGCTGAGTTTATATGTTATACATGTGCATATGACATGGCTTTCTATGTCTAGAATACACTTCATCTATCTATCTATCATACCATGTTCTTACATCAAAGTACTGCTGTTGTGTATCCCGCATCAGTCACTCATGATTGGACACTTTTAACATGGCAGTTTGATAGTGGTTGCATCTTGCATTGATTTCTACGTTGTACTGCTTCTAATTTTTTGAATTGCCACTTATGACAAGACACTTTTAACTTGGCAGAGTAATATTGGTTGCATCTTTCATATGGTGTCTATCTTGCATTACTTCTATTTTCTTGAAAATCCTTCTACTTAGTTTGCACATCGTAGCTGTGAATATGTCATGCCGTCCTGTTTTTCTTACATATTCCATCCTCATACGGTTGTCTTACATCAAAGTGTTTCTTGTCTGTATCATGCATCAATGAGTTCTGAAGAGTGATATTATTCTTTTGTGTTGTGGGTACAACTTGACATGGCAAAGTCAAAAAAGAGCAAGGAAAATAATATAGTAGGGAGTGCTATTACTCGTTGGGTGAAACGGAAAAGGTTCTGCCGTCGAGATTCTGCTGGTACTTATAGTGTAGTAGAAGGTACAAGTCCATCGGCTAAATCTACAAACATAGTATCACCTGCTCCACCAGCTGCAGCATCCGCTTCAACTGTACCAGCATCTCAACCAGTTACTCATTCGTTTGCTCCGGAACTGGCCAGTTCCCAAGCTGCCTTCACACCTAACACTACTTCCGAAGCACTGCTAACAAAACAGGACTTGGCAAGATCACATGAACCTCATGAGCATCAACACCAAGACGATACCTAGCCGAGTCAAGTTGCAGTTGCATGCTCCTTTATATGTACTCTCACAGTTTGATGTACACTAACACTTTCCATATTCGTTGTTGAACTAGCACCACGGCGCAAGCGGAAACAGACATCAGGGATAATGCTTGACAGATTAACAAAATCTAAAGGAGGAAGAATGGAGATCCATTTTGAGGCAGGTTTAAAAAGGCCACGTGATGCTATAGAGTCAGCCAAGTTAGTATCAGAGGCAGCCGTTGCCGTTAGGTGTCATGCATGTATCCTCCCAATGTGGATCCAGTATAGGAATGAGAAAGTCAATACCCAGTTTAACACCTTCCTTGACCATTTATCCGTAAGTAATGTTATTCATCGCAATTAGTAATATTGTCTTGCTCTGTCCCATACTTTCTAGCTTCCTCCTAATAAGACTCACATTCTTTTTTCAACAGATGAGGTTCAAGTTGGATCCGAAAGATGATGCAACTAAACAAGCATGCACTCATGTTTTTCAGTCTGCTCTGCGACATTATCAGTACCACCTTAGAAAATCTCACTTTGAAGGCAAGGCTAACAATGAAATCGCCCAAACATCTCCAGTGGAATATATTACAGATGAAGACTGGACAGCCCTTGTTAAACACTGGTCTGATCCAAAGTATCAGGTAGGCTATATGTATTTGATCAGACCACATATTGAACTTGTATTTACGTATGTGCCTTACAAGTGTATCTTCTTCTAGGCTAACTGTTTGAAGAACAAAACCAACCCTTCTAAAGTGAAATTCCAACAGACAACAGGATCTCGTAGCTATATTGCACACTGCGAGGCTCTTGTAAATAGCTGCTACTTCCTTCTTTTTTTGTGCCATATTATCGTATCTATATTGACTTGTTCCAAATACAGAGGAAAGCCCGTGCGGACCAAAAAGAACCTGAACCAAATGCAGTGCAAATCTTCAAGGATTGCCACACCAGCAAGATGAAGGGAATGAGCACACCAGTTCAAGCCGCTGTTGTAAGTCCTTTTACTCCTCCTGCCTTGAACTGATTGGTATTGTCATGTGTTCATTTAACTACTTGGTTTGCAGCCAATGTCAGTTACTCTGTTCACTTTTATTCACAGTTGTCTTAACGTATCATTTCACCTTACATGGTTTAAAAGAGATGAAGGATATTCTTTTGGTCTTGATCTGTAATCTAGTTGTTATGTTCACGTGCGCACACAATGATAAAATAGCCTGTTTGTTTTATATCTGTTTGCCCATGATATGAATGATGTCATACTATGTTCATCCTACTTTAAACCATGCCTCTTTATCCTTAGATGTCAACGAATGTGAGGAAATAGACTATACAGTAGGCATGCTACATGGACATATGTTCCGAAAGTGATTTTATTATGTAGTTGGCACTACAATACATGCTAATGTATTACAGTAGTTCACCAAAATAAGTTATGTATAAACGTTTAACCTACTTTGTTTGTTTTTGTCTCATTAGTAACTTACCTGGTACACTAATCTACAAGTTCAAACTTTCAGGAAGCTATGGAACAAATGATTGAAAAGCCACAACCACCCGAAGGTGATGAGGCTACTACAGGCACAATGTCACCTCTTGCTGCAGTGCGTCAGTATCTCTCCACTAACAGTGCAAAAAGCACCTTCCTGCATAATTCTGGGTTGGTTGTCAAGGTAATCTCGTCCAAATCGCCTACTGAACAAAATCTTCCTGCTAGACAGAGTGATATATCTGTGCTCCAGACACAATTCCAATCCCTAATGGACGTTGTTTCGGAAACAAGAATAGTGGTTGAGAAATGTCGTCAAGATATGAATGGTTTTGAAACCAGACTATCAGACATTCGCTTCGTTGCTCAAGAGCAATGGCGGAAAAAAGGTGGAGATCGTGCTGCTCCATCAGATTCTACAGCCTGAAACATTAGCACTCAGGTCAAACGATCTATGCTTCTATACATCTGATGGTGCTTTTATCTGGAAGGACTGTAAACTTTATGCCAACATGCCTTTTGTTGTACGATTGGAATTTATTTTGTTGTGATACAACATTTATGATGCTGCCTCAGGCTGCAGTAATTACGACGCTATTTTTGTATAGTGTAGGTTTATCTTAGTAATGTATTCGGCCGAAAGCTTCGTAGGAGCCCAAAATGCCAACATTCGTCAGGCCCATTCCAATTGGGCTAAAAACGGTTACGGGCTGAAATTGGCATGTAGCCCACTAAAAAAATCTGGGCCTAAATCAGCATAAGCTTTCATATTTTTCTGGTAGGCATGTGCCCATAGTGGGCCTTTAATAGGCCTAAACATAATTTGGGCCCTTAGTAAAAATAGGTCGTTTACAGGTGTAAATATCTCGAGCCCATAAAAAACATGGGCCTTTAATAGACCAAAAGTGAGATTGGACCCTGATTGTGCCAAATAACCCATTGGACTTAGCAGGCCGAAAGTGGTGGCCCATTTACGATGCGGATCTTTGACAGGCCGAAATTCGGACAGGCCATAAATGTGCCGACCTAATACACGGGCCTTTAACAGGCCGGAACTTCGGTCGGGCTAGATTATCATCATTTTTATATGGGCTGTTAATGGGCCCGATATGACGTTGGGCCACATATGGCCCATGGTTTACGTCCGGCGTTAACAGGCCGAAAATGACAACAGGCCGAAAGTGGCCCAAAGCTATAGTGGGCCTCTAACAGGCCGAATGTCAGACCTGGCCGAATATGACCCAAATCCTTCATGGTCGTTTATGGGCCGAAAGTTTTGATGGCCTGTAAATGGTCCCAAATGAAGCCGGACCTTTAACAGGCCAAAAATACACCGAGTCATAATTCGGCCCAATTACTTAGCGGGATGTTAACGGGCGAAAAGTGACCATGGGCCGCGTTGATGACAAGTTTAGGACAGGTCATTGACGGGCCGATTTGACAGAGAATGTTGGGCCTTTAGCTGGGCCGGCCCATTATGGTCTGCAGAATCTTATGGGCCTTTAGCTGGGCCGGCCCATTGTGGTCCGCAAAATCTTGTGGGCCTTTAGCTGGGCCGGCCCATTATGGCCTGCAAAATCGTGTGGGCCTTTAGCTGGGTCGGCCCATTATGGTCCGCTAAATTTTGTGGGCCTTTAGCTGGGCCGGCCCATTATGGTCCACTAAATCTTATGGGCCTTCGGTTGGGCCGGCCCATTTAAACTTTGTGGGCCACTTTTGGGCCGGTCCATGTGTCAACATATCATAGGCCCATCTCGACCGTTGGGTGAGTGACACCTGTGCCAACGCAGAGCTGACGCGTGGATCTGTCAGCCAATGAGAATTTTACACGTGGAAAATCAGCATTGGTCGTGGCTGTTAACGGGTTATCGGATCCAAAATCCGCCCCGATAGCTTAACGGCGTTCCGTTACGGTGGATGCCACGTGTCGGTCACCCTTGACGAAAGCACTTCTGTGACGCGCGATTTATCGTCATGGAAGTGGACACTTCTGTGATGATAATTTTGGCAATGTCATGGAACACTTCTACGACAACACATGTATGACTATCTTGATTCTGTCATAAATTTGTCATGGATTTACATGCATGAAAGAAAACACAACCTTCTGTGACAAACACGTATCATCACGGAAGTGTATTTTTTTGTAGTGTATGTCTGACAGGTCTGGATACAATCATCGCATTCGAAGACTATCTTGAAGTTCAGAAAGAAGGGAACCCGCCTTGCAATGCCGAAGACAAATCTGTGCGCCGGACTCCTCGTCATTGAAGCCAGGTTCAGGGGCTACTGAGGGAGTCCTGGACTAAGGGGTCCTCGGGCGTCCGGCCTATTATCCTTTGGGCCGGACTGATGGGTTGTGAAGACATGAAGGCCGAAGACTGCACCGTGTCCGGATTGGAGTCTACTTGGCATGGAAGGCAAGCTTGGCGACCGAAGATTCCTTCTTATGTAACCAACTCCATCTAAACCCTAGATCCCTTTAGTGTCTATATAAACCGAAGGGGATAGTCCAGAAAGGAGTACACATATACTCATTACCATACTCACATAGGCTAGACTTCTAGGGCTTAGCCATCACGATCTCGTGGTAGATCTACTCTTATAACACTCATATTCATCAATATCAATCAAGCATGACGTAGGGTTTTACATCCATAGAGAGGGCCTGAACCTGGGTAAACATTGTGTCCCCCGTCTCCTGTTACCATCGATCCTAGACGCACAGTTCGGGACCCCCTACCCGAGATCCGCCGGTTTTGACACCGACACCCATCGATTTGATCTATCAGGCGTCACCGAGTTCCTTTGACATAGCCACTACCAGAAAGCCTGATCAATTCGGTCCCACTGATCAGGATCTCGGTCTCACCGAGATGGCAATGCAAACTCTCGGTTTCCCTTCGTAACATTTCGGTCTCACCGAAATGGGCGACCGGTCCCACCGAGTTTGCAATGCAAACTCTTTGTTTCCCTTCGTAATGTTTCAATCTTATCAAAATGAGCGATTGGTCCCACCGAGTTTGCCTGACCAACTCTCTATTTGTTCATTACTGAAGTCGGTCTCACCGAGTTCATGGAATCGGTCACACCGAGATGTGGTTTTGCCCTAACCCTAGCACATCGGTCCTACCGAGTCGATCATGTCGGTCCCATCGAGAATCCTAATGTTCACATTTTGAACTAAATCGGTCTCACTGAGTTCACCTATTTAGTCTGACCGAGTTGGGTCAAATGTGTGTAATATTTTGATTTTGTGTGGAGGCTATAAATACCCCTCCACCCCCTTGTCTATTCAAGAGAGAGCCATCAGAACGTGCCTGCACTTCCACTACTCATTTTCTGAGAGAGAACCACCAACTCATGTGTTGAGACCAAGACATTCCAATCCAACCACAAGAATCTTGATCTTTAGCCTTTCCCAAGTTGCTTTCCACTCAATCATCTTTCCACCATAGCCAAATCTTTGAGAGAGAGTTGAGGGTTGGGAGACTATCATTTGAAGCACAAGAGTAAGGAGTTCATCATCATCACACCATCTATTACCTTCTGGAGAGTGGTGTCTCCTAAATTGGTTAGGTGACACTTGGAGCCTCTGACAAGATCTTGGAGTTGAACCAAGGAGTTCGTAAGGGCAAGGAGATCGCCTACGTCATGAAGATCTACCGAGGTGAGGCAAGTCCTTCGTGGGCGATGGCCATGGTAGGATAGACAAGGTTGCTTCTTCATCGACCCTTCATGGGTGGAGCCCTCTATGTACTCGCGCAACCGTTACCCTTCCTAGGTTGAAGTCTCCATCAACGTGGGCGTACGATAGCACTACCTATCAGAACACACCAAAAATCTCCGTGTCTACATTGCGTTTTCCTTCTCCAAACCCTTCCATTTACCTTCATATGCAATGTTTTAATTTCTGCTGCTACACTCTTAGAATTGCATGTGTAGGTTGATTTCTTGACTTGTGCTAAGTTGCTGAAATCTGCCAAGACTTAAAATAGGGAAAAGGCTAGATTTTTTATTTGGTCAAGTAGTATAATCACCCCCTCTAGACCTACTTTCGATACTACATGTGCTCTCATCGCCGGGAGCCAGTCGCCATGGCAGCGTGACGACGAGAAGGGTGTGCCTGGGGGTTGATGACCCCATTCGGCGCTTCGTCTTGATGACCTTGTCCTGGGGAAGGCGCATGCCTTGTAGCTGCGCCCGTAGCAGGGACAGCTAGGGGGTCGCAACTCGCGCCAAAGCGGGCACCATCGCGGTAGCCGCGCCCTCTAGTGAGGTGGGGAGGCGGAGATTGAATATTATCTCCATCCGCGCCATGTGGAACATGGCCGTCGAGGTGCTGCAGATGTTGCCCTCCTTCGGCGTCTTCCGCTCCTGCTTCGGCTACAGGGGGAACAATGACAGCACCGCCTGCGTCGGTCATGTTCCCCGCGGCGTCCGCGTTCCCCGAAGCCACAGCAGCCCCCATGGTATCGGTGGCTGCATGCGAGGCGGCCTTCGAGGTGGAAAGGTGAGCTATTCCACCGGACTTTCTCTTGGGCGCCATGGATGATGAAGTCGCCGATGAAGAAGATGATGGTGAGGATTGACACACTGTTTATGACCTCGAGTTCGCGCAAGCACTCCCCCCTACCTAGCACGCCAAAGATGTCGTGGCAGAACACGATCACCTATGGGGCCATCGGCCCCTTGTGGTTCAGCAAGGGGGAAGGGCGTGTGGCAGAAAGAGCGGAGGCCGTGGAGTAGCACGACAGCGGTGAGGAGGGGAGCTTTTACCCAGGTTCGGGCCACTGCGAAGCGTAAAACCCTACTCCTGCTTTGGTGGATTGGATGGAGGACCATGACGAACACGCAGCGCTCGAGCTCGGCAAGGTTGCCTCGGGGAGAGCAGCTGCGCGTGTAAGAGTGTACAGGGCTCCAAATCCTATTTTAGATTTCCATGGCCCTCCTTCTATAGGCTAAGGGGTTACCACAGTGGCAAATTAGTCACTATCCACTGATTAGGTAGCCAACAGTGCTATCATACCTAACTCTGTCAGTTAGGACAAAGCACATTAAATGCACTTCTAGGTGTCACTCTTAAGATGAAGCCCGGCAATCCTGCCACGCTGCTGAACCACTCGCTTGTCTGTCTGCATGACATGCCTCTGGACAGGTGTCACACAGGGTGGATCTTCTTTCCAGTGGCAGCCACGTGCCAAATGATAGCCACTTAATCATTTAGGGGCTCGACACCGCACTGATAAGTTACTTGCATCGCTGTGTGGTGGAGCGGTGGAGTCTTGGCGGGAGATCTGCCCTTGGTGGCCCCGACAAGCTTGCCGGGGGAATCTTGGGGCTCGCCCTTGGTGAAGCCTCGACCTGACCATGCTCGCCCGCCCGGCAAGTGATGTTTTTTTCTTAGTGATATCTTGTCTTTTTGGCTTATCTTGGTCTTCTTGATCCGCCCTTTGATTCCTCAAAGAGCTATCTCTCTAGCTTGGTCTTGTCCTGGATGCTTGTTGTTGTAATAATCTTGCCCTTGTGCCTTTGTATAGTCTGGGCAACATACAAAGGTTTGTTGTACCGACAAGTGCTACGGAATAAGTGCCTTTATTGGAGAAAGGCAAGACAAAGCTGGAACTGCAAAGCTCTGTAGACTTTAGTGCGGGTGAGTTGCACATGGGCTATCTAAGTCGTCTTCATACAAGCTGTGACATGGAAGGCGGCTTAGTAAACATGATGAAGCAGAAGTATGAGGTATGAACTTAACCCATCTCCATCTTACACATCTATACTCATGTAGCCCCCAAGGACCGGCTTATCTTGATAAGATGAGCTGGGTCTTTTTAATAATAACTTTGTGAAGAATCACATGTAACCCCCAAGGGACGGCTTATCTTGATAAGATCAGCCGGGTCTTTCAAAGTATCACTTTTTAGAAACTCGCCTGTAGCCCCCAAGGGCCAGCTTATCTGTATAAGATGATCCAGGTCTTCTGTATCACGGACTTAAAACATCATCGGACATTAGCCCCCAAGTGCCAAGGATATTGTTTGCAATGTGCTTGGGACTTAAATCCAATTGTTGGATACTAGCTCAATCACCTTAGTACTTATTTGAACACCGTTCATTGTTTGTATCCTTTCGCAGGCTTTAAGTCTAGGTGAGTCAAACATAGCGGACTTAAAGAAAAACTTGGAGATGCAACAAGTTGAACATGCCAAGGTAGAGCTAAGCTTAAAGTCTTCCATGGAAGACACAGAAACAATCAGGCCAATTTTGTAGCAGAAAGGAGCACCTTTGAATTGGAGAAGGCTGCTCTATTGAAGTGTGCAGAGGACACTGAAAACTAGCTGAAGCTGCTAGCTCGGAATTGGCCAGCTTAAAGAAGCATATCCCTGAAATGACTACTGCCATCTTCGGTAAGTAAATTTATACCCGCCATTGTTGTAACTCGTTTGGCAGCTTGTGAAATATAGTCCTAACCCGCCTAGCGACTCATGTAAAACAGGTGCAAGGAGTGCTAGCCTTGGAGAAAACATGCTGGTGAAGCTGAAGGCCATCTATACTTTGAAGGAACAACTATATGCCGGTTGCATGCGTACTCTCGTGGCAGTTTGCAATGGTAAAAGGAAAACACAACTTATCAGAGAGGTGTTGGATCAACTGTCCATAGTACCTAGTTAGATTGAGGAGCAGAAAAGATCAGCGGCCCGTGTAGGGGCTATGGTCGGGTTAGGCCGGGCAAAGTCTTATCAAACTGAGCTTGACCTTGAAGAGATGGCAGACGGGTTCCTAGAGTACAAAGATGACGGCTTTGCTTTTACTGAATGGGATTATGCCTAATGCGTCAAAGAGATGCGTCCCTTGGCATGCAAACTTGCGCAAGAGCTGGATCTGCAAAGCTACTAGCCGGCTTATGATGGCAACAACAAACTAATAAAGTTGCCTTCATTTGACATTGTTTACCCGACTCCTTAAAGGCGTAATCATATCTTTGCCTCTGATATTGATTCTTTAACTATCATCAATGACGAAGCAACCTTCGAGGCTTTAACTGGTATAGACTGGACCGTGGATAATCTTCAGATTTCTAGCAAATGCCGGCACAGGATGACCCAGGAACTTCCAGCACAAGACACCACGATGATGCTAACCCGGCGAGATCTAACCCGGACGGCTGAGAGGCCGGTTCAAAGGAGTGATGCAACTCCTGAAAAACTTAAGTGAAAAACTTTTTGGGTTCAGCTGTAGCCTTGGAATAGCTTAGTTAAAAACAGTTATCTGCCCTGCCATGCCTTCATGCATGTTTTTATCAACTTGTGCTCCAGTAGCTTAATCTCTTTGATCTTACCATATATATGCATATCTGGTCTTTCAACATCGCTGAAATTTCTTGAGGTCATTATATATAATCTCTAAAAGATCCGTCAAGTCTTGTCTTGGCGACTCACATTCACAGACCAGGGCAGGTTACAACCATGTGAAGCAATATAACCCAATGACCGTTGGTCGGAACCAATTTTTGACAGGATCACTTTGGGGGCTTATAACCATAATAAGCTCAATGTGAAGCAATATAACCCAGATCTGTATGATTTGGAAACTCATCATCTGCACATAAGCATGATTAAAGGACATAAAAGGTTTCTGCAAAATAGAAATAGAGAATATAAACATGTATATCTCAAATATTTGTTAAGCCGGTTTCTAGGGCATGGCCCAAAAAGACTGGTTTTGAAAAACTCAATTTTTTTGCTTCAAAGAAGCTTGGCGTGATAGCCTTTCATCCCGTAAGCTGGCTCTCACATGACATAAATCCGTTGTTTTAACCTTAACTAGTTCAAGGTCTTCCGAGAAGATTGACTGTTAAGAGTAAGACGGGCCACATATGTAACACACACACAATGTGGCTATATCTCCCATGTGTCGGGGCACGACTTAGAGGCATAGTCTCATGGTAGTTTATTCGCAAGTGGGGTAATATTCACACAATCCCATGTACTGAATAAGAAAGGGATAAAGAGTTGGCTTACAATCTCCACTTCACACAATACATAAATAAATCATACATCATCCAGAATACAATCAAGGTCCGACTACGGAACCAAAATAAAAGAAGACAACCCCAAATGCTAGATCCCCGATTGTCCCAACTGGGCTCAACTACTGATCAACCGGAAAAGACACAAAATTACGATGAAGATCTTCATCAAGCTCTCGCTTCAGCTTGGTTGCGTCACCTGCACTAGTATCATCGGCACCTACAACTGTTTGGAAGTATCTGTGAGTCACGAGGACTCAGCAATCTCACACCCGCGAGATCAAGACTATTTAAGCTTATGGGTAGGAAAGGGTAGTGAGGTGGAGCTGCAGCAAGCACTAAGAATATATGGTGGCTAACATACGCAAATGAGAGTGAGAAGAGAAGCAACGCAGCGGTCGAGAAGCTAGAAAAGATCAAGAAGTGATCCTACAACTACTTACGCACAAACATAACACAAGAACCATGTTCACTTCCCAGACTCTGCCGAGAAGAGACCATCACGGCTACACACGCGGTTGATTCATTTTAATTAAGTTAAGTGTCAAGTTCTCTACAACCGGATATTAACAAATTCACATCTGCCACATAACTGCGGGTACGGCTCTCGAAAGTTTATACCCTGCAGGGGTGTCCCAACTTAGCCCATCACAAGCTCTCACGGTCAACAAAGGATATTCCTTCTCCCGGGAAGACCCGATCAGTCTCGGAATCCCGGTTACAAGACATTTCTACAATGGTAAAACAAGGCCAGCAAAGCCGCCCGAATGTGCCAACAAATCTCGATAGGAGCTGCACATATCTCGTTCTCAGGGCACACCGAGCAGTCCGTACAACTAAAACCAACCCTCAAGTTTCCCAGAGGTGGCGCTGCAAGGGGCTCTAGTTTGGACCAACAGTCAGAGGAGCACTGGCCCGGGGGGTTAAAATAAAGATGACCCTCGGGCTCCGGAAACCCAAGGCAAAAAGGCTTGGGTTGTTAGGCAAATGTAAAACAAAGGTTGGGCCTTGCTGGAGGAGTTTTATTCGAAGCGAACTGTCAAGGGGTTCCCATAACACCCAACCGCGTAAGGAACGCAAAATCAAGTTATATAACACCGGTATGACGGAAACTAGAGCGGCAAGAGTGGAACAAAACACCAGGCATAAGGCCGAGCCTTCCACCCTTTACCAAGTATATAGATGCATTAATTAAAATAATAGATATTGTGATATCCCAACATATCCATGTTCCAAACATGGAGCAAACTTCAGCTTCACCTGCAACTAACAACGCTATAAGAGGGGTTGAGCAAAAGCGGTAACATAGCCAAACAACGGTTTGCTAGGAAGGTGGGTTAGAGGCTTGACATGGCAATATGGGAGGCATGATATAACAAGTGGTAGGTAGCGCGACATAGCGATAGAGCGGACAACTAGCAAGCAAAGATAGAAGTGATTTCGAGGGTATGGTCATCTTGCCTGAGATCCCGTAAGGAAGAAGAACGAGTCCATGAAGGAGACAAACGGACGTAGTCGAACGGATCCTCACAACTCCGGAACGAAACCGAAGCTAACAAGAGAAGCAACCTCGAAAGAAGCAAGCAACATAGTAAAACAACCATCACATAAACATGGCATGATGCACAACCAAGTATGCTACATGTCCGGTTTAATGAGGCATGGCATGGCAAAATGCACAAATAACGCTACAAGTTAAGTGGAGCTCAATATGCAACGAGTTGCATATTGATGAAACACCACATTCAATTATTTAGTTCTCTCTCGGTTATGTACCCAACAATATTAAATGTTGTTAAACATGGCAAGAGGTGAAACATGAGTAAAATACACACTTAGGCATTTTAAATGAGGCCGGAAACATCAAACAACAATTCCGGTAAATCCTCATGTGCATTAGCAATTTGATGCAACAACAATTTTAATTTTTTTTAAATGTTATTATCATGATGTGGATGACATGTGCAAGTTTATGCAATTTTATGAAAATGTTGATAAGAGCATATTATGAAGCATTTGTCACCGTGGTGGAAAGAAAGGATGCCACGGCGACGAAACGGGAATGGTGCCATGGTAACGAATCCGAAAATGATGCCACGGCAACATGTCGGTACCGGTAACTCGATTGAGATAATGATGCAAAAGAGAAGTGTGCGGATGTGTGGAACACGCAAGAGATGGTGGGGTGCTCCCGGTTACCAGGTTCCCACGGGTCGACGGTAGTGTCAAACGAGGGAACAACTAATGCTCAAGGGCGGATACAACATCCAAACATGCATCTCATTCACTCATGCATTCATCCTAGGGTCATCGTATCGGCGGTTATACCTTTGAAGCATGCGAGGGATCGTCTCTCTCGCAGGGAGACGAGGTCGATAGAAGCTTCGCTGGAACAGGGGAACGATGGAGGCGCAGGAACGGCGGGACTCCGGCGTGGCAGGGAGCTCAGGTGGCTGCGGCTGGATGGGTTCGAGCACTGCTGTGGGGAGCACCTCTACCGTATGGCGCGTCGCGCGTGGCTGAGGCCACCAGAAGGAGGAGGTCAGGCGCTGCACGAAGCACCAAGGGGCGGCCATGGCGCTTGGAGCTCCTGTTGGCGGCAACAAAGAGAGGCGGTGGCGCTCCTGGCAGATGACGAAGAGGGGATGGCGCAGCGATGGGGCTGCAAGGCGGTCGAATGAGTCGCCAGAGTAGAGGCGGAGGAAGGGCTCCGGCGAAGGGGACAAGGGGCGCGCCGGGGGAAGGCTCCATCGTCGCTGGGGGTTCGAGTGCGGGGAAATGGGCGGCGACAGAGCGGCGTCTCACGGGGATGAGAGGGAGAGAGAGATGGGATCGAACGCAGGGAGAGATGGTGGCGGTGGAGGAAAAGATCGAGGGAAAAGGGGGGGTCGATCGGCCTAGAGTTGAGGCCTTGAGGGTGCCGGCCGGGCCTCTGGTGGGCTGAGGGGAGCAGGGCGGCCTGTTTGGCCGGCCCAGTGGAGAGGGAGGCTGCTGGGCTCTCCACTCCCTCTCTCATCTCTTCTTTATTTTCAACATAAAGTAATAGGAAGAAAGAAAAGAGAGAAAATAAAATGGTAGAGAAGGAACTTGGGCACTTGATTATTTTTCTGCACTCGCAAAAACGTGCACGTTCACAGAAAAATAGAAATGGCAAGATTGATTGAGTTAAATTCAAATTCATTTGAATATAATTTCAAATGGTTTTGAATTGGGACTAGGTTTGGTGTGGCCAAAAATGTTCAGGTTTTTGGTGGAGCTTGGATAAGGGACAAAAGAATTATCGACAAAGTTTGAGAGTCGAAAACCAGAAGAAGGAAAGGTCAAGGATTTTTAACATGCAAGTGGGTTGCGGATAATTCCAAATTAATGGAATACTTTATAAAAGCTCCCTAAATATTGGGAGGTATGTTATATAGAGAAATCACCATGTGAGTTCCCTCAATTTAAATAGATCAAAGATCTATGCATTTTATTTAGATGAGTTTTAGTTAGCTTTAAGAAAAAGATGGCATGATGACATGATGCCATGCAAAAATAAAAGAGCAAGCACAAATGAAACACACGGTGATCACGAAAATATGGAAGTCTTCTGAAGCGTCGGTCTTGGGGCGTCACAACACTCCACCACTACAATAGGATCTCGTCCCGAGATCTAGGATGCCACCGGAGGGAAACAGAAGGGGAAGAGAAGAGGTAAAACGAAGTTGCTTCTTTGACAAACGAGTGAGACCATGAACCTTGTGAGGTTAAACAATTTCAAGGAAAGAATACACCGGAAATGAATGAAGTTGAGAGAGAAAAAGTCAACTTCTACCACCAATGAACTAGGAAAGCACCCTTCGAAGAAGGTTAAAATGGAGTTGTTGGAAAAACCAACAACGGAACAAATAAGCTTGTAGTGGGCTTATGGAAAACTACTCAAAATTGAGGCGAAATTCTGCCACTACGGAAACAATAGATTGGATTTATATCAACAAGGAGACGAGAAGCTTATTTCACCGAGAGGATAAATGAAGAACTTGGGTCATTTATGAGCACCATAATAGCAAAAATTCTCAGGGAAAGCTTTAGGTGAAATATAACCCAAGATAACTCCAATGAAGAGGTTGATTGGTTGAAAAGATGTCTTGAGCAAAGAGAAAATGATGGATTTAGATATGTCACTCTTGAAAACTTGTGAATCATGAAACACGAAGGGAAATTATCAACAATGACATAACACCACCTCAAAAGATGAGATATGAAAGAATTGCACTTCGGAATGTAAGATGAGGAATGCTTGGACTCCACAAAACAAAACATGTGTTGAACACCATGTTTATTTTAGAGTATATCTTGGCGGAACTTAACTTCGAGAGAAATCTTGAAAAACAATTGAAGAATGAAAAGAATCCTTGACGAACCACCATGTAGCCTCCATGAAGAACTCCGGTAATAAAAGAATGATCAAAAAGAAGTGAAGGGTGAAAACAATAAGATTGAAGCCTTGCAATGATTAGATGGAGCTTAGGGGTGATATAGTTGAGAGATCTTGGAACTCCGGGAAAAGAAAGATGAACAAATGAGATCAAGAATTTTGATGAACCTCTGAAATAAGGAATTAATCGCTTGAAAGAAAACAAGAGTAGGATTTACATTATGCTTATCCTTCATCAATTAAATTGATGACAAGCAACGGATTTGGCATACTACTTATTCTTCTTGAAAAAGGATTGAGGAGAGATATAGCGTAAACTTGAGAAAAGTCTTGAACAAGCCACCGGTAGGCTTGGAAAGAACGAATGAAGTGATACAATAACAACGGAAGAGAATTCTTGAACAAACTGTCGTAAGAATTGAAAATGAATGAAGAAAATACAAAGAAACATCGGGAAGAATTATAAGAAGAACAAAGAAACTTAAGAGAATTTAGATACATGGGAACGAATAGATCATGAGCTGATTAGAGGATACTTGAATGATGCACCGATATGATTTGTGAATGAGAGCTGGAGGCTGAGAGTGAAGAAATGTGAAATTGTGGTCTTCGAAGAATCAAACTAAAAAATACTCCTCAGTTGCTCTGGATGGGTGAAAAGAATTCTCACAATCGAAATAATTATGGGAGGATGGCATCAAGCTTGAACCATGAATCTTTGGAAGAATGGGTAAGGTTTGGAGGAGAAACTCTTCTTTGGTCTTCAAATGTTGAGAATGACGATGAGAAACACCACCATGAATTGATGAGACACCCCAGGAGAATGAAAAGCAAAGAGGTTGAGCCAACAACGAAAAGAATTTGAAAGATCTTGGAGAAACCATCTGACTGATGATGATTCATTCTTACGTCAAACTTAGAAAATAATTTGAGAATACCTCCAGAAAAAATAGAAGAGTCAGGTAAGATCCTGGGTATAGAGTTGTGGGTTAGGGCCCACTCAAAAGATACACCGTTGAACGATTTTGAAGAGAGATTACACCGGTTGATTTAAATGGCTTGAATGAGATAACAACCTCGAGATATCTTGAACGGGTCAAGAATGGAAACGTGAATCTTCTAAGATATCTTCAACACTCCGGAACAAATGAATAGCGAGAGGTGAGTGATTAAGAAGTGCACCAGCATGAGAAAACATTTAAACGAGGAAAGGATATGATAGACAAAGCTTGAATTTAATCCAACAGAGAAGAAAAGAGAACGAAGAATGATAAACTTGAAGCTCCGTTAGTATCTTCATAAGAAACACCGGGTAAAACATTGAAAGAAAAGACTGAAGAGACTTCCCATAAATAAAAGGATACATGATTAAGAAATCTGAGTCCTTGAAAAAAAAGGGGGGGGGGGGGGGGGAAAAACAAAGGAAACTTGGGGATAGATGAAACGAACAACATTGGGAAAACTGAGAGGTGATCTTGCAGATGTTGAAATAATCGGATCCACTTGAAGAGAAACACGACGGTTGAAAAGGATTGACATGACAATCTCGAATATCATGAAGGATTAGTATTCATATAGAACTGTGAGAACACCACTTAGGGAAGGTACGGAATCAACACTTGACATTGAAGCAACTCGAATACCACAACTCAAAACAAAAACAAAGGATTGGCTTACAAAATAAGCCGGAAACAAGCATATGATAGATCCCATATAATATCATGTGTCTGTTGGAAAGATATTCTAGGAGCTACTTGAATTCCCACTTATAAACTCCCGAAACTTTCTAGTTATGCAATCAGGTGTTGGGGATACAGGGGAAGCATAATATCTCACCCAAACTAACAATCCCTACATCCAGTTGTATCCATCTTTCAACACATAACCAAGAAACCTTCGGAAATCATTTACCTCAACCTTCGAAAAGCATCCGCTATATGAGTCATGGCAGTACTCCCGAACTCCCGCCCCAGAACTGGGTGGCGTCGAGGTTATCTCACCAACAACTGCATAAAAGAGATTTTCGATGTCGGCGAGCTCAGGTATTCCAGAATTGCAACGATAAAATTGTGACGACAACACCTCGGAGCTCAACTCCCCGGGACACTACCACAACCCCTAAATGTCAGGAGGCACCAAGAACAATGTTTTTGTTACAAGACTATCTGAACGATTCCAAGATACCCGTGTGATCCTAAAAAATCATGAAATTTGAGGAGAGAAGAGTCAAAACTTCTACGTCAAGAGGCCTCATGAGAGCGACGAAGGGACTAAGGAGTAAAAAGAATCCTACTCTCCGATATATATTTATATATATAGCCCGTCTATTCTGATAATATTATCAGAATAGTTATTCTTATAACACTTCGGCACTGCATTCTCAACGCGAGGGCACTGCACTTTCTTTAGCAAGAGCACTGCATTATAGAGACTAGTGAACTTCGCGTCGGAAAAAACTGCGCGTAGTGTTTTTCCGTACTGTTTTCGCTCTAATTTTTTAACCGTTTATTGGAACAAGGCGTGTAATATACTGTTGGAAAGCTACGGATTAGGCGCAACTTCACCATGCTGAACACTTTTCCAGATTCCCCGCGGTTTAAGAGCAGTTTCAAAAACGGTGCGGCCCACAATGAGTGGCAGCGAGCGTTTTTTCACGTTTTTTTCTAAACCGCTCGTCAGAATGAGGCAAATGATACACCGTTGGATATATATCGTCAAGGCGCATCTTTTTCATAATTATTGTTTTCTCTAATTCGTTACGGTTTAAGAGCAGTTTCAAATTTACTAAATCGCGGAATTCTGTTTTTTAAATTTTTTAAAATTTTCGGCACTGTTTTTGCTCCAGTTTTTTAACCGTTTGTCGAAACGAGGCGTGTAATATACTGTTGAAAAGCTATGGACGAGACGCAAATTTTATATGTTTAAATATTTTTAAGATTCCTCACGGTTTTAAGTTAATTTTAAAAATCATACGATGGACGACGAGTGACAGCGGCCGTTTTTCGTGAAATTTTTACAAATCGGTTGTCGAAATGATTCAAATGATATGCCTTT
Organism: Triticum urartu; assembly: GCF_003073215.2. NCBI lineage: Eukaryota > Viridiplantae > Streptophyta > Magnoliopsida > Poales > Poaceae > Triticum > Triticum urartu. The sequence continues at coordinate 286,338,314 of NC_053028.1, forward strand.
GTAAAGATATCGACGAGACACAACTTTTTCATGTAGAACACTCTCCCTAATTCCTTACGGTTTAAGAGCAGTTTTAAATTTACCGAAATGCGGACACTCTGTTTTTTCACGACACCCAAATCGACGTGGGTACTTCATCCGACTGAAAACCACACTGCATCAGACGTGTTAGGGAATGGCATGGTTTATTTTATTCAAACGTAATTTCTTTAAGGACGAGAAAGTAGAGTGCAATTCACATCGGTTGTAAATGAACCACAACACTATCAAGAAGTGAACCGCATTACTTTTTTTCGCTTTCGTAATAATTTTTTTGCACTTCGGGATGAACAACATCATACGGCTGACCGCACTGATTCAGAATGAAAACCGCACTGCATCGGATGGGCAAGCGATCTGCATAATTTCTTTTGTCGGATGAGTTTTTGTTTTTTTTTCAACTTTTTTATTAACAAGAGTGGACCACAAAGACAAGGGCAAGTGAACCACGAAATATATCAAAGTGAACCGCATTACTATCTTATTGGTTCGCTTAATTTTTTCGCACTTTCATGTTGCGGCGAGCAAACAACATCACTCTGAAAAGTGAACCACATCCGAGGATCAAACGCACTGCAAGTGTTGATGTGGTCCACTGAATTTTGAGACACACGAAACAAATTGCACTTCATAGAGAGCGGTAATGATCTGCTACACAAATGGATTGAACTACCTTTTTCAATCGTCCCACAAACAAAACAAATTGCATCAGAAAAAGAAGTGAACCTCCCATGGGGATTTTTTTACAAAGTGAACCACTAAGGGGCACGGTGACATACAATTGAGGTGTGTTCGCAAGAAAATTGATGTTTAAACGGAGTGCATGTGTGTGCACCTGGCACTGCATAACCACTAAAAATGCACCGCCGCGCAACCAAAATTGCACTACAATATCGATGTAATTATTTTCTCTCTCTTTTTCACAAAGTGAACCATAGAGGGATTTACAACAAACTGCACAAATATTTGTAAAAAAGAACATAAACATTTTCACTGTAAAATTATATTAAACCCCTGAGGGTCGGGGGCGATGGGCCATGTGCCCTGTGCACGGCGCTCACGGTCAATAGAAAGCACCACCTGGGCCATATGCGCCGGCGAGAAGTGAGGAAAAGGTGGAACTAGATGATGCGCACTACACTGGAACCGCAAAAAACCAAATTTTCTATCGGACCACGTCAGTGAGCTGCACACGGGGCATCAACTGCACTGCACGGCCACGCGCATCGAACAATATCGCGTGCCCGCTAGGATTGGACCTCGCTCCTCGCCGAAGGGAGTTTGCACTCCGGGCGCAGGTAGTGGAGGTCGGAGCTTGACCTGGCAGAGAGAGGAAGCCGTCCTCGCCGCAAATGAAGCAGCAGGAAAAGGAGGGGTGTGGCCAGCGCCAAGGATTTTCACAATGAACTGCAAAAGAAAAATTCAAGTGCACCGGGCGGGACGTGGTGGCGCCATGACCACGGGGAGGAGGAGGAGTTGGGCGCGGGAACGTCGTTGCCTGGCAGCTGCGGAACTGGCGTGGGAGGAGCCGGATGGGGATGGGGCGGCGTCGGCGGGGCAAGAAGCGGGTTGGGGGTGGGGCGGCGTCGGTGTGGGAAGAAACCCAGTGGGGATGGGACGGCGCGCCCTAGAAGAGCAGAAGGTGGATCTGGGGGAGGGCAATCGTGGCAGAGGAGGAGGGAGATGGGGTGTGTGGGCGGGGTTGGTGAGGTTTGTTTTAGATGGCTCGGCTGGCTGTGTGGGTGCGGGTCGAGAGTGTTATCAGAATAAGAGATGGATGTGCAGAATAAGACTCTTAAGGGGTGTTATCATAATAGACCCACCCTATATATATAATCCTAAGACTCAAAACATTTTCTTCTAGACTCAACAACGTCAGCGATTCGATCAAGCAGGGGGCTCCTGAGAAGGGGATGGCTCTGATTACCAACTTGTAACACCCACAATGCGGCTACATCTCCCACGTGTCGGGGCACGACTTAGAGGCATAGCCGCATGGTAGTTTAGCCGCAAGTGGGTTAATCTTCACACAATCCCATGTACTGAATAAGAAAGGGATAAAGAGTTGGCTTACAATTGCACTTCACACAATACATAAATAAATCATACATCATCCAGAATACAATCAAGATCTGACTATGGAACCAAAATAAAAGAAGACAACCCCAAATGCTAGATCCCCGATCGTCCCAACTGGGCTCAACTACTGATCAACCGGAAAAGACACAAAACAACGATCAAGATCTTCATCGAGCTCCCGCTTGAGCTCGGTTGCGTCACCTGCACTGGTATCATAGGCACCTGCAACTGTTTGGAAGTATCTTTGAGTCACGAGGACTCAGCAATCTCACACCCGCGAGATCAAGACTATTTAAGCTTATGGGTAGGAAAGGGTAGTGAGGTCGATCTGCAGCAAGAACTAAGCATATATGGTGGCTAACATACGCAAATGAGAGTGAGAAGAGAAGCAACGCAACGGTCGAGAAGCTAGAAAAGATCAAGAAGTGATCCTGCAACTACTTACGCACAAACATAACACAAGAACCGTGTTCACTTCCCGGACTCCGCCGAAAAGAGACCATCACGGCTACACATGCGGTTGATTCATTTTAATTAAGTTAAGTGTCAAGTTCTCTACAATCGGATATTAACAAATTCTCATCTACCATATAACCGCGGGCACGACTCTCAAAAGTTTATACCCTGTAGGGGTGTCCCAACTTAGCCCATCACAAGCCCTCACGGTCAACGAAGGATATTCATTCTCCCAGGAAGACCCGATCAGTCTCAGAATCCCGGTTACAAGAAATTTCGACAATGGTAAAACAAGACCAGCAAAGCAGCCCGAGTGTGCCGACAAATCCCGATAGGAGCTGCACATATCTCGTTCTCAGGGCACACCGGATGAGCAGTCCGTACAACTAAAACCAACCCTCAAGTTTCCCCGAGGTGGCGCTGCAAGGCGCTCTTGTTTGGACCAACACTCAGAGGAGCACTTGCCCGGGGGATTAAAATAAAGATGACCCTCGGGCTCCGGAAACCCAAGGGAAAAAGGCTTAGGTTGTTAGGAAAATGTAAAACCAAGGTTGGGCCTTGCTAGAGGAGCTTTATTCAAAGCAAACTGTCAAGGGGTTCCCATAACACCCAACCGCGTAAGGAACGCAAAATCAAGGAACATAACACCGGTATGACGGAAACTAGAGCGGCAAGAGTGGAACAAAACACCAGGCATAAGGCCGAGCCTTCCACCCTTTACCAAGTATATAGATGCATTAATTAAAATAATAGATATTGTGATATCCCAACATATCCATGTTCCAAACATGGAACAAACTTCAGCTTCACCTGCAACTAACAATGCTATAAGAGGGGTGAAACGTCTCCGTCATATCTACTTTTCCAAACACTTTTGCCCTTGTTTTGGACTCTAACTTGTATGATTTGTATGGAACTAACCCGGACTGACGCTGTTTTCAGCAGAATTACCATGGTGTTGTTTTATGTGCAGAAAACAAATATTCTTGGAATGACCTGAAACTCCACGGAACATCTTAGAAAAAACAATAAAAAATTCTTGCCAAAGATGAAGACCAGGGGCCCACACCCTTGTCACGAGGGTGGGGGGCACCCCCCCGTAGGGCGCGCCCCCTACCTCGTGGGCCCCCTGGAAACCCGCCGACGCCAACTCCAACTCTTTGTATTTGCTTTCAGAGAGAGAAAAATGAGAGAAGAAATCATCGCGTTTTACAATACGGAGCCGCCGCCAAGCCCTAAAACCTCTCGGGAGGGCTGACCTGGAGTCCGTTCGGGGCTCCGAAGAGGGGGATTCGTCGCCGTCGTCATCATCAACCATCCTCCATCACCAATTTCATGATGCTCACCGCCGTGCGTGTGTAATTGCGTCATAGGCTTGCTGGACGTTGATGGATTGGATGATATTTATCATGTAATCGAGTTAGTTTTGTTAGGGTTTGATCCCTAGTATCCATTATGTTCTGAGATTGATGTTGCTATGACTTTGCTCTGCTTAATGCTTGTCACTAGGGCCCGAGTGCCATGATTTCAGATCTGAACCTATTATGTTTTCATGAATATATGTGAGTTTTTCATCCTATCTTGCAAGTCTATAGTGACCTACTATGTGTTATGATCCGGCAACCCCGAAGTGACAATAATCGGGACCACTCCCGGTGATGACCATAGTTTGAGGAGTTCATGTATTCACTATGTGCTAATGCTTTGTTCCGGTTCTCTATTAAAAGGAGGCCTTAATATCCCTTAGTTTCCAATAGGACCCCACTGCCACGGGAGGGTAGGAAAAAAGATGTCATGCAAGTTCTTTTCCATAAGCACGTATGACTATATACGGAATACATGCCTACATTACATTGATGAATTGGAGCTAGTTCTGTGTCACCCTATGTTATGACTGTTACATGATGAACCGCATCCGACATAATTATCCATCACTGATCTGGTGCCTACGAGTTTTCCATATACTGGTTTACGCTTATTTACTTTCCTGCTGCTACTGTTACAATCACTACAAAATACCAAAAACATTACTTTTGTTGTCTTTACTTTCGTTGCTGTTACCACCACTATCATATTACTTTGCTACTAAACACTTTGCTGCAGATACTAAGTTTCCAGGTGTGGTTGAATTGACAACTCAGCTGCTAATACTTGAGAATATTCTTTGGCTCCCCTTGTGTCGAATTAATAAAATTTGGGTTGAATACTCTACCCTCAAAAGTTGTTGCGATCCCCTATACTTGTGGGTTATCAATACTAATTTCTGGCGCCGTTGCTGGGGAGCATAGCTCTATTCTTTGAGTCACTCGGGATTTATATCTGCTGGACACTATGAAGAACTTGAGAGATCCAAAAACCAAGATCTATCCCTCAACTACGAGGGGAGGTAAGGAACTGCCATCTAGCTCTGCACTTGATTCACCTTCTGTTATGAGTAAGTTTGCGACACCTACACCTGCTTCTGCTATTCGTTCTGATATGTCGCATGTTATTGATGATGCCACTTCTGCTATGCATGATACTTATGATGAAACTGCTTCTATGCCTGATACTACTGTGCCCCTTAGTGAATTTCTTGATGAACAAACTGCTAGGGCTAGAGAAAGAGAAATTATTGAATCTGAATACGATGATGATAGTGATGATGAAAATATGCCTGTTATTCCTGAGGGCTATCTTTTTGATACGGAATCTTCTGCCACTATTTTTGCTTGCAAAGATAGATATGAGCTTAAGAGGTTTTTAATTAAATGGAACAAAGAATCACTTAGAGATAAAATGAGACCCGACCCTGCTTTTGCTACTTCACCTATATGTGTTCCTGATAAAGATTATGAATTCTCTGTTGATCCTGATATAGTTACTTTGGTTGAATCTGATCCGTTTTGTGGCTATGAATCTGAAACTGTTGTGGCACATCTTACTAAGTTAAATGATATAGCTGCCGTGTTTACTAATGGTGAGAGATCGCGTTACTTTTATATACTCAAAATATTTTCGTTCTCATTAAAGGGTGATGCTAAGATATGGTTTAATTCTCTTGATCCGGTTGTGTGCGTAGTCCCCAGGATATGATTTATAACTTCTCTGCTAAATATTTCCCTGCTCATAAGAAACAAGCTGCTTTGAGGGAAATATACAACTTCGTGCAAATTAAAGAAGAGAGTCTCCCACAAGCTTGGGGGAGGCTTCTCAAGTTACTTAATGCTTTGCCTGATCATCCTCTTAAGAAACCTGAAATACTTGATATCTTTTATAATGGACTAACCGATGCTTCCAGAGATTACCTGGATATTTGTGCTGGTTCTCTTTTCAGGGAAAGAACACCGGATGAAGCTGAAATTCTATTGAATAATATGTTGACAAATGAAAATAATTGGGCACCTCCTGAGCCAGCTCTTGAGCTAGCTCCTGAGCCATCTCCTGCTCCAATTACTGAGTCTATTCTTGAACCAACTCCGAAGAAGAGAGGTGTTCTGTTTCTCAGTCCCGAAGATATGCAAGAGGCAAAGAAATCTATGAAAGAAAAAGGTATTAAAGCTGAAGACGTTAAGAATTTACCTCCTATTAAAGAAATACATGGTCTTAATATACCGCCTGTTGAAGAAACATATGATCTCAATTATTTATTTACTGAAGAACCTCCTGATCCCGATATCCCGACACAGGTAGTAAAGGTAAATTCTCTCTATAGATATGATAAAGCTGAAGTCCCTCCTACTAAAATTGCTAGTCAATGCTTGGATGAGTTCGATAACTTTATGTTTAAGCAAGACGACTTCAATGCTTATTTTGGTAGACAATTAAAATAAAATGCTTATATGATTAGACGCTTGGGTGATTATATGGCTAATATTAAAGGTGAACTTAAACTTGTTAGCAAACATGCTTCTATGGTTAGCACTCAAGTAGAACAAGTACTTAAGGCTCAAAAAGAAGTGCTTGATGAAATGAATAGTAAGAAAAATGATTATGCTATTAGAGTGGCTACTAGAACTGGTAGAATGACTCAGGAACCTTTGTATCCTGAAGGCCACCCTAAGAGAATCGAGCAAGATTCTCAAAGAAATAATATTCATGTTCCTAGTTCTTCTAAAAAGAAGAAGAAAAATGATAGAACTGTGCAAACTTCTAGTGAACCTATTGCTGAACCACCTGATAATCCAAATGATATTTCTATGTCTGATGCTGAAACACAATCTGGTAATGAACATGAACCTAGTAAAAATATCAATGATGATGTTCATGATGATGCTCAACCTAGTAATGATAATGATGTAGAGATTGAACCCGCTGTTGATCTTGATAACCTACAATCAAAGAATCAACGTTATGATAAAAGAGACTTTGTTGCTAGGAAACATGGTAAAGAAAGGGAACCTTGGGTTCAGAAACCCATGCCTTTTCCTCCAAAACCATCCAAGAAAAACGATGATGAGGATTTTGAGCGCTGTGCTGAAATGATTAGGCCTATCTTTTTGCGTATGAGATTAACTGATGTGCTCAAAACAAATCCTTATGCTAAATATATGAAAGATATCATCACTAATAAAAGAAAGATACTGAAAGCTGAAATTTCCACCATGCTTGCTAATTATACTTTTAAGGGTGGAATACCAAAGAAACTTAGAGACCCCGGAGTACCTACTATACCTTGCTCCATTAAAAAGAATTATATTAAAACTGCTTTATGTGATCTTGGAGCTGGTGTTAGTGTTATGCCTCTCTCTTTATATCGTAGACTTGACTTGAATAAGCTGACACCTACTAAAATATCTTTGCAAATGGCTGATAAATCAACTGCTATACCTGTCGGTATTTGTGAGGATGTGCCCATTGTGGTTGCAAACGTTACTATTTTAACGGACTTTGTTATACTTGATATTCCTGAGGATGATAGTATGTCTATTATTCTTGGAAGACCTTTTCTTAATACTGCAGGGGCTGTTATTGATTGCAACAAAGGCAATGTCACTTTTCATGTTAATGGTAATGAGCATACGATACACTTTCCGAGGAAACAACCTCAAGTTCATAGTATCAACTCTATTGGAAAATTTCCATCGATTATATTTGGAGGTTTTGAATTTCCTCTTCCTACTGTCAAGAAGAAATATGATATACTTATTATTGGGGATGTGCATATCCCCGTTGAGGTAACTTAGTGTTATTCGAAATTTCTCCGGTTTCATGATTATCGGAACGAGTTTTTTAACAAGACTTGATCAACCTTGTTAGTGGATTCTTTTTGATGAGCATGAGATGGATGAAACTAGAAGAACAAAACTTTTGTACCCTCTCTATACTATCTGTTATTTATATTAAATAAAGTAAAAATAGTATTTTCTGTCTATTTCCTAACTTATCCGTGCAATATAAAAATATCCCAAAAATAAAAGTCCTCAGAATGCCATGCCAATTTAATATGATTTTTTCGAGAATATTTGAGGATTTACTGTGCAAAAATTACCGCGGGAGGAGCTGCCACCTGGCCACGAGGGTGGTGGGCGCCCCCCCTATAGGGCGCGCCCCCTGCCTCGTGGGCCCACGGTGGCCCTCCTCCACTTATCCCAGCACCCATCTTCTTCCTCTGTCTCACACAAACCCGAAAAACCAACTCAAGCACGAGTTCCAGCCACTTTTGCTATGATTTTCGATCTCCTTGCTCAAAGCACCTCTCGCAAAACTGCTTGGGGAGATTGTTCCTTGGTATGTGACTCCTCCATTGGTCCAATTAGTTGTTGTTCTAGTGTCTTATTCTTTGCAAATTTGTGTTGCATAGGTGACCATGTTCTTGAGCTTGCATGTCAAATTTATATGTTTCCAAGTAGTTCTAATGCTTGATATAGGCTCTAGGCACTTGTAGGAGTAGTTGCTATCAATATTATTGAATTTGGTTCATTTTTGTTTGAAGTTACTAAAAATTTCAGAATTTTTCAGAGAAAAACAATATGCTTAGGAAGATGTTCCAAGGTGGTTCCTCTAAGAAGCAAGGACCCAGGATTGCTATGCGCGATGTTGACGAGGATCCACCAAGAGACGCCCCAGTACGGCCTTGCGAATGGCCGTCGAAAATTTTTATCGACCGTGCAGGAATTAAAGAAGAATTCAAAGCATATTTGCACAATGCCGGTCTTGAGAATTTTGAGGCTAACAAATGCCCCCGGTATCATGATCTCACAAGTTCATTTGTGAGGAGGTTTGAGTATTCATCTTCGCGTAATTCTCCTTCAATCATGTTTGATCTTTATGAAAAATCTTATACCATGGACTTAGAGGATTTCACTTCTTCTTGCAAACTTCCATCATGGGGTAGTGTTAGGGATCCCCCTAAATCTGAATTTAGAAACTTTCTTGCTAGTATAACTATGGGGGAATCTAGAGATATAACGCAGGCTACCATGGGGAGCATTCACTTTCCTGCTATACATTATTTTGCTCTCTTCATCGGTACATGCATAAATGCTAAAGATGAAGCATGTCATATGTGTGTCCCTGATCTTAGCATTCTTAGGAGTGCTGTGTTAGGAGACCAATCTTATCATATGGGAGCCATTGTAGCTCGTAGGTTGCATCATAATAGACATAATGGAGATTTCTTTGGAGGAATTTATGCAACCCGCTTAGCTCATTTTCTTGAGATAGACATTCGTGAGGGTGATATGGAGTTGCCTTCTGCATATTTAGATTATGACTCTATGGCTTCGCACCAGTTTGTCGAGAGGCCTGAATCACCTCTCTTATACCGTTTAATTTTTGATAAACGATGTGTTTTCCGTATTACTCTCCCTGCTCCTGCCTTCTTTGATTCACAAACAAAAGGAAGATATGTTATTACCAGAGAGGAGGCAGAAGAGTACGAGAGGAGAATGGAGGCAGCTTGACTCCACGCTGCAGCTCAGCAGGCGATAACCGCTGCACACCAGTATGATCCCAACTATTCCTCCTCATCACAGTACGACCCCAACAACTATTATTATGGATATCCGCCAGGCCAGCCGTGGCCATAGACCAACTTAGGCCAAAAGCCTAAGCTTGGGGGAGTACGTATTTCTCACCGACATTACATTTATGTTCACACACACACTCATTGCTAGATGTCGGTGCTCATACTTTTTCACTGTAATATCCATGCTAGTTTATTTTCTTTTTCCTGCTTTCTTCTTGTGTGTTTGTTAAACCTTAAGAAAAACCAAAAAAATTAGTAGTAGTTTATTTTTCTGCTGTAGTAGTAATAATTAAAAAGAAAACCCAAAAATATTTCCTGTTCTTCTTTTGCTTGTTGGGAGCTTTCCCGTGTAAATAGTTTTATTTCTTTTCTTTTCTTTTCTTTGGGGGTCAGTAGGAGAAGACCATAATTATATTTTTGAAGTGGCTCTTATATGCATTATTGTTGATTTAACCAAGAGCCCATATTGCCTTGTCTTCTCCTGTTTATTGAATGCTCGCAGATTCTAGCTTAGTCCAATGAACGTGCACTCTTATTATTATTCACACCGTTCGGTCGTGCAAGTGAAAGGCAATTATGATGATATATGATGGACTGACTGAGATGAGAAAAGCTGGTATGAACTCGGCCTCTTTTGTTTTTGTAAATATGATGAGCCCGTCATTCTTGATTCAGCTTATTATGAATAAACATGTTTGCAATGACAATTAGAGATCATAGTTGCTTGTGCCATGCTTGATTTGATTTACCTTGTATGCCAACATGCTATTGAGATGATTATGATGTGGTATGATGGGGTGGTATCCTCTTTTGAATGATTTAAGTGACTTGACTTGGCACATGTTCACGCATGTAGTTGAAACAAAATCAACATAGCCTTCACGATATTTATGTTCATGGTGGATTATATCCTACTCATGCTTGCATCCAATGCTTATTAATTTTAATGCATGTACATGGCTGTTGTCGCTCTCTAGTTGGTCGCTTCCTAGTCTTTTGCTAGCCTTCACCTGTACTAAGCGGGAATACTGCTTGTGCATCCAATCCCTTAAACCCCAAAGTTATTCCAGATGAGTCCACTATACCTTCCTATATGCGATATCTACCTGCCGTTCCAAGTAAATTTGTATGTGCCAAACTCTAAACCTTCAAATAAACATTCTATTTTGTATGCTCGAATAGCTCATGTATCAACAAAGGTTGTCCTTATCTTCCGTGTTAGGCGGGTTATTCTCAAGAGGAGTGGACTCCGCTCCTCACTCACGAGAAAATGGCTGGTCACCGGGATGCCCAGTCCCATGCTTTATGCAAACTAAATCAAAATTAATTGCAAACAAAACTCCCCCTGGGACCTGATGTATGTTGGAGGCACTTGTTGTTTCGAGCAAGCCATGGATTGATGCTTGTTGGTGGAGGGGGAGTATAAACTTTACCATTCTGTTTGGGAACTGGCTATAATGTGTTTAGCATGGAAGATATCGCCATCTCTTAGTTGTTATGTTGACAATGAAAGTATACCGCTCAAAATACAATTTATCTCTATTTCAAAACCGAGCTCTGGCACCTCTACAAATTCCTGCTTCCCTCTGTGAAGGGCTTATCCGTTTACTTTTATGCTGAGTCATCACCTTCTTATTAAAAAGCACTAGCTAGAGAGCGCAGCCGTCATTTGCATTCATCACTGTTAATTTATATTGGGTATGACTATGATTGGATCTCTTTTACCATGAATTACAATGTCTAGTCAGTCCTTGATCTTTAAAGGTGCTCTGCATTTATGTTTTGCGGTCTCAGAAAGGGCTAGCGAGATACCATCTTGTTATATCATATTATGATTGTTTTGAGAAAGTGTTGTCATCCGAGATTTATTATTATGACTTGCTAGTTGATTATTCTATTGATATGAGTAATGATGAGAGCTGAGAATTATTGCAAGTGTGGTTAGTTATGATCTATGCTGAAAACATGAATGCTAGCTTGACATAGTTACAACAACAACAGCAAACAGAGTTTGTAAAAGTTTTTCTTTCTTTCTTTCAGTTTGTCAACTGAATTGCTTGAGGACAAGCAAGGTTTTAAGCTTGGGGGAGTTGATACGTCTCCATCGTATCTACTTTTCCAAACACTTTTGCCCTTGTTTTGGACTCTAACTTGTATGATTTGAATGGAACTAACCCGGACTGACGCTGTTTTCAGCAGAATTACCATGGTGTTGTTTTATGTGCAGAAAACAAATATTCTCGGAATGACCTGAAACTCCACGGAACATCTTAGAAAAAACAATAAAAAATCCTCGCCAAAGATGAAGACCAGGGGGCCCACACCCTTCTCACGAGGGTGGGGGGCGCCCCCCCCCCTAGGGCGCGCCCCCCTACCCCGTGGGCCCCCTGGAAACCTTCGACGCCAACTCCAACTCTATATATTTGCTTTCGGAGAGAAAAAAATAAGAGAGAAGAAATCATCGCGTTTTACGATACGGAGCTGCCGCCAAGTCCTAAAACCTCTCGGGAGGGCTGATCTGGAGTCCGTTCGGGGCTCCGGAGAGGGGGATTCGTCGCCGTCGTCATCATCAACCATCCTCCATCACCAATTTCATGATGCTCACGGCCGTGCGTGAGTAATTGCATCGTAGGCTTGCTAGACGGTGATGGGTTGGATGAGATTTATCATGTAATCGAGTTAGTTTTGTTAGGGTTTGATCCCTAGTATCCATTATGTTCTGAGATTGATGTTGCTATGACTTTGCTATGCTTAATGCTTGTCACTAGGGCCCGAGTGCCATGATTTCAGATCCGAACCTATTATGTTTTCATGAATATATGTGAGTTCTTGATCCTATCTTGCAAGTCTATAGTGACCTACTATGTGTTATGATCCGGCAACCCCGAAGTGACAATAATTGGGACCACTCCCGGTGATGACCATAGTTTGAGGAGTTCATGTATTCACTATGTGCTAATGCTTTGTTCCGGTTCTCTATTAAAAGGAGGCCTTAATATCCCTTAGTTTCCAATAGGACCCCGCTGCCACGGGAGGGTAGGACAAAAGATGGCATGCAAGTTCTTTTCCATAAGCACGTATGACTATATACGGAATACATGCCTACATTACATTGATGAATTGGAGCTACTTCTGTGTCACCCTATGTTATGACTGTTACATGATGAACCGCATCCGGCATAATTATCCATCACTGATCTGGTGCCTACGAGTTTTCCATATACTGGTTTACGCTTATTTACTTTCCCGCTGCTACTGTTACAATCACTACAAGATACCAAAAACATTACTTTTGCTGTCTTTACTTTTGTTGCTGTTACCACCACTATCATATTACTTTGCTACTAAACACTTTGCTGCAGATACTAAGTTTCCAGGTGTGGTTGAATTGACAACTCAGCTGCTAATACTTGAGAATATTCTTGGCTCCCCTTGTGTCGAATCAATAAATTTGGGTTGAATACTCTACCCTCGAAAGCTGTTGCGATCCCCTATACTTATGGGTTATCAAGGGGCGGAGCAAAAGCGATAACATAGCCAAACCAAGGTTTGCTAGGAAGGTGGGTTAGAGGCTTGACTTGGCAATATGGGAGGCATGATATAACAAGTGGTAGGTAGCCTAGCAAGCAAAGATAGAAGTGATTTCAAGGGTATGGTCATCTTGCCTGAGATCCCGCAAGGAAGAGGAACGAGTCCATGAAGGAGACAAACGGACGTAGTCGAACGGATCCTCACAACTCCGGAACGAAACCGAAGCTAACGAGAGAAGCAACCCGAAAAGAAGCAAGCAACATAGTAAAACAACCATCACATAAACATGGCATGATGCACAACCAAGTATGATGCATGTCCGATTTAATGAGGCATGGCATGGCAAAATGCACAAACAATGCTACAAGTTAAGTGGAGCTCAATATGCAACAATTTGCATATTGACGAAACACCACATTCAATTATTTAGTTCTCTCTCGGTTATGTACCCAAAAATATAAAATGTTGTTAAACATGGCAAGAGGTGAAACATGAGTAAAATACACAGCTAGGCATTTTAAATGAGGCCAGAAACATCAAACAACAATTCCGATAAATCCTCATGTGCATTAGCAATTTGATGCAACAACAATTTTAAACATTTGAAATGTTATTATCATGATGCGGATGACATGTGCAAGTTTATGCAATTTTATTAAAATATTGATACGAGCATATAGCATTTGTCACCGTGGTGGAAACAAAGAATGCCACGGCAACGAAACGGGAATGGTGCCACGGTAATGAATCCGAAGATGATGCTACGGCAACATGTCGGTACCGGTAACTCAATTGAGATACCGATGCAAAAGAGAAGTGTGCGGATGTGTGAAACACGCAAGAGATGGTGGGGTGCTCCCGTTTACCGGGTTCCCACGGGTCGACAGCGGTGTCAAACGAGGGAACAACTAATGCTCATGGGCGGATACAACATCCAAACATGCATCTCATACACTCATGCATTCGTCCACGGGTCATCGTCTCGGCGGTTATACCTTCGAAGCGTGCAAACGGGACGGTTCGGGTTCGGTGCAATGTAGAGGAAGTAGGCGTTCCCGGGATGGTCGTAGTGGAAGTAGTGGTACTATCTGTCCTCGATGATGGTAGTGGTTCACGGCGATGGTAGTCGTTCACGTTCTTAGTCACACAATTTTCCGTAGATGTTCGGGGTCACGGTGAGGAACTTGACGTCCACGGAGGTTTCGAGGGTCGACGGTAGTGGTACTTGGCAAAATGCACGTCGACGGTAGTTGTTCTCCTATCATCGTGGAAGTATTCATACTCGGCGATAGTGGTACTTGAAGTTTCGTTTGGTACTCGTTCGAGCATCCATGTGGTCTTGTCGGTGCTGTACTTGGCGAATTCCACGGAGGCGGTCTTGGCAGGCAACGAGCAGCGACGCGGTGTACCGTCGCAGCAACGCAGGCTGGTGCTCGAGCAGGACTTGCCATCGGTCGTCATCCTCGCGTACTCACACGACAAAAGCAGGGGACAGTTGCGGCGCCGGGATTGAGGAGGCTGAGGTCAACGAGAGAGGGCTCATCTCCCTCACAGAGAGACGAGGTCGATAGCAGCTTCGCTGGAATAGGGAAACGATGGAGGCACAGGAACGGCGGGACTCCGACGTGGCAGGGAGCTCAGGTGGCTGCGGCTGGATGGGTTTGAGCGCTGTTGTGGGGAGCTCCTCTCCCGTATGGCGCGTCGCGCGAGGCTAAGGCCACCGGAAGGAGGAGGTCAGGCGCTGCACGAAGCACCAGGGGGTGTCCATGGCGCTTGGAGCTCCTGTTGGCAGCAACGAAGAGAGGCGGTGGCACTCCTGGGAGATCACGAAGAGGGGATGGTAGAGAATGGAGCAGCGACGGGGCGGCAAGGCGGTCGAAGGAGTCACCGAAGTAGAGGCGGGGGAAGGGTTCTGGCGAAGGGGAGAAGGGGCGCGCCGGGGGAAGGCTCCGTCGTCGCTTGGGGATTGAACGCAGGGAAAAGGGCGGCGGCAGAGTGGCGTTGCGCGGGGACGAGAGGGAGAGGGAGATGGGATCGAACGCAGGGAGAGATGGCGGCGCTGGAGGAAAAGATTGAGGGAAATAGGGGGGGTCGATCGTCCTAGGGTTGAGGCCTAGAGGGTGCCGGCTGGGCCTCTGGTGGGCTGAGGGGAGCAGGGCGGCCTGGCTGGCCGACCCAGTGGAGAGGGGGGCTGCGGGGCTCTCCACTCCCTCTCTCATCTCTTCTTTATTTCCAATACAAAGAAATGGGAAGAGAGAAAAGAGAGCAAATAAAATGGTAGAGAAGGAACTTGGGCACTGGGATTATTTTTCTGGACTCGCAAAAACGTGCGTGTTCACAGAAAAATAGAAGTGGCAAGATTGCAGGAGTTAAATTCAAATTCATTTGAATATAATTTCAAATGGTTTTGAATTGGGACTAGGTTTGGTGTGGCCAAAAATGTTCGGGTTTTTTTGGAGCTTGGATAAGGGACAAAAGAATTATCGACAAAGTTTGAGAGTCGAAAATCGGAAGAAGGAAAGGTCAAGGATTTAACATGCAAGTGGGTTGCGGATAATTCCGAATTACTGGAATACTTTATAAAAGCTCCCTAAATATTGGGAGGGTATGTTATATGGAGAAATGACCATGTGAGTTCCCTCAATTTAAATAGATCAAGGATCTATGCATTTTATTTAGATGAGTTTTAGTTAGCTTTAAGAAAAAGATGGCATGATGACATGATGCCACAAAAATATGGAAGTCTTTTGAAGCGTCGGTCTTGGGGCGTCACAATATAGCGGAGTAGCAACAAGCAAACATGTGAGTTTATCCTAGCTCTCTGTAAGCCGGCTCTCACGTGACATAAGCCGCCGTTTTAACCTTGACAAGTTCAGGGTCATAAAAGATTGTCCGTGAAGAGTACGGCAGGTCACCTGGTGGAGTAGTAAGTTCCAAACCGGCTGGATTAACCCATATATGGCATATAAAACCGGTCAAGAGGGTATGGAATCTAAACTCAGTGAGTTGGAAGCCCCCAAGTGTCCTTATGATCAACCAATAAAGACTCATGCGCAAAAATATGAGATGAAACGATAAAGGCCCCAAAATTTGGGGATCATGGCTTTTATTATGTTGATCATAAAAAGATATGTACATTGATGAAGGTATATACAATGATGGGCGCTAGTGGCTCAAGTGTAGTAAGGCCGAAGATGAGCAATGTTCCAGGGCCTGCGGGTCTCCTTCGCAGATGTGCGTGAATCTTTGTTCTCATGTATGTCAATGAGGTAGTATGATCCATTGTTGAGGTTTTTGCTAACCACAAAAGGTCCTTCCCAAGGAGGTGAAAGCTTATGCATCCCTGACTGATCTTGAATCAACCGGAGCACTAAGTCGCCTTCCTGAAAGGTCCAGCTTCAAACCATACGGATGTGATAGCGACGTAGGTCTTGTTGATAGATTGTTGAACGAGCCGCCGCAAGATCACGCTCCTCCTCAAGAGCATCTAAAGCATTCTGACGTGTCGCCTCAGTGTCGGCCTCCACATAAGCCGCCACTCTAGGCGAGTCATGACGAATATCGCTTGGGAGAACTGCTTCAGCTCCATAACCATGAAGAAAGGTGTATAACCTGTTGACCTGTTGGGGTGGTCCTGATGCTCCAAAGGACCGAAGGAAGCTCTTCCACCCAACAACCCGATGTCCTCTTTAAAGGAACCATGAGCCGGGGTTTGATTCCTCTCAAGTTCTCCTGGTTAGCATGTTGTGCCTGACCATTGGACTGAGGGTGTGCAATTGATGAAACATCAATTCTTTCATAGCACCTTTAGAAAAATTCGTCCCATTATCATTGATGATACTATGAGGATAACCAAAGCGAAAAATCACCTTCTTGACAAACTGAACTGCAGTAGCCACCTCAAAATTACTGACTGGCTCTGCCTCGACCCACTTAGTGAACTTGTCAACCGCGACAAAAAGGTGGGTCTTCTTATCCATAGATCTCTTGAAAGTTCCAACCATATCCAGCCCCCAGACCACAAGAGGCCAAGTGATTGGGATCATCCGCAATTCCTGAGCCGGCACATGAGCTTGCCTTGTGAACTTATGACACCCACCACACTTACTAACTATATCCTCTGCCACTACATGAGCCGTCAACCAGAAAAATCCATGACGAAACGCCTTAGCCACTAATGATCGTGAGCTGGCATGATGACCACAGTCGCCTGCATGTATCTCCTGTAAAATCTCGCGGCCCACCTCAGGAGAAATATAACATTGGAAAACATCAGTCACACTACATCGATGTAACTCGCCATTGATGATAGTCGTAGACTTGGAAAGCCGTGTGATCTGATGCGCCAAATTTTTATCATCGGGTAACTTGCCATGAGTGACATAAGCCAGATAAGGCAGCGTCCAGTCAAGAATAGCATGAAGAGCCGCCACCAACTGTCCTTCCGGGTCATGTATAGCAAGATCCTCCTCAGATGGCAACTTAACCAAAGTATGGTGTAAAACATCGAGGAACACATTGGGGGGCACCGGCTTACGTTGAGACCCAAGACGGGATAGTGCATCAACCGCCTCGTTTTTTGTCGATCAATGAGATCCACCTGATAACCCTTAAAGTGACCAACAATATTGTCGACCGCCTAACGATAAGCCACCATAAGTGGGTCTTTAGAGTCCCACTTTCCTAAAACTTGGTGAGCCACGGGGTCTGAGTCGCCCAGACATCTGACCTGGCTTAAATTCATCTCCTTGGCCATGCGAAGCCCATGGAGCAAAGCTTCATAGTCATCTACATTGTTAGTACAAGGAAACATTAGCCTTAAAACATAACATAATTTATCACCTCATGGGGAAGTCAAAATAACTCCAGCCCTCGAGCCTTCTGATTTCCTGGATCCATCAAAGTGCGTTATCCAATATGTATTTTCAGCCTTCTCCTTAGGTTTTTGTAACTCTATCTAGTCATTTATAACGTCCACCAAAGCTTGAGACTTGATGGCTGTTCTTAGCACATACTTCAGATTATGAGGTCCAAGCTCGATTGCCCACTCACCAAACCGGTGAGTGGCTTCTCTGTTTTGAATAATATTCCCTAAAGGAGCAAAGCTAACCATCGTAATAGGATGCCCAAGGAAATAATTCTTGAACTTGTGACTCGCCATGAACACCCCAAACACCAGCTTCTGTAAATGTGAATATCTTTGCTTGGACTCAGTCAAGACCTCACTGACATAGTAAGCCGTCCGCTGGACTGGGTACTCTTTCCCTGCCTCTTTGCGCTCCACAACAACTGCTACACTGACTGCCTTGTCATTAGCCACCACTTACAGGAGCAAAAGCTCTTTTTCTATAGGAGCAGGCAAGATGGGCGGCTCAGCCAGCTGATTTTTGAGCGCCTCAAATGCCTCATTAGCAGAATCACTCCAGACAAAATGATCCTTCTTCAACATCTTACATAAAGGAATTGCCTCCTCTCCCAGGCGACTTATGAAACGGCTTAAGGCCGCAGTGTGACCTGCCATGCGCTGGATGTCATTGACACATGCTGGCTTAGAAAGTGAAGTGATGGCCTTTATCTTCTCTGGTTAGCCTTAATTCCCCGCTCTGAGACAAGAAACCCTAGCAGTTTACCTACAGGCACACCAAAGAAACACTTGGCTGGGTTAAGCATCATCTTGTAGACCCGGAGATTGTCAAAGGTTTCCTTGAAATTAGCAAGTAGAGTCTCCTTCTTCCTTGACTTGACCATAATATCATCCACATAAGCATGAACGTTGCGCCCAATCTGACCATGAAAACAATTCTAGACACATCACTGATAAGTCGCCTGAGCACTCTTGATTCCAAAAGGCATAGAAACATAGCAAAAGCCCCAAAAGGTGTGATAAAAGATGTCTTCATTTGGTCTTTGACTGCTAGCTTGATCTGATGACAGCTAGATAAGCATCCAGGAAGCATAAAATTTCACAACCCACCATTGCATCAATGATCTGGTCGATACGGGGCAGAGCAAATGGATCAACTGGACAAGCCTTGTTGAGATCTATGTAATCAACAAACATACGCCATGTGCCATTTTTCTTAAGTACAAGCACAGGGTTAGCCAACCACTCAGGGTGAAAAACTTCCGTCATAAACCCGGCCACCAAGAGCTTGGCTACCTCTTCTCCAATAGCTTTACGTCATTCTTCATTGAAACGACAAAGGAACTGCTTGACCTACTTAACTTTGGGATCCACATTAAGGTGTTGCTCAGCAAATTCTCTTGGTACACCCAAGATGTCAGAAGGTTTCCATGCAAATATGTCTCGATTCTCATGGATGAACTTGATGAGCGCGCTTTCCTATTTGGGATCTATATTAGCCCCCATAGTGAACTGCTGAGATGAGTCGCCAGGGACAAATCCACTTGCTTGGTATCATCAGCCGACTTAAATTTCCACAGAGGGTCTTGTCTAGTACTAGGCTTTTTCAGAGGGGTCATATCAGCCGGGTCAACATTGTCCTTGTAAAACTTGAGCTCCTCAGTGGCACAAGCTGACTCTACATAAGCAGCATCTCCTTGCTCGCACTCCAGGGCGAGTTTGCGATTTCCATGAATAGTGATTGTCCCTTTTGGCCCTGGCACCTTAAGCTGCAAGTAAATATAACAAGGGCGGGCCATAAACCGAGCATAAGCTAGCCGTCCAAATAAAGCATGATATGGACTCTTGATTTTGACCACCTCAAACCACAACGTCACCGCTCTGTAATTGTACTCATCACCAAAAGCCACTTCTAGTGATATCTTTTCAACAGGATAAGCCGACTTGCCATGCACAACGCCATGGAATACTGTGGATGACAGGTTGAGATCTTTGTCAGTCAGATTCATCCGGCGAAAAGTATCATAATATAGGATGTTGATGCTGCTACCACCGTCCATGAGTACTTTAGTGAACTTATAGCCATCAACCTAAGGGGCCACCACAAGGGCCAAGTGACCCGGGTTATCAACCCGTGGCGGGTGATCCGCCCTGCTCCATGATATCATGTGCTCAGACCATCTCAAATATCGGGGAACAGCTAACTCTACTGCATGAACCACCCACTTATGAACCTTCTGGTCTTATTTGCAAAGACTTGAAGTGAAAACGTGGTATTGACCTCCATTAAGCTATTTTGGATTACTCTGATATCCTGACTGATTATTGTGCTGCTGGTTGCCCTAACCAGACTGCTGATTCTGACCATCTTGACCCTGATAACTAGAATTTGATCCGCCACCACCAAAGACGGACCCTTGAGAACCGGATCCTGACCCGCTAGGCGGCCCATTGCCACTACCATGATGCTGGTGAAGGCTGTAATTCCTAAACTCCCGCATAACATAACAATCCTTCGAGGCGTGAGTGGACGACTTGTTCAGAAAACAATGTTTCGGGCAAGGTTCATTAAGCATCGCCTCAATGTTAAAAGGCTTTGCTCTGCCAAAAGGCGGCTTACCATTACCATTGCGGCGCTAGTTTTGTACTCAGTGTTGGTGTTAGCCACGAGATCTGACCCGCCATTGGGGTTTCTTCGCTTACCACAGTTACCCTGGTTTTTGTCATTATGCCCTGCTATATTCTGCTGCTGGCCCTTACCATTTCCATTCTTCTTGCCTTTATTGGACTTATCATCATCACATCTAGGGTCCTTTGTATTATCAGAGTCTGCATATTTAGTGAGAGCTGCCATGAGGTCGCCCATGTCATTTGTAACACCCACAATGCGGCTATATCTCCCACGTGTTGGGGCACGACTTAGTGGCATAGCCGCATGGTAGTTTTTTCGCAAGAGGGGTAATATTCACACAACCCCATGTACTGAATAAGAAAGGGATACAGAGTTGGTTTACAATCACCACTTCACATAATACATAAATAATTCATACATCATCCAAATACACTTAAAGACCGACTATGGCCAAATTCAATAGAAAAGGAAGATAAACCCCAAATGCTAGATCCCCGATCGTCCCAACTGGGCTCCACTACTGATCATCAGGAAATGAAACGTAGTAACGACCCAGATCCTCATCAAACTCCGACTTGAGTTCGGTAGCATCACCTACATTGTTCTCCTCGGCAGCTGCAACTGTTTGGAAGTATCCATGACTCACGAGGACTCAGCAATCTCACACCTGTGAGATCAAGACTATTTAAGCTTATGGGTAGGGTAAGGTAAGGAGGTGGAGCTATAGCAAGCACTAAGCATATATGGTGGCTAACATACGCAAAAGAGAGCGAGAAGAGAAGCAACGCAACGATCGAGAAGCTAGAAGTGATCAACAAGTGATCCTGAAACTACTTACGTTCAAGCATAACACAAGACCGTGTTCACTTCTCGGACTCCGCCGAAAAGAGACCATCACGGCTACACACGCGGTTGATTCATTTTAATTAAGTCAAGTGTCAAGTTCTCTACAACCGGATATTAACAAATTCCCATCTGCCACATAATCACGGGCACGACTCTCAAAATTTTATACCCTGCAGGGGTGTCCCAACTTAGCCCATCACAAGCTCTCACGATCAACGAAGGATATTACTTCTCCCGGAAAGACCCGATCAGTCTCGGAATCCCAGTTACAAGACATTTCGACAATGGTAAAACAAGACCAGAAAAGCCACACGATGTGCCGACAAACCCCGATAACAGTCGCATGTATCTCGTTCTCAGGGCACACCGGATGGGCAAGACGTCGGGTTGGCATAGACCCTAGTTGCCCAGGGGGCGCCGGACATCACCTAGTTTGGACCAACACTCAGAGGAGCACTGGCCCACAGGTTTAAAATAAAGATGACTCTTGAGTCTGTGGAACCAAAGGGAAAAAGGCTTAGGTGGCAAATGTTAAAACCAAGGTAGGGCCTTGCTGGAGGAGTTTTATTCAAGGCGAACTGCCAAGGGGTTCCCATAACACCCAACTGCGTAAGGAACGCAAAATCAAGGAACATAACACCGGTATGGCGGAAACTAAGGCGGCAAGAGTGGAACAAAACACCAGGAAAAAGGCCGAGCCTTCCACCCTTTACCAAGTATATAGATGCATTAATTAAAATAAGAGATATTGTGATATCCCAACATATCCATGTTCCAACATGGAACAAACTTCAACTTCACCTACAACTAGCAACGCTATAAGAGGGGCTGAGCAAAAGCGGTAACATAGCCAAACAACGGTTTACTAGGAAGATGGGTTAGAGGCTTGACATGGCAATATGGAAGGCATTATATAACAAGTGGTAGGTAGCGCGACATAGCGATAGAGCGAACAACTAGCAAGCAAAGATAGAAGTGATTTCGAGGGTTTGGTCATCTTGCCTGCAATGTTCTCAGAGTTGTCGAAAGCTTAATCCTCGTTAGCGTACTCAACAGGTTCCTTGTTCACGTACATGTCTCCCGGATCTACCCAAAAGAAGAACACAAGCAATGGAACAACAATCAATCACAGTGCAATGCACAAACAACATGATGCAAGACATGGCATGATATGCAAGATATGATGTTCAATGCATATGCGTGCTCTGGGAGGGAAAGAATGATCAAGGCATTAACTTGGCAAACCAAGTATGCCTCTGGAAAGATGAGGTGATTTCGGTTGAAATCGATATAAAGATCACCGGAAACGGATGCACGGTTTGCAAATGGCAAGCAAAACAAGAATGACGCAAATCTGCGATTAACAGCATGATGCCACTTAGAATGCAACGAGAAACTAAGCTACTACACTCCAACATAGCAAAAAAGCATATGGAAGTGATTTATAAGAGATGCTTGACAAAACATGAACACTGAGCTACGGCTAAATCACACTAGAACAGGTTCAAAGAAACATGGAAAAAGTGCAAAAGATATCAGCTTCACAGACTTAGTGAAAATACTAGCATGTCAAAAACAACATCAGGAAGCAATGTTTAGAGCAAGAAAACAACATGCTACAGGAACATATAATAGCAAAGAAAGGCATGTCATGATTCTACTAAATGTATAGAACAAAAGTCCCTTACTGAACATGAGCGGAAAAGGCATAGAAGATATGATGGCACCCATGTAAACATAGCAATTTTTATTAACAGTTTCAGAAGTTTACATGGCATCAAAATGTAACAGGAAATGGACTAAACAAAACTATTGTCTGAAATCAGCAACATTATGGAGCCTACTTTGCATGCTTGTACTAGTCCCCACCTAGATCACAAAAAAATAAGACTTGCACCCATGTAAAGATGGCATGATGGAGATCATAAAACATGCAGACATCATGCTCATAGGATGCACACACAAAATGCAACAAAAATGAAAAATCATCAAGTTCTGTTAAATCCCAGTAGGCAACATCATATAGCACTTTTGCAATGAGGATAATGGCATCAATATGGACAGAAACATGCATGCAAATGACACTAACATGAGGATCATCATGAGACGAACATTTTGATATCATATGCATGATTCGGAGCTGCGAACAAAGAGATATCGCATGATGAACAAGGCATAAAAATGTGACAGATTTGGGACTTAGTGAGAAAATGAAGTCAACTTCCGGATCGGATCTAGGGTTCCGTGGCATGGATCTCGAGGTGGGGCCGGAGCAGCTCGTCGGAGTTTGGCCCGGAGAGGAGGGAGATGGTGGCCAGAGGAAGGAGCTCGCCGGAGAGGTCGGGGCGCCGGCGAGGAGGTTCGGGCGGTGCGGCGACCGGTGAAGATGGCGGCGGTGGCGGGCGGAGCCTCTACGGGGTCAACGGTGAGGGGCGGCGAGGGCGTGCGGCGCCGACCAGCGGGAGGCCCTGCGGCGGTGGATGGTGAGCGCGCGCGGAGGAGCCGGGGCGGGTGTGGGACGTGCGGGCGGCGGTGCCGGGCCGGGAGGGCCGTGGTTGGGCCCTGGCGGGCTCGCAGTGGAGGCGCGCGACGATGTGGGCGCCCATGAGGACATGGCGGTGGCTGAGTGGCTAAGGCGGCGGGGATGGTGAAGTGTCACGCACCGATTGGCCGAAGCGACGTGTCCGGCGGAAACGTCCGGCGGCGATGATTTCGTCCAGCGGCGCGAGGGGAGCGGGGCTAGGGTTTCATCTGCGAGAATTTCGGGGGAAGACACATATTTATAGGTAGAGGGAGCTAGGAGAGTCCAAAAGAGGTGCGGTTTAGATGGGCTAGTGGACTATTTTGTAGGGGTGTTGGGCTGCAACAAAAGAGGGGCTTTGCGGTTACCCGGTTAACCGTTGGGGCATCAAATGAATTCCAAATGGAACGAAATTTGACATACGACCTACTGGTGATGTACCAAGGCCACTCAAAAAATCCCGACCCATTCCAAGAACGTTTTTCTCCCGCTCACGAAATGAGATTAGAGGTACAACGGGTGCACGAGAGAGCGTCAGATTGCGAAACGGACAACGGGGGAAAAGACCGGATGCATGAGAAAAACACGAATGCAAATGAGATGCACATGATGACATGATATGAAATGAACAAAATGCAAAACAATGACAAAAACCCAACCATGAAGGGAATCTCATATCACGTAGACGAAAATGGCAAGAGTCGGAGTTACAAATATGGAAGGTTACATCTGGGGTGTTACAACACTCCTCCACTACAAGAGGATCTCGTCCCAAGATCTAGACTGAAAGAACTCCGGATATTCAGAATGAAGGTGATCCTCGTGACCCCGGGTGGCTTCTCGGTCAGAATGGTGTGACCACTTCACTTTCAGGAATTTGATTGACTTGTTGCGAGTCTTGCGCTCGGTTTCTTCAAGAATAGCAATGGGATGCTCATGATAAGACAAATATTCTTGGAGATTAATCTCTTCGAAGTTGATAGTGCGCTCGGGGGTCTTGAAGCACTTGCGAAGCTGTGAAACATGAAACACATCGTGCGCGTTTGTGAAGTTGGACAGAAGCTCGAGTTGATAGGCGAGGTCGCCTCTTTTGCCAATGATCTTGAAAGGACCCACGTATCTCGGGGCAAGTTTCCCTTTGATACCAAAGAGATGAGTGCCTTTCATTGGAGAGACGCGGAGGTAGACATGTTCTCCGATCTCGAAAGCCAAGTCACGGTTCTTGTTATCATAGTAACTCTTCTGGCGTGATTGCGCGGCTTTGATATTTTCACGGATGACTTTACACATTTCTTCAGCTTCTGTGATCAAGTAGTTTCCAAGAAGTTGGCGTTCACTAGTATCTGACCAATTGAGAGGAGTACGACACTCTCTGCCATATAGAATTTCGAATGGGGCCTTGCCCGAACTTGCTTGGAAGCTGTTGTTGTCGATAAAAATTGTGATGACAACACCTCGGAGCTCAACTCCCCTGGACACTGCCACAACCCTAAATGTCAAGAGGCACCAAGAACAATTTTCTCGTCACAAGAATATCACAACAATCCCAAGATACCCGCATGATCCTAAAAAAACTCGTCAAATTTGAGGAGAGGAAAGTCAAAACATCTACGCCAGGAGGCCTCACCAGAGCGACGAAGGGACTGAGGAGTAAAAAGAATCGTACTCTCACCGGATATTAACAAATTCCCATCTGCCACATAACCGCGGGCACGGCTCTCGAAATTTTATACCCTGCAGGGGTGTCCGAACTTAGCCCATTACATGCTCTAACGATCGACGAAGGATATTCCTTCTCCCAGAAAGACCCGATCAGACTCGGAATCATGGTTACAAGACATTTCGACAATGGTAAAACAAGACCAGCAAGACCGCCCGACTGTGCCGACAAATCCCGATAGTAGCTTCACATATCTCGTTCTCAGGGCACACCGGATGAGACATCCTGCGAGTAAAACCAGCCCTAAAGTTTCCCCAAGGTGGCCCCACAGTCTACTCGGTTCAGACCAACACTCAGAGGACCACTAGCCCGGGGTGGCTTAAAATAAAGATGACCCTCGGGTCTGCAGAACCCAAGGGAAAAATCTTAGGTTGGCAAATATAAAACCAAGGTTAGGCCTTGTTGGAGGAGTTTTATTCAGAGCGAACTGTCAAGGGGGTCCCATAGCCCCAACCGCGTTAGGAACGCAAAATCAAGGAACATAACACCGTTATGATAGAAACTAGGGCGGCAAGAGTGGAACAAAACACCAGGCATAAGGCCGAGCCTTCCACACTTTACCAAGTGTATAGATGCATTAATTAAATAAGAGATATTGTGATATCCCAACATAACCATGAACCAACATGGAGCAATCTTCAACTTCACTTGCAACTAACAACGCTATAAGAGGGGCTGAGCAAAGTGGTAACATAGCCCAACAATGGTTTGCTAGGAAGGTGGGTTAGAGGCTTGACATGACAATATGGGAGGCATGATATAACAAGTGGTAGGTAGCACGACATAGCGATAGAACGAAATAACTAGCAAGCAAAGATAGAAGTGATGTCGAGCGTATGATCATCTGCCTGTAATGTTCTCAGAGTTGTCAAAAGCTTTCTCCTCATTAGCATACTCAACAGGTTCCTTGTTCACATACTCGTCTCCTGGCTCTACCCAAAGCAAGAACACAAGCAACGGAATAACAATCAATCACGATGCAACGCACAAGCAATATGATACAAGACATGACATGGAATGCAAGATATGATATGCAATGCATATGAGTACTCTGGAAGGGAAAAGATGATCAAGGCATCAACTTGTCAAAACAAGTATGCCGCTGGAAAGATGTGGTGATTTCGGTCGAAATCGATATAAGGATCACCGGAAACGAATGCACGGTTTGCAAATGACAAGCAATACAAGAATGATGCATATCTGTGATTAACAGCACCATAGCACATAGAATGCAACAAGAAACTAAGCTACTGCACTCCAACATAGCAAAAAAGCATATGACCATAAAGTAAACATGAAGCTCTACAAATCATGAACACTAAGCTCCTTCTAGTTCACACTAGAACAAGCTCAAAATGGCATGGCAATAATGCAAATGGTATCAGCTTCACAGACTTGGAGAAATTGCTAACATGTCAAAAACAGCATCAGGAAGCAATGTTTAGAGCTAGCAAATAACATGCTACAAGAACGTATCATTGAAAACAAAGGCATGACATGCCAATACTATATGCCCTTAACAAAACTCCCTTAATGATCTTTACCCAATGATGCATGAAAAATGATGTGACAGCCATGCAAACATGGAAAGTTATATGAACAATTTCAGACTTGGAAGCAAAACAGAGCATGGCAGGAACAGATTCATGACAACAACTTTGCAAGCTCAATTCACTCACCACAAGGCATTTCATGGCATGACAAGGTAACCAACATGAAGTAGACATATTCAAGTATCTAAGCATGGCAAGAGTAAGTTCATAGGGTACATGCATCACTATGAAAACACATGGCAAAACTGATCATCATGTTAACAATTTGCCAGGAACAATATTTAGCAAACATCGAGCAAGGAAATGACATGCTAGAGTACTCCATAATTGCAACTAGAGGCATGAATGGATAGATCAATACCACATCTACAAAACATGCTTACTGAACTATCTCAAAAAGGGCATGGTTCTCATGGTAGCAACAAGTTTACATGGCATCAAAATGTAATAGGAAAAGGACTTAACAAAACTACTGTCTGAAATCAGCAACATTATGGAGTCTACTTTGCATGCTTGTACTAGTCACCACATAGACCACAAAAATACAAGACTTGCGCCCCTGTAAAGATGGCATGATGGAGATCATAAAACATGTAGACATCATGCTCATAGGATGCACACACAAAATGCAACAAAAATGACAAATCATCAAGTTCTGTTAAATCCCAGTGGACAACATCATATAGCACTTCTGCAACATCATGGCATTAATATGGACAGAAACATGCATCCAAATGACACTAACATGAAGATCATCAAAAGACCAACATTTTGATATATCATATGCATGATTCCGAGCTACGAACAAAGAGATATCGCATGATGAACAAGGCATAAAAATGTGACATATTTGGGACTTAGTGAGAAAACGAAGTCAGCTTCCGGATCGGAGCTAGGGTTCCACGGCATGGATCTCGAGGTGGGGCCTGAGCAGCTTGCCGAAGTTTGCGCCGGAGAGGATGGAGATGGCGGCCGAAGGAAGGAGCTCGCCGGAGAGGTCAGGGCACCGGCGAGGAGGTCCGGGCGGTGCGGCAACCGACGAAGATGGCGGCAGCGGCGGGCGGAGCCTCTGCGGGGTCGACGGCGAGGGGCGGCAAGGGCGTGCGGCAGCAACCGACGGGAGGCCCTGTGGCGGTGGACGGCGAGCACGCGCGGAGGAGCCGGTGCGGGCGCGCGTTGACCCGGGCAATGGCGGGCGCGGGACGTGCGGGCGACGGTGTCGGGCCGGGCCGGGAGGGCCGCGGTTGGGCCCCGGCGAGCCCACGGTGGAGGCGCGCGATGATGTTGGCGCCCGTGCGGACATGGTGGCGGCTGAGTGGCTAAGGCGGCGGGGATGGTGAAGTGTCACGCGCCAATTGGCCGGAGCGACGTGTCCGGCAGACACGTCCGGCGGCGGCGATTTTGTCCGGCGGCGCGAGGGGAATGGGGCTAGGGTTTCATTTGTGAGAATTTCAGGGGAAGACACATATTTATAGGTAGAGGGAGCTAGGAGAGTCCAAAAGAGGTGCGGTTTTCGCCCACACGGTTGTGATCCAACGACGGAGAGCATGGAGGAGGTTTAGATGGGCTAGTGGGCTGTTTTGTAGGGGTGTTGGGCTGCAACAAAAGAGGGTATTTGCAATTACCGGGTTAACTGTTGGGGCATCAAACGACTTCCAAATGGAACGAAATTTGATAGACGGCCTACTAGTGATGTACTACGGCCACTCGAAAAATCCCGACCCATTCCAAGAACGTTTTTCTCCCGCTCATGAAACGAGATTAGAGAGGTACAACGGGTGCACGAGAGAGCGTTGGATTGCGAAACGGACAACGGGAGAAAATACCGGATGCATGAGACGAACACGAATGCAAATGAGATGCACATGATAACATGATATGAAATGCATGACATGAACAAAATGAAAAACAAAGACAAAAACCCAACCATGAAGGGAATCTCATATCACATAGCCGAAAATGGCAAGAGTCGGAGTTACAAATATGGATGGTTACATCTGGGGTGTTACAACACTCCTCCACTACAAGAGGATCTCGTCCCAAGATCTACACTCAAAGAACTCCGGATATTCAGAATGGAGGTGATCCTCGTGACCCCGGGTGGCTTCTCGGTTAGAATTGTGTGACCACTTCACTTTCAGGAATTTGATTGACTTGTTGCAAGTCTTGCGCTTGGTTTCTTCAAGAATAGCAACGGGATGCTCATGATAAGACAAATCTTCTTGGAGATCAATCTCTTCGAAGTTGATAGTGCGCTCGGGGGTCTTGAAGCACTTGCGAAGCTGTGAAACGTGAAACACATCGTGCACATTTGCGAAGTTGGACGGAAGCTCGAGTTGATAGGCGAGGTCGCCTCTTTTGCCAATGATCTTGAAAGGACCCACGTATCTCGGGGCAAGCTTCCCTTTGATTCCGAAGCAACGAGTGCCTTTCATTGGAGAGAGGTAGACATGTTCTCCGATCTCGAAAGCCAAGTCACGGTGCTTGCTATCATAGTAACTCTTCTGGCGCGATTGCGCGGCTTTGATATTTTCACGGATGACTTTACACATTTCTTCAGCTTCTGTGATCAAGTCGTTGCCAAGAAGTTGGCGTTCACCAGTATCTGACCAATTGAGAGGAGTACGACACTTTCTGCCATATAAAAATTTTGAATGGGGCCTTGCTCGAACTCGCTTGGAAGCTGTTGTTGTCGATAAAAATTGTGATGACAACACCTCGGAGCTCAACTCCTTGCTACCTCTTGGGCACTGCGTTGGTTTTCCCTTGAAGAGGAAATGGTGATGCAGCTAAGTAGCGTAAGTATTTCCCTCAGTTTCTGAGAACCAAGGTATCAATCCAGTAGGAGGCTACGCACGAGTCCCTCGCACCTGCACAAAACAAATAAATCCTTGCAACCAACTGGGAAAGGACACCGCAAGATTGAACCCAAAGCTAAGCAGACCTTGGCGCCAAGATCTTGGACGTACTGCATGAAGGTGCGGCTCGTGAATTGTGTACCGTTGTCGGTGATTATCCTGTTAGGGATCCCGAAGCGGCAAACAATCGACCTGAAGAACTTGACTGCTGACTATGCTGTCACCTTCCTCACTGGTTCCACTTCCGGCCACTTTGTGAACTTGTCGATTGCTACGTACAAGTACTCAAAGCCCCCGACTGCTCGGGGAAAGGGGCCAAGGATGTCGAGCCCCCAGACCGAAAATGGCCAGGATAAAGGGATCGTCTGGAGAGCTTGAGCTGGTTGGTGTATTTGCTTGGAATGGAACTGGCACGCTTCACACTTGGTTACTTGTGCAGTTGCATCCTGGAGGGCTGTCGGCCAAAAGAAACCTTGCCGGAATGCTTTGCCGACAAGTGCTCTTGCGCCAATGTGGTGACCACATATGCCTCCATGTATCTCTGCCACCAGCTTTTGTCCGTCTTCCCGGTGAATACACTTCAATTTCACACCGTTGAGTCTTTTTCTGTACAGTGTCTTGTCGACAAACTGGTACATACTTGACTGCCGGGCTACTCTTTCCACTTCTTCTTGCTCTTCGGGAAGTTCTCCTGTCTGAAGGAAACGGACAATCTGGTGCGCCCATGCTGGAGCTTGTGGCTCGACAACAAGGACTAAAGGCAAATCTGCTGCTGCGGGAACATCCGCTTCTACGGCAAGAACCTGCGGCTCTGCCGAAGCTTGACGTTCCCCGACAAGCTTGCCGGAGCAAAACTTGTCGGGAGCTTCTGCTTCAACGGAACAAACCCTGGGGCTTGCCGGAGCAGAATGCTCCTCAGCACTCTTGGCGTTGATCTTGGGGACCTTCTTGGCGGCGGCTTCGGGAAGCTCTACCGGAAAATAGTCACCAGAAATCAACTTCCTCTTCTTGCTCTGTCCAGTTGATGGTGTTACGGACGGTTGAGTCAGCTTGAGCACAAAGATCCCTGGTTCCACAGGTAACTAAAGTGTGGCGCACTTTGACAGGCCATCGGCAATGGCATTCTGAGCTCTTGGAACATGCTCCATTTGTAGGCCGTCAAAGTGCTCTTCTAGCTTTCTCACTTCGTCGACGTAAGCTTCCATCAACGGACTCTGATAGCTCTTGTTTACTTGGCGGACGACAAGCTGTGAGTCACCCCTGACAATGAGCTTCTTGATCCCAAGGTCTGCCGCAATCCTGAGACCGGCAAGCAAGCCTTCATGCTCTGCAGTATTGTTTTTTGCTTGCTCCTTGGGAAAGTGCATCTGGACTACGTACTTGAGGTGCTCTTCGGTGGGTGCGACAAGCAGCATGCCAGCACCGGCGCCTTGCAGCGAAAAGGCACCATCAAAGTACATCAGCCACTCTTTGCTTGCTTCCTTGACGGGGATGCTCGTTTCTGGAATTTCTTCATCTGGTGTTGGCGTCCATTCTGCTATAAATTCTGCCAATGCTCTGCTCTGGATAGTTGAAGTACTCTCAAACTTGAGGCCAAAGCTTGACAGTTCCAGTGCCCACTCAACAATTTTGCCTGTCGCTTCTGGATTTTGTAGTATCCTCTTCAGCGGAAAGCGAGTGACAACTGTGATCTCGTGTGCTTGGAAGTAATGGCGCAGCTTTCTCGAGGCCATGAGAAGGCCGAAAAGCAATTTCTGCATGCCAGAGTACCTTGACCTAGCCCCCTGCAGAAGGGAACTGACAAAGTAAACTGGGCGCTGCACCATCTTCTTCTGTGTCTCCTCGTGCATCTGCGCAGATCCATCTTTGTCGGGACCAGAGCTTGCCGGGGGAGCCCCTTGCTTGTCGCTGGATGCGCTTGCCGTGGTTGCTGGCTGGTCATCTGCCTCCCTCTCTGCTACTAATGCAGCACTAACCACTTGATTGGTTGCCTCTATATACAGCAGCAACTTCTCTTGTGGCTTAGGTGCGACAAGTATTGGAGGGGAGGACAGGTATCTCTTCAAGTCTTGCAGCGCAGCCTCCGCTTCCGGAGTCCATTTCATTGGACCTGCCTTTTTCAATAATTTGAAAAATGGCAGGGCGCACTCAGCAGACCTAGAGATAAACCTGCTGAGAGCAGCCACGCAACCGGCAAGTCTTTGTACATCCTTGACGCGCTTTGGTGCTTCAATCTGCTCAATGGCCTTGATCTTGTCGGGATTGGCTTCAATTCCCCGCTGAGACACGAAGAACCCGAGAAGCTTGCCGGAGGGGACTCCAAACACACACTTCTCTGGGTTGAGTTTGAGGCTGATTTTGTGCAGATTTGTAAAGGTCTCGTCTAAATCTTGGATCAGAGTTGTCTTGTCCTTGCTCTTGACCACTATGTCATCCATGTAGGCTTCCACATTTCTGTGTATTTGTGGCTCAAGGGCGACATGGACTACTCTTGCAAATGTTGAACCAGCATTTTTTAATGCGAAAGGCATCCGTACGAAGCAGTACGTGCCACATGGAGTAATGAATGCGGTCTTCTCCTCATCCTCTTCTGCCATGAAAATCTGATGGTATCCTGAGTATGTGTCAAGAAATGAAAGCAAATCACATCCGGCTGTGGAGTGAACAATCTGGTCAATGCGCGGCAAAGGAAATGGGTCTTTGGGACAAGCTTTGTTAACATCGGTAAAATCGATACAAAGTCTCCATTTCCCGTTCGCCTTGCGCACGACTACAGGATTGGCCAACCACGTAGGATGGAGCACTCCTCTGACAAGGCCTGCTGCTTCCAACTTCTTGATTTCTTCTGCAATGAATTCTTGGCGCTCCACTGCTTGCTTCCTGACCTTCTGCTTGACGGGCCGTGCATGAGGACAAACGGCAAGATGGTGCTCAATTACTTTCCTGGGAACACCGGGGATGTCAGACGGTTGCCACGCAAACACTTCGACATTCGCCCGCAGGAAAGCAATGAGCGCGCTTTCCTATTTAGGGTCAAGAGTGGCGCTGATGGTGAAGGTACCGCTAGTGCCGTCCTCCTTGGCGGACACCTTCTTGGTCTCTGGCGGAGCTGCCATTGTCTTCTTGCACTTGCCGGTGGAGCTCAATGGTGCGTCCTCGACGGCAGCGCAGCACTCCGAAGAGGTGCGCTTGCCGGAGTGGGCATCAGAACTCTTGCCGGACTTGGTCTTCTTCCCCCCGGGAGCTTCAACGGCAAGTGACTTGCGATCTGTTGCGGCTGCCGCTTCCCGGTAGATCTTGTCGGCGCAGATAAGAGCATCCTTCTTGTCGCCAGGGACAGAGATGACGCTTATCGGGCCTGGCATCTTCAGCATGTTGTATGCGTAGTGAGAGGCTGCCATGAACTTGGCGAGTGCTGGAGGGCCAAGTATCCCATTGTAAGGCAATGGAATATCGGCAACGTCAAAAGTGACCCTCTCAGTCCTGAAGTTCAACTCGCTGCCAAAAGTTACTGGCAACGTGACCTTCCCCTTCGGCTTGCTCCTTCCCGGGTTGATTCCTTGGAATGTGCCGGTCTCTTCAAGCTCGCTGTCAGGGATCTGGAGTTTCTGGAGTACAGCGGAGAAGATCAGGTTCAAGCCGGCCCCGCCGTCAACTAGCATCTTAGTGACCTTGAGGTTGCGGATAGTTGGTGAAACCAACATCGGCAAGCACCCGACCGCAGTTGTGCGATCAGGGTGGTCCTCAATATCAAAGATGATAGGCGTGCTGGACCATTTCAGAAGCTTGCGTGACTCGACAGGTGGTTCCGCTGCATTGACTTCCCGCACCCACTGCTTGAGTTGGCGGTGTGAAGTATGCAGAGAAGCACCGCCGTCAACGCACAAGACCTCTGTGGCTTTCTGGAACTCCTGCTCACTGCTTTCTGAAAAAGGCAGGTCCAATGAAATGGACTCCGGAAGCGGAGGCTGCGCTGCAAGACTTGAAGAGATACCTGTCCTCCCCTCCAATACTTGTCGCACCTAAGCCACAAGAGAAGTTGCTGCTGTATATAGCGGCAACCAATCAAGTGGTTAGTGCTGCGTTAGTAGCAGAGAGGGAGGCAGATGACCAGCCAGCAACCACGGCAAGCGCATCCAGCGACAAGCAAGGGGCTCCCCCGGCAAGCTCTGGTCCCGACAAAGATGGATCTGCGCAGATGCACGAGGAGACACAGAAGAAGATGGTGCAGCGCCCAGTTTACTTTGTCAGTTCCCTTCTGCAGGGGGCTAGGTCAAGGTACTCTGGCATGCAGAAATTGCTTTTCGGCCTTCTCATGGCCTCGAGAAAGCTGCGCCATTACTTCCAAGCACACGAGATCACAGTTGTCACTCGCTTTCCGCTGAAGAGGATACTACAAAATCCAGAAGCGACAGGCAAAATTGTTGAGTGGGCACTGGAACTGTCAAGCTTTGGCCTCAAGTTTGAGAGTACTTCAACTATCCAGAGCAGAGCATTGGCAGAATTTATAGCAGAATGGACGCCAACACCAGATGAAGAAATTCCAGAAACGAGCATCCCCGTCAAGAAGCAAGCAAAGAGTGGCTGATGTACTTTGATGGTGCCTTTTCGCTGCAAGGCGCCGGCGCTGGCGTGCTGCTTGTCGCACCCACCGGAGAGCACCTCAAGTACGTAGTCCAGATGCACTTTCCCAAGGAGCAAGCAACAAACAATACTGCAGAGTATGAAGGCTTGCTTGCCGGTCTCAGGATTCGCGGCAGACCTTGGGATCAAGAAGCTCATTGTCAGGGGTGACTCGAGCTTGTCGTCCGCCAAGTGAACAAGAGCTATCAGAGTCCGTTGATGGAAGCTTACGTCGACGAAGTGAGAAAGCTAGAAGAGCACTTTGACGGCCTACAAATGGAGCATGTTCCAAGAGCTCAGAACGCCATTGCCGATGGCCTGTCAAAGTGCGCCGCACTTAAGTTACCTGTGGAACCAGGGATCTTTGTGCTCAAGCTGACTCAACCGTCCGTAACGCCATCAACTGGACAGAGCAAGAAGAGGAAGTTGATTTCTGGTGACTATTTTCCGGCAGAGCTTCCCGAAGCCGCCGCCAAGAAGGTCCCCAAGATCAACGCCAAGAGTGCTGAGGAGCAGTCTGCTCCGGCAAGCCCCTAGGGTTTGTTCCGTTGAAGCAGAAGCTCCCGACAAGTTTTGCTCCGGCAAGCTTGCCGGGGAACGTCAAGCTCCGGCAGAGCCGCAGGTTCTTGCCGTAGAAGCGGATGTTCCCGCAGCAGCAGATTTGCCTTTAGTCCTTGTTGTCGAGCCACAAGCTCCAGCATGGGCGAGCAGATTGTCCGTTTCCTTCAGACAGGAGAACTTCCCGAAGAGCAAGAAGAAGCGGAAAGAGTAGCCCGGGCAGTCAAGTATGTACCAGTTTGTCGACAAGACACTGTACAGAAAAAGACTCAACGGTGTGAAATTGAAGTGTATTCACCGGGAAGACGGACAAAAGCTGTTGGCAGAGATACATGGAGGCATATGTGGTCACCACATTGGCGCAAGAGCACTTGTCGGCAAAGCATTCCGGCAAGGTTTCTTTTGGCCGACAGCCCTCCAGGATGCAACTGCACAAGTAACCAAGTGTGAAGCGTGCCAGTTCCATTCCAAGCAGATACACCAACCAGCTCAAGCTCTCCAGACGATCCCTTTATCCTGGCCATTTTCAGTCTGGGGGCTCGACATCCTCGGCCCCTTTCCCCGAGCAGTCGGGGGCTTTGAGTACTTGTACGTAGCAATCGACAAGTTCACAAAGTGGCCGGAAGTGGAACCAGTGAGGAAAGTGACAGCACAGTCAGCAGTCAAGTTCTTCAGGTTGATTGTTTGCCGCTTCGGGATCCCTAACAGGATAATCACCGACAACGGCACACAATTCACGAGCCGCACCTTCATGTAGTACGTCCAAGATCTTGGCGCCAAGGTCTGCTTCGCTTCTGTTGCTCACCCGAGAAGCAATGGTCAAGCGGAGAGGGCAAATGCTGAAGTGCTGCGCGGGCTCAAGACCAGGACTTTCGACAGGCTGCACAAGTGCGGAAGAAACTGGATCGAGGAGCTGCCAGTGGTTCTTTGGTCGATCAGGACGACGCCAAATCGAGCCACTGGCCAGACACCTTTCGCTCTAGTCTATGGAGCAGAGGCAGTTATCCCCACGGAACTCGTATACGGGTCACCTCGAGTGCTCGCTTATGATGAGCTAGAGCAAGAGCAGCTGCGACAAGATGACGCGCTGCTCCTTGAGGAAGACCGTCTTCAGGCTGCTGTGCGAGCTGCTCGCTACCAGCAAGCTTTGCGCCGCTACCATAGCCGCAAAGTTAACGCCAGAAGTCTCAAGGAAGGCGACCTTGTTCTTCAGCATATTCAGTCGGCCAAGAATTCCAACAAGTTGACGCCGAAGTGGGAAGGCCCTTACCGGGTGAAACGAGTCACTAGGCCTGGGCTGTCCGCCTTGAGACCGAAGATTGCATTCCGGTGAGCAACTCCTGGAACATTGAGCATCTTCGTCAGTTTTACCCGTAAGGCGCGGTTGCCGGAACCTGTTCCGGCAACCACCTTTTGTACAAGTCTTGCCGCTGTTGCATGTAATCCTTTGTACAAAGCCAGGCGCAGACCCCGTGCATAAGTAAAGCTCATGTGCTCCGCACATCTTGTCAATTTCATGCTTTCTATTTTTTGCATGTGTTATCTGACACTTTGTGCAGCACCTACTCCCCGGTAAGCAATAACGAGCCGTAAGGCTCCATATCTTTATTTTCTCTTCTTTCTTTTTTCTCGAAGGAAAGGAAGGTTCCCTCGCCCACAAGTTTGCCGGGGGAGAAAGGAGAAGATAATGGTATGGACCAGGCGTCGTTCAAGAAAGTTTCGCCTTGCCGGGAAGCAAACGACAGAAAAGCTAAGTTGCCAAAGTTTGAGCAATCAGATTTTTTAATTTTTAAGTTATCTCCCTTGAACGACCGCACTTTGTATGGAAAACCTGTGCGCGGAGGAACCAACTCGTAGCTAGTTGCACCCTTATTTTGTTTCGAGTCCGCTCAACAACTTAAGTGAGCTGCAACTAGTTGCGACAAGGTTACTTGTCGGTAGCGGCACCGCCAGCAGGCTGCTGACGTCCCGCACTCAGCGATCGCGGCTCAGGTGCCTGCACCGGCAAGTTCCCTAAAAGCGTAGGGCAAAAACATACAAAGGGAGGAATCAAGTAAAGGGAATAACATTGCAATTACTGCCCAGAATAGAGTTATATTACAAAGATAGCTTGTCGCGGCTCTAACAGATTGTTTTCATAACATGACAAACAACGACAAGAAAAGAAGAAACGGGCGGCCTAGTCTACGCGATCGCCTTCGATCCTCTTGATCCCGCTCACCTTGTCCACAATGGGTGCGACAAGTGCCTTGAGCGCCTCCAGATCAGCATCTGGCGGCAGGGTCTTGAGGACGTTGGTGAGGTTGAGGCCTGGATTGCAGAAGGCCACCTTCACCAACACTTTCTGAAGAGCTCCCGCACAGATCTTGCGCGACTCGTCGGCCAGCTGCTTTGGGATCTTCTCCCGGAGTCGCTGGAGGGCCGTCGCCATGCCCTTGAAGAACAAGACGAGCTTGGCGCTAGGTTGGAGGTTCTCGTCGGAGGGATACCCGAGGTCCTCCATCCCCAGCTACGCCAGCTCCCTGTCTATGTCGGCGGCAACAGTTACAAGACTCTCCGTCCAGTGCTCCACATTCTCCCTGAAGGCATTCTGGGTGGCGGCAACACTTTCCAGCAGCGCCTTGTCGGCCTTGATCTCTTCTTTCAAGGCCGCCTCCTGCTTCTTGGCGCCGTCCAGAGTCTTGGTCAAAGTGGTCAGCTTCAACTCAAGATTCACGTTGGAGTCCTTGGCAGCACTGAGCTCTTTGCTCTTCTCGGCGAGATCGGCCTCCAGCTGCGCCACCCTCGTCTCCAGCTCCTTCTTGGCGGCCTCGGCGGTGGCGGCAGCATCCTCTGCTTGCTTGAGGGCTCCGCCGAGTTTTTCCTCGCGCACGGCAAGCTCCTCCTCGTGGGCGTCAAGATTGACCTTCCGCTGCGCCAGCTCGCCCTCCTCCGCGGATAGCTTCACAGCGGCAAGCCGCTGCTACTCTTCGACTTCGGCCTTCTCGAGGAGGAAGGCCTTCTGCGCTTCGTCGAGTTGCTCCCGCTCCTCTGCCAAGGACCGACGAGCTTCCTGGTGGAAGCCCCGGAGCTCCTCCGCGCGCTTCTCAATGTCTGCTCCCGCCTTCGCGACAAGCGCCTCGCGGGATTCCAGCTTGGCTTGCCGCGCGCGGTAGAGCGACAATAACTTCCGCAGCAGCCGCTCTTCCTCAGGCTCGTTGCTGCTGCTGCTCGGCGCGTCAACCAGCGTCAGCCCCGCGGAGGCAAGCACTTCCCCGTCGAAGATCTCTCCCTCGATCGGCGCCCTGGAGCTTGACGCCCAGGGGAGGTTGATGAAGACGTCATCGCCGGCCTTCAAGTACACGCCTGGCTGGGGCTCTTCGGAGCCTGGCGCGGCGGCAGCGGCGGACGGGTCGGCGGTCGGTGTAGCGCCTGGCGCTCCTGCGGCCTCAGGGCCGTCAGTGCGATCGCTTGACCCCTCGCCAGTTGCTGTGGAGGCAGCCTTGGCGGCCTCTGCGCCAGCGGGATCGCCAGCACCGGCTGCTTCTTCGGCGGCAACCTCGGTCTCCATCGGCTCCGTAGCAGATGGGTCTGACAGCCGGAAAGGGGAGAAGAGTCAAGCAAAAATCCAACAAAAAGAAGATCGAGAGAAGAAGAACCCAAGGGAAATCTTGTAGCGAAAGGATTACCTGTACCGGGTTCTGCAGTCATGGTCTCCGCCGTCGGGGGGCCGCTGGTGCTGTCCCTTGCCGGAGAAACCTCCCTTGCCGGAGACTTCTCCCTTACCGGGAAGCCCTCCCTTGCCGGAGAATTCTCCCTTGTCGGGGGATTCTCCCTTGGCTCCTGGTGGGGCTGCTCTGCTCCTACACAAATCAGCAATCAAATATCAACCAAGACAGAGTATCCATGCGCACCTCACAAGCGGAAAGCAAACCATATACTTACGCTGGGGGCTGCTCTGGAGAAAAGTTGCCGGGTCCGGCAAGATTGTCTCGGGCGCACCTCCTGCTGTCGCAGTTGGTTCGTCCTCGATGACGATCACCGGGACCTTGGCCCTCTTTGCTGCTCTCTGGGCCAGAGTCCTAAAGAGGAACAAGTTCAGAGAAAAGCAAATGAGATACAAGACAAACAGTAAGGATTGAAGAACAAGGCGAAGAAAGGGTATCCGTTTGGAGCCTTCTTCCAAGCGGCGGCGGGGAGTACCTTCGTGCGCGGATGCGCTCGTGTCTCCGTCGACCAGAAGAGGTAGTAGTTCTCCCTCAGCTCCCTCGCGGCAAGCTTGGGGGGGGAAGACTGCTCGCTCCTTCCGCAGCGCCGCAAGCCACTGCGCCTCGGTCGACTTCACGACCTTCCCCTTGTCGGCTTTTGGAGCCATGGCGGAAGTGGTGGAGGAGGTCGACGGCGTTGGTGGTGCTGGTGGCGATGGGGGGCGGAGCGCTGCTCTCTTTCGGCTTTGGGAAGACGAGGGAGCGGCGAAGATTTCTGAGATTGGAAACAGCAACGGGCGAATAGGCGAACTTCCCCTATTTCCCCTCCTTATAAAGAGGGAGGGGGCGGACGTTCCGCATTTCCGAATAAAGAAACCACCCACGATCTCTCCCACGATGCCGCATTCAACGCGTGCCGCTCGGGGAGGGCGCGGTGGATACGGAGAGAGATACGGCGTAACCTAGGCCGCGCGTGCCCGTGCCCTGTTTTGGGCCTGGCCCAACAGCGCTCGGCATCGTGTATGGCCCAGGCCCAGGGGCTCCTGTCGGTGTACTAGAGTAGGGGTACCCTAGTATCCCGAACTTGTGCACGGGCAGTCGCAGCATCCCGCGGCAAGGCTTGCCGGGTGACCGCCAACATCCTCCGTGGTTCCTTTGGGGCCATTCAAGAACAAAGTATCCAAACCAAGGAGACAAGACCCCGGCAAGAGGAGCTTGCCGGGAAGGCCAACCCAGGCATCTCAAGACCCCGGCAAGAGGAGCTTGCCGGGAAGGCCAACCAAGGCATGTCAAGGAACTTGCCGTGACGCGCCACGCGCTCCGGCAAGGCCCGGTGAGCGACAAGCTCCCGGACGCGACAAGACAACGACCGCGGCAAGGCGCTTGCCACGGCAAGCCACCACTCCGTGCCCGCGCTCTAGCACATCCACCAACGTGTCGCTCTGGGACCCTTCCAGGCGTACGTGGCAGGAGGCTGTGCAGCCAGCGGTGAGCGGTGGCAAGCGGCGCTGACAAGTTTGCCATCGTGGCGAGCGGTGGCGTCCCTGATGGTCCCTTTTGCACTATTTAGGCGACACAGACGGGCATTTAATGCCCTTGTCCCCTTCCGTCAGGGTTAGGTATGATACACTGTAGCAGGTAGCTGTACCTACCACAGCACCTTTCCATTTTTACCCTTTGCCTCCGTTGCCATCTGTCGGTGACCCCTTGAGCATATAAAAGGAGGCCCATGCACAACGTGGGGGGGGGGGTTAGCTAGTTCAGAGAACACTCACGCTCGGTCTCGTTAGCTGCTGGTGTGTACTGTAGCACTCCGCACTCCCGAGCAAGAAATCAATACAAACCACAAAGCAGGAGTAGGGTTTTACGCATCCGTGCGGCCCGAACCTGGGTAAATCGCTCGTGTGCTTCGCCTCGATCCACTCTTCGTGCGACCTCCGCCCCCGCCGAACCGAAAGGGACTCGGTCCGCCGGTCCCATAGGTGCTCGTGGATCAGTACCCCGGCAGGGTTCCATGGGCATCCCCAAGCTTAGGCTCTTGCCACTCCTTGTTCCATAATCCATCAAATCTTTATACAAAACTTGAAAACTTCACAACACAAAACTTAAAGTAGAAAATTACGTGAGCTCCGTTAGCAAAAGAAAACAAATGACCACTTCAAGGTACTGTAATGAACTCATTATTTATTTATATTGGTGTTAAAAATACTGTATTCCAAATTCTCTATGGTTTATAAACTATTTTACTAGCCATAGATTCATCAAAATAAGCAAACAACACACGAAAAACAGAATCTGTCAAAAACAGAACAATCTGTAGTAATATGTAGCTAGCGCAAGATCTGGAACCCCAAAAATTCTAAAATAAATTTCTGGACGTGAGGAATTTATCTATTAATCAGCTGCAAAAATAATTAACTAAATATAACTTTCCAAATAAAAATGGCAGCAGTTCTCGTGAGCGCTAAAGTTTCTGTTTTTTACAGCAAGATTAACAAGACTTTCCCCAAGTCTTCCCAATGGTTCTACTTGGCTCAAACACTAATTAAACACAAAAAGACACAACCAAAACAGAGGCTAGATAAATTATTTATTACTAAACAGGATAAAAAAGCAAGGAATAAAAATAAAATTGGGTTGCCTCCCGACAAGCGCTATCGTTTAACGCCCCTAGCTAGGCATAAAAAGCAAGGATAGATCTATGTATTGCCATCTTTGGTAGGCAATCCATAAGTGGCTCTCATAATAGATTCATAAGTTAATTTAATTTTCTTTCTAGGAAAGTGTTCCATGCCTTTCCTTAATGGAAATTGGAATCTAATATTTCCTTCCTTCATATCAATAATTGCACCAATCGTTCTAAGGAAAGGTCTACCAAGAATAATAGGACATGAAGGATTGCAAACTATGTCAAGAATGATAAAATCTATGGGCACATAATTCCTATTTGCAACAATAAGAAGATCATTAATTCTTCCCATAGGTTTCTTAATAGTGGAATCCGCAAGGTGCAAGTTTAAAGAGCAATCATCAAAATCACGGAAACCTAACAAATCACACAAAGTCTTTGGAATCGTGGAAACACTAGCACCCAAATGACACAAAGCATAGCATTCATGATCTTTAATTTTAATCTTAATAGTAGGTTCCCACTCATCATAAAGTTTTCTAGGGATAGAAACTTCCAACTCAAGTTTTTCATCATAACATTGCATCAAAGCATGAACGATATGTTTGGTAAAAGCTTTGTTTTGGCTATAAGCATGAGGAGAATTTAGCACGGATTGCAACAAGGAAATACAATCTATCAAAGAGCAGATATTATAATTAAATTCCTTGAAATCCAAAATAGTAAGTTCATTAACATCTAGAGTTTTGATCTCTTCAATCCCACTTTTATCAAATTTGGCATCAAGATCTAAAAACTCCGAATTTTTGGAATGCCTTCTAGGTAAAGGTGGATCATATTCAGTCCCGCCATTATCAAGATTCATATTTCAAAACAAAGATTTAATAGAGGACACATCAATAACTTTTAGATCTTCATCTTTGTTATCATGGAAACTAGAAGAACACGCTCTTATAAAGGAATCTTTCTTAGCACGCATCCTAGCGGTTCTTTTTTGCACTCATCAATGGAAATTCTCATGGCTTTGAGAGACTCATTGATATCATGCTTAGGTGGAATAGATCTAAGTTTCAAAGAATCAACATCAAGAGAAATTCTATCAACGTTCCTAGCCAACTCATCAATCTTAAGCAATTTTTCTTCAATCAAAGCATTGAAATTCTTTTGTGAAGTAATAAATTCTTTAATATTAGATTAAAAATCAGAGGGCATCTTATTATAATTTCCATAAGAATTGTTGTAGGAATTACCATAATTATTAGAGAAATTACTAGGATAAGGCCTAGGATTAAAGTTTCCTCTATACGCGTTGTTACCAAAATTGTTCCTACCAACAAAATTCACATCCATAGATTCATTATTATTCTCTATCAAAGTAGACAAAGGCATATCATTAGGATCAGAAGAAACACTTTTATTAGCAAATAATTTCATAAGTTCATCCATCTTTCCACTCA
Organism: Triticum urartu; assembly: GCF_003073215.2. Lineage (NCBI taxonomy): Eukaryota > Viridiplantae > Streptophyta > Magnoliopsida > Poales > Poaceae > Triticum > Triticum urartu. The sequence continues at coordinate 286,381,315 of NC_053028.1, forward strand.
AAACATTAATTTGTTCTATCGCATGTACTTTCTTATTAGTAGATCTTGCAGTGTGCCATTGAGAATAATTAACCATAATATTATATAGGAGTTTAGTAGCTTCTCCTAAAGTGATTTCCATAAAAGTGCCTCCCGCGGCCGAATCTAAATGATTCTAGAAGCAAAATTCAATCCGGCATAAAAAATTTGTATAATCATCCACAAATTCAAACCATGTGTTGGGCAATTACATACCATTAATTACATCCTCTCCCAAGCTTGTGCAACATGTTCATGATCAAGTTGCTTAAAATTCATAATATCGTTTCTAAGAGAGATGATCTTAGCGGGAGGAAAATACTTAGAGATAAAAGCATCTTTGCACTTATTCCACGAATCAATACTGTTTTTAGGCAAAGACGAAAACCAAGCTTTAGCACGATCTCTAAGCGAAAAAGGAAATAGCTTCAATTTAACAATATCATTATCAACATCTTTCTTCTTTTGCATATCACACAAATCAACGAAGCTATTTAGATGGGTAGCAGCATCTTCACTAGGAAGGCCGGAAAATGGATCTTTCATGACAAGATTCAGCAAGGCAGCATTAATTTCACAAGATTCAGCATCGGTAAGAGGAGCAATCGGAGTGCTAATAAAATCATTGTTGTTGGTATTGGTAAAGTCACACAATTTAGTGTTATCTTGAGCCATCGTGACAAGCAAGCAATCCAACACACAAGCAAACGAGGAACGGGCAAAAAAGAGGCAAATAGAGAAAGAGAGGGAGGATAGAGAGAGAGGGCGAATAAAACGGCAAGGGTGAAGTGGGGGAGAGGAAAACGAGAGGCAAATGGCAAATAATGTAATGCGGGAGATAAGGGTTTGTGATGGGTACTTGGTATGTTGACTTTTGCGTAGACCTCCCCGGCAATGGCGCCAGAAATCCTTTTTGCTACCTCTTGAGCACTGCGTTGATTTTCCCTTGAAGACGAAAGGGTGGTGCAGCAAAGTAGCGTAAGTATTTCCCTCAGTTTTTGAGAACCAAGGTATCAATCTAGTAGGAGGCTACGTGTGAATCCCTCGCACTTGCGCAAAACAAATAAATCCTCGCAACCAACGCAATAAGGGGTTGTCAATCCCTACACGGTCACTTATGAGAGTGAGATCTGATAGATATGATAAGATAATGATTTTGGTATTTTTATGATAAAGATGCAAAGTAAAATAAAGGCAATGAAAATAACTAAGTTTTGGAAGATGAATATGATGAAGATAGACCCGGGGGCCATAGGTTTCACTAGTGGCTTCTCTCAAGAGCATAAGTATTTGACGGTGGGTGAACAAATTACTGTTGAGCAATTGACAGAATTGAGCATAGTTATGAGAATATCTAGGTATGATCATGTATATAGGCATCACGTCCAAGCCAAGTAGACCGACTCCTGCCTGCATCTACTACTATTACTCCACACATCGACCGCTATCCAGCATGCATCTAGAGTATTAAGTTCATAAGAACAGAGTAACGCCTTAAGCAAGATGGCATGATGTAGAGGGATAAACTCATGCAATATGATGAAAACCCCATCTTGTTATCCTCGATGGCAACAATACAATACGTGCCTTGCTGCCCCTACTATCACTGGGAAAGGACACCGCAAGATTGAACCCAAAGCTAAGCACTTCTCCCATTGCAAGAAAGATCAATCTAGTAGGCCAAACCAAACTGATAATTCGAAGAGACTTGCAAAGATAACCAATCATACATAAAAGAATTCAGAGAAGTTTCAAATATTGTTCATAGATAAACTTGATCGTAAACCCACTATTCATCGGTCTCAACAAACACACCGCAAAAGAAGATTAGATCGAATAGATCTCCACAAGAGATGGGGAGAACTTTGTATTGAGATCCAAAAAGAGAGAAGAAGCCATCTAGCTAATAACTATGGACCCGAAGGTCTGAGGTTAACTACTCACACTTCATCGGAGAGGCTATGGTGTTGATGTAGAAGCCCTCCGTGATCGATGCCCCCTCCGGCGGAGCTCCGGAACAGGCCCCGAGATGGGATCTCATGGATATAGAAAGTTCCGGCGGTGGAATTAGAGTTTTGGCTCCATATCTGATCGTTTGGGGGTACGTAGGTATATATAGGAGGAAGAAGTACGTCGGTGGAGCAACAGGGGGCCCACGAGGGTGGAGGGCGTGCTTGGGGGGGTAGGCGCGCCGCCCTACCTCGTGCCCTCCCTGTTGGTTGCTTGACGTAGGGTCCAAGTCTCCTGGATCTTGTTTGTTCCAAAAATCACATTCCCGAAGGTTTCATTCCGTTTGGACTCCATTTGATATTCCTTTTCTTCGAAACCGTAAAATAGGCAAAAACAGCAATTCTGGGCTGGGCCTCCGGTTAGTAGGTTAGTCCCAAAAATAATATAGAAGTGGATAATAAAGCCCAATAATTTCCAAAACAGAAGATAATATAGCATGGAGCAATCAAAAATTATAGATACGTTGGATACATATCACTCCCCGGGACACTGCCACAACCCTTAAATGTCAGGAGGCACCAAGAACAATGTTCTCGTCACAAGAATATCGGAACGATCCCAAGATACCCGCGTGATCCAAAAAAATTCGTGAAATTTGATGAGAGGAAAGTCAGAACATCTACGTTAGGAGGCCTCACCAGAGCGACGAAGGGACTAAGGAGTAAAAAGAATCCTATTCTCCAATATATAATCCTAAGACTCAAAACATTTTTGTTGTAGACTCAACAAAGTCAGTGATTCGGTCAAGCAGGGGGCTCCTAAGTCGGGGATGGCTCTGATACCAACTTGTAACACCCATGATGCGGCTATAGCTCCCACGTGTCGAGGCACGACTTAGAGACATAACCGCATCGTGGTTTTGTCGCAAGAAGTGTCATCTTCACAAACATCCCATGTAATGAATAAGACAGGGATAAATAGAGTTGGCTTACGCTCGCCACATCACACAATACATAAATAATTCATACATCATCCAAATACACTCATAGACCGACTACGGTCAAATTCGAATAAAAGGAAGATAAACCCCAAATGCTAGATCCCTGATCGTCCCAACTGGGCTCCACTACTGATCATCAGGAAATGACACATAGTAACGACCAAGGTCCTCGTCAAACTCCCACTTGAGTTTGGTAGCATCACCTGCACTGGTATCATCGGCACCTGCAACTATTTCGGAACTATCCGTGAGTCACGAGGACTCAACAATCTCACATACGCGAGATCAAGACTATTTAAGCTTATGGGTAGGATAAGGTAAAGAGGTGGAGCTGCAGCAAGCGCTAAGCGGATATGGTGGCTAACATACACAAATAAGAGTAAGATGGGAAGCTACGCAATGGTCGTGAAGCTAGAAGTGATCCTGAAACTTCTTACGTTCAAACACAACACAAACCGTGTTCACTTCCTGGACTCCATCGAAAAGAGACCATCACAGCTACACACACGGTTGATTCATTTTAGTTAAGTCAAGTGTCAAGTTCTCCACAACCGGATATTAACAAATTCCCATCTGCCACATAACCACAGGCACGGCTCTCGAAAGTTTATACCATGCAGGGGTGTCCGAACTTAGCCCATTACATGCTCTCACGATCAACGAAGGATATTCCTTCTCCCGGAAAGACCCGATCAGTCTCGGAATCCCGATTACAAGACATTTCGACAATGGTAAAGCAAGACCAGCAAGACTGCCCGACTGTGTTGACAAATCCCGATAGGAGCTGCACATATCTCGTTCTCAGGGCACACCGGATGAGACATCCCACGAGTAAAACGAGCCCCCAAGTTTCCCCGAGGTGGCCCCGCAGTCTAATCGATTTAGACCAACACTCAGAGGAGCACTAGCCTGGGGGGGCTTAAAATAAAGATGACCCTCGGTTCTGCAGAACCCAAGGGAAAAGGCTTAGGTTGGCAAATGTAAAACCAAGGTTAGGCCTTGCTGGAGGAGTTTTATTCAGAGCGAACTATCAAGGGGGTCCCATAGCCCCAACCGCGTTAGGAACACAAAATCAAGGAACATAACACTGGTATGACAAAAACTAGGGCGGCAGAGTGGAACAAAACACCAGGCATAAGGCCGAGCCTTCCACACTTCACCAAGTGTATACATGCATTAACTAAATAAGAGATATTGTGATATCCCAACATAACCATGATCCAACATGGAGCAATCTTCAACTTCACTTGCAACTAACAACGCTATAAGAGGGGCTGAGCAAAGTGGTAACATAGCCCAACAACGGTTTGCTAGGAAGGTGGGTTAGAGACTGGACATGGAAATATGGGAGGCATGATATAACAACTGGTAGGTAGCACGACATAGCGATAGAATGAAATAACTAGCAAGCAAATATAAAAGTGATGTCGAGGGTATGATCATCTTGCCTGCAATGTTCTCAGAGTTGTCGAAAGCTTGCTCCTCGTTAGCGTACTCAACAGGTTCCTCGTTCACATACTCATCTCTCGGCTCTACCCAAAGCAAGAACACAAGCAACGGAATAACAATCAATCATGATGCAACGCACAAGGAATATGTTGCAAGACATGGAATGGAATGCAAGATATGATATGCAATGCATATGAGAACTCCAGAAGGGAAAAGATTATCAAGGCATCAACTTGTCAAAACAAGTATGCCGCTGGAAAGATGACGTGATTTTGGTCAAAATCGATATAAGGATCACATGAAACGGATGCACGGTTTGCAAATGACAAGCAATACAAGAATGATGCAAATCTGCGATTAACAGCACCATAGCACTTAGAATGCAACAAGAAACTAAGCTACTGCACTCCAACGTAGCAACAAAGCATATGAGCATAAAGTACAGATGAATCTCTACAAATCATTAACACTAAGCTCCAGCTAGTTGACACGAGAACAAGCTCAAAATGGCATGGAAAAAATGCAAATATTAGGTTCACAAACTTGGAGAAATTACTAACATGTCAAAAACAGCATCAGGAAGCAATGTTTAGAGATAGAAAACAACATGCTGCAGGAACATATCATGGAAAACAAAGGCATGACATGCATGCTAGTACTATATGCCCTTAACAAAACTCCCTTACTGATCTTTACCCAAAGATGCATGGAAAATGATGTGATAGCCATGCAAACATGGAAATTTATATGAACAGTTTCAGACTTGGAAGAAAAACAGAGCATGGCAGGAACAGATTCATGATAGCAACTTTGCAAGCTCAATCCACTCACCACAAGGAATTTCATGGCATGAAAATGTAACCAACATGAAGTAGATATATTTAAGTATCTAATCATGGCAATAGAAAGTTCATAGGGTACATGCATCACTATGAAAACACATGGCAAAACTGATCATCATGTTAACAATCTGCCAGGAACAATATTTAGCAAACGTCGAGCAAGGAAATGACATGCTTGACAGCTCCATAATTGCACCCAGAGGCATGAGTGGATAGATCAATACCACATTTACAAAACATGCTTACTTAACTATTTCAAAAAGGGCATGGATCTCATGGTAGCAACAACTTAACATGGCATCAAAATGTAATGGGAAAATGACTTAACAAAACTACTGTATGAAATCAGCAACATTATGGAGGCTATTTTGCATGCTTGTACTAGTCACCACATAGATCACAAAAATACAAGACTTGAACCCCTGTAAAGATGGCATGATGGAGATCATAAAACATGTATACATCATGCTCATGGGATGCACACAGAAAATACAACAAAAATGACAAATCATCAAGTTCTGTTAAATCCCACCAGACAGCATCATATAGCACTTTTGCAACGAGGATAATGGCATCAATATGGGTAGAAACATGCATGAAAATGACACTAACATGAAGATCATCACGAGGCGAACATTTTGATATATCATATGCATGATTTGGAGCTACAAACAAAAAAATATCGCATGATGAACAAGGTATAAAAATGTGACATATTTGGGACTTAGTGAGAAAACAAAGTCAACTTCCGGATCGGATCTAGGGTTCCGCGGCACGGATCTCGAGGTGGGGCCGGAGCAGCTCACCGGAGTTTGCGCGGGAGAGGATGGAGACGGCAGCCGGAGGAAGGAGCTCGCCGTAGAGGTCGGGCCACCGGCGAGGAGGTCCGGGCGATGCAGCGACCGGCGAAGATGGCGGCGGCGGCAGGCGGAGCCTCTGCGTGGTCGACGGCGAGGGGCAGCGAGGGCGTGCGGCGGCGACCGGCGGGAGGCCCTGCGGCGGTGGACGGCGAGCGCGCATGGAGCAGCCGGGGCGGGCGCGCGTTGACCCGGGCGACGGCGGGCGCGAGACGTGCGGGCGGCGGTGCCGGGCCGGGCCGGGAGGGCCGCTGTTGGGCCCCGGTGGGCCTGCGGTGGAGGCGCGCGCCGATGTGGGCGCCCGTGCGGACATGGCGGCGGCTAAGTGGCTAAGGCGGCGGGGATGGTGAAGTGACACGTCCGGCGGCGGCGATTTCGTCCGGCGGCGGCGATTTCGTCCGGCGGCGCGAGGGGAGCGGGGCTAGGGTTGCATCTACAAGAATTTCGGTGGAAGCCACATATTTATAGGTAGAGGGAGCTAGGAGAGTCCAAAAGAGGTGCGGTTTTTGCCCACACAGTCGTGATCCAACGATGGAGAGCATGGAGGAGCTTTAGATGGGCTAGTGGCTGTTTTCTAGGGGTGTTGGGCTGCAACAAAAGAGGGGCTTTGCGGTTACCGGGTTAACCGTTGGGGCATCAATCGACTTCCAAATGGAACAAAATTTGATAGACGGCCTACTGGTGATGTACCAAGGCCACTCGAAAAATCCCGACCCATTCCAAGAACGTTTTTCTCCCGCTCACGAAACGAGATTAGAGAGGTACAGTGGGTGCACGAGAGAGCGTCGGATTGCGAAACGGACAACGGGGGGGGGGGGGGGGGGGGGGGGGGGGGAAGACTGGATGCATGAGACGAACACGAATGCAAATGAGATCCACATGATGACATGATATGAAATGCATGACATGAACAAAATGCAAAACAAAGAAAAAACCCAACCATGAAGGGAATCTCATATCGCATAGCCGAAAATGGCAAGAGTCGGAGTTACAAATATGGAAGGTTACCTCTGGGGTGTTACAACACTCCTCCACTACAGGAGGATCTCGTCCCAAGATCTAGGACTGAAAGAACTCCAGATATTCAGAATGGAGGTGATCCTCGTGACCCCGGGTGGCTTGTCGGTCTGAATGGTGTGACCACTTCACTTTCAGGAATTTGATTGACTTGTTGCGAGTCTTGCACTCGGTTTCTTCAAGAATAGCAATGGCATTCTCATGATAAGACAAATCTTCTTGGAGATCAATCTCTTCAAAGTTGATAGTGCGCTCGGGGGTCTTGAAGCACTTGCGAAGCTGTGACACGTGAAACACATCCTCCATGTTTGCGAAGTTGGACGGAAGCTCGAGTTGATAGGCGAGGTCACATCTTTTGCCAATGATCTTGAAAGGACCCACGTATCTCAGGGCAAGCTTCCCTTTGTGTGACGCCCCTGATTTGACCGTACACTAATCATACACGCAAACGTGTACGATCAAGATCAGGGACTCACAAGAAGATATCACAAAACAACTCTACAAATAAAATAAGTCATACAAGTATCATATTACAAGCCAGGCGCCTCGAGGGCTCGAATACAAGAGCTCGATCATAGACGAGTCAGCGGAAGCAACAATATCTATGTACAGACATAAGTTAAACAAGTTTGCCTTAAGAAGGCTAGCACAAACTGGATATAGATCGAAAGAGGCGCAGGCCTCCTGCTTGGGATCCTCCTAAACTACTCTTGGTCGTCGTCAGCGGGCTGCACGTAGTAGTAGGCACCTTCCGAGTAGTAGCAGTCGTCATCGACAGTGACGTCTGGCTCCCAGGCTCCATCGTCTGGTTTCAGCAATCGAATATAGAAAGGGGAAAAGGGGGAGCAAAGCAACCGTGAGTACTCATCCAAAGTACTCGCAAGCAAGGAGCTACACTACATATGTATGCATTGGTATCAAATGGAAAAGGGGTAACATATGTGGACTGAACTGCAGAAAGCCGGAATAAGAGGGGGATAGCTAGTCCTATCGAGGACTACGCTTCTGGTAACCTCCATCTTGCAGCATAAGAAGAGACTAGATGGTAAGTTCACCAAGTATCATCGCATAGCAATATCCTACCCGGTGATCCTCCCCTCATCGCCCTGTTAGAGAGCGATCACCAGGTTGTATCTGGCACTTGGAAGGGTGTGTTTTATTAAGTAACTGGTTCTAGTTGTCATAAGGTCAAGGTACAACTCCAAGTCGTCCTGTTACCGAAGATCACGCTATTCGAATAGATTAACTTCCTTGCAGGGGTGCACCACATTTCCCAACATGCTCGATCCCCTTTGTCCAGACACACTTTTCTAGGTCATGCCCGGCCTCGGAAGATCAACACGTCGCAGCCCTACCTAGGCACAACAGAGATGTCAGCACGCCGGTCTAAATCCTATGGCGCAGGGGTCTGGGCCCATCGCCCATTGCACACCTGCACGTTGCGAGGGCGGTCGGAAGAAGACCTAGCCTAGCAGGCCTTCCAGTCCAATCCGGCATGAGCCGCTCAGTCGCTGACGTCATGAAGGCTTCGGCTGATACCACGACGTCGAGTGCCCATAACTATCCCCGCGTAGTTGGTTAGTGCGTATAGGCCACTAGCCAGACTCAGATCAAATACCCAGATCTCGTTAGCGTGTTATTTTGAAGTAACCGCGAACACCGACCAGGGCTAGGCCCACCTCTCACCTAGGTGGTCTCCGCCTGCCCTGTCGCTCCGCCTCAAAGTAACAGTCGGGGGCCGTTGGGAACCTAGGCCCACCACTACCTGGGTAGAACCACCTGCCCCTTCAGCCCCCAACATCAGAATTACTTGCGGGTACTCAACGAGCCGACCCGACTTTAGTCACAACATGTATAGTATGTATATATAGTATAAACCCGTGATCAACACCCGAGTGATCACGGCCCGATAGTATAGCATGGCAGACTGACAAGAATGTAGGGTCACTGATGATAATCTAGCATCCTATACTAAGCATTTAGGATTGCAGGCAAGGTATCAACAGTTGTAGCAACAATGATAGGCTATGCATCCGAATAGGATTAATGGAAAGCAGTAACATGCTACACTACTCTAATGCAAGCAGTAGAGAGAAGAGTAGGCGATATCTGGTGATCAAGGGGGGGGGCTTGCCTGGTTGCTCTGGCAAGAGAGAGGGGTCGTCAACACCGTAGTCGTACTGGGTAGCAGCGGCATCGGTCTCGGTGTCTAGCGAGAGAAGAGGGGGGAAGAAACAATAAATATTAAGCAAACAGATGCATAGCGATGCATGACATGACAAGTAGCGGTGCTAGGGGTTCCCTAACGCGGTAAGAGGTGGTACCGGTGAAGGGGGGAAACATCCGGGAAAATATCCCTGGTGTTTCGTGTTTTCGAATAGATGAACCGGAGGGGGATAGTTGCGTGTTCGCTATGCTAGGGATGTGTGGCGGACGAACGGGTTGCGTATCCGGATTCGTCTCGTCGTTTCGAACAACTTTCGTGTACAAGCTTTTTCCATCCGAGTTACGGTTTATTTTATATGATTTTTCAAAGTTTTATTCATTTTCTGAAATTGCTATTAATTCAGAATTAATAGGAAAAATGCTATGGGTACCCAGCTATGCATACACAGAAGTGTACACAGAGGATGACATGTGGGCCAGGGGGACCCAGTTGACCAGTCAACGTTTAACTGGTCAACAGGGGGTGGGGCCCTCCTGTCATACACTCATTAATTAATCATCTAGTTAATTAGGTGATTAAGTTCATTAGGTTAAATTAAAACAAACTAATTAAGTTAATAAATTAATATATTTTTTAAACACCTATTCTTTTCTTTTTTATTTACAGGGGCGGGCCCCACTGGTCGGTGGCCTAGGCCGACCGGGGCGGTTAACTGAGTGAACGGGCACGGGCGCCCGCGTGTGCGCCCGAGGCCACCGGGAGGGCGACGGCCACGGCCATGAGCCGGAGCCGCGCGGCGAGGTGGCTAGCGAGGGTGGTCGCCGGCGGTGGCATGGCCACGGTGGGGCGGCATCGGAGGCGAGGCGGGGCGCGGGGAGCAGGAGGGCGCGAGGCGAGGGGTGCCCGTCGGGGCAGACTCGGGCGACGGTCGCGGTCGTTTCTAGATGCGGGGGCGCCGGAGTGGCACGGCACGGCCAGGCGGCGTGGCCGGCGGCCTCGGCCAGCCGAAGCAAGCGCGAGGGGAGGAGGTGACTAGGCGGCGGGGCGGCGAGCAGCCGAGGCGGGCGAGCTGCAGCAGCAAGCAGTAGTGGCGGAGTGCCGGGCTTCAGCGGGGCTAGAACGACGGCGAGCGGCGCGCGGGAGGGCAGCAGCCGCTGGCGACGCGGGGCATGGCCGGGCGAGGCACGACGGGCCAGCGGCCATCGGGCGCGCTGGACAGCACACGTGCAGCCGGGGAGCGAAGGGAGCGCGGCAGGCGTGAGCGATGGCGGCAGTAGCGCGGGAAGCGGCGGTAGCAGGGGCGAGGCCGCGGGGAGCATGGGAGCGAGGGACCGGCCGGGTGCCCGTGAGCGGCAGTAGCGGCGGACGCCGCCTGCTGCGGCGGAGCAGTCGCGGGGAGATGCGGGTGGGCGCGGACGGCGTGTGGGCACGGGCGGCCACCGGCGGTTGCGTCGCGCAGGTGTGGTTCTCGGCCGTTGAGCGAGGGACGCGGGCGCGGGTCGCCGCCGACGAATGAGCAGCAGCGGGCAGCGATGGCAAGCGGGCGTGGCCGAGGATCGCGGCAGCCGAACCGCAGACGCGGCGAGCAGCCAAGCGCGGGCGTGCGCGGCAGGGCGCGTCCTGGAGCGGACATGGACGTGAGGGCGACGGGTAGGGCGTGATTGGAATGCAACGGTGGCCTCAGTTTGCTCTGGGGCTAGCTACCGACCGACAAAGGCAACGACGACGGAAAACAGAGCTTCGGCTACAGAGAAAAGCTACCGCTCGAGAACATGCGCGAGGCAACAGAGAGCGGGGAAAGAAGCAGAAGCTCACAGCGGGGTCGACGAGCAGGTCAGTGGGCTCGACGGAGGCTCGGTGGAGGCGAATCGAACGGAGATGACCGGCGGCATCCGAGCAAGAAGACGGCGTTGGCGGTCCTTGTCGTCGATCCGGTCTTGTAGGTGAAGCAGCGCAGCACGGTGGAGATGCTGGACACGAGCTCAGGGCACGACAGTGACGGGGAGCGCGTAGGTGAGGTCGGCCATGGCGGTGAGAGCGTTCGGGTTCAACCAGATCGAGGGCATGGAGCAAGGAGAGGGGGGAATGGGGATCTAGGGTTCATCGAGAGAGACAGGGGCGTCCTTGTAGGATTCTGGGGGGCCACCGGATGGCTGCCCCGTGGCCATCGGCGTCGTGGACGGACGCCCGGTGTCCAGCGGGCCTAGGTGAGCAGTAGGTTGAAGAAAACCTTGGGGTGGGTTAGGCCGGCTGGTTCGGCGGCTCGCTGGGCCATTTGGCCCAGTTGGACTAGGGGAGCCCTTTTATTTTCTTTTGTTTTGCTATTTTTTTTTCTTTACTTTTTATTTGATGTTTTTTCTATTTTATTAAATTTTAGCTTTTGTAAAATACAAAGTTGTACCTAAAGAGTATTAATAATTATGCCCCTACCACAATTAGCTTCGCACCTAAAACAAAATAGTTTGTAACTGTTTATTATTTTTAAATCATTTAAATAACTGTTTTGCTATTTTTTAATTTAGTTTAGTGCATTTAAACATTTTATAAAGGTGTGGTTTTAACATGACAAATAACCAGAGATTATTTGCCACACTTCGAACATTTTAGCTTTCATGTTTGAAAACTTTGTGTTTTGGACTTTAATTTGAATTTGAAATTTGAACCAGTTTCAAACCAATGCGAGGTTATCAACAATAATCATGGTGACATGGCATCATTAGCAGAGGATTACTGTAGCTTAATTATCCGGGCGTCACAATTCTCCTCCACTACAAGAAATCCCGTCCCGAGATTTAGGAGTAGGAGTAAGGGGGAAGGGATTTGGTTATGAAATTCTAACGGGTCTTCTCGGTGTTGGTTGCTCTTCCTGAAGTAGTTGATCCTCTACATTGACGTCTTCATTTCTCTGCTTTAGGTCATCATGGTGAAGTCGGCATCCTTTCTTCAAGAACTCCATCGTACTTACGAAAATGATAAGGGGTAACTATGGAAGAACGGGCCTCTACAAGGTTGATTAACTGATAGATATCTAAGGAATGTGGCAGAAAGGAACTCTTGAATTAATATTAAGAAGGCATTGAGAGCAAAATAAGAAGGTACCATAAGAAGTTTAGAGTGAGCAGGCAATCGTTCGATGGCCTAATCAGAAGGTGAAAGGGGTTCAGAGCAACTACAATAAGTATTGCATCTGATACCAGAATAGATCACTAGGTAGGTGGCCCGTGGATTACATACGAAGTCAAGCGCGAGGAATAACTATGGAAACGGGGGGTGTACAGGAGAGTCAGGTTTTGATCCTGTGGAACTATGGGTTATGGGCCCACCATGTGATTAAAAGTAGGAAGGGCGTTGACATCTTGCACGGTCATGATAGCAAGGCGTGTCAGAGTGTAGCCTATTAGTTATGTCGGCAACAATGTCGGTACCAAGGGCGAGGGAATAAGATAATCATTTTCCTGCTCGTTGAACGAGGCGGACCAATAGGCAAAGTTCTTGTCCATCGGCGGCTACCGGAATGTCATCAACAATAGTAACAGGGTCTTGCTAAAAGAATTGTACACCGAGGTGTTTACATAAGCAGGAGAATATTACTGCTTAGATCATATAGATCACAATAAACGTTAAACCAACCAATGGAAAGGAAAATATGATTATCAGATTAAACAGAACAATGGAAAGGAAAATGTGTTTAAACACATATTTCATGGGTATATCCTTCCCAAGGACAAGCAGAGCGTGATATCCATGATAGGATATAATGTAGAAAACTCTTCAGGTAGGGGAGAGAAATTTCATGACATTACCCATACAGGGGTGTTTGGATAATAGAGAAGGAAACATTTAACATTGGGCTTCAAATGTTCTTGTTGAAAATTGGAGTACCATACACATGCTTCGAGATAGCATTGATATGGTCTTCCAGCAAGGTCGGGCTTTAGATACACAAAGGATCCATCAGGAATAACTTATAAAATAAGTCTTATGATTTCCTCATGGAAGAATTTCTAAGCTTGCTAAAAAGGAAACTATAACAATAGGTCCTCCGGCCAGGTGTGCTGGGCATGACATCATTTTACTGGGTCATATAAAGACCAATGTTATGACTCTTGGAAAATGTTCCAACCATCATATCTGACATCTGACAGAGATTCAGATCTGATTGGTGTCAGGGTACTTCAGACTCAAGATGCCTGAGAAAGAAAAGGTGCAACGCAATTGACGAGATGACATTGTAAGATTTTCGGGAAATGAACTATGGAAGCAAGTCCCGAATCTTGAGTTCATCATTAAAACCAATGAGAGGATGAAAAGGTGGCTGATGGACTCAGCGACAATTCATCGAGGTTTCCAAAAATACGGATTCGCACAATTATGAGAACAAGGAGAAAAAAATTTGTCAAATCAAATGATATAATGAGGTATGCTCGAGGAAAACATACACAGTCAATCATTGATTGAAAGGTGCACCCGAAATATGGGCTTAAGTAGCATGATTAATGTTGGAATGGTGATTCGATATCCAATGGTCTAAGAATGAAATATCGACCATTAACTTCAAAGCAATAGGGTTGCTAGAAGTTTTAAGGTCGCACATCATAGCTCAATTGTTGGTTTTCCGATTAGAACCAACACAGGGACCAAGAAATGAACGGATATGGCAAGAAGTATCAAGATCTCTTAAGAGGTGGTGAAATCCCCATGACATTCTTGACACAAAAGATAGTAATACTCCAAGGTAGAACATAACACAAGTTGGATAGCAAGGAGCTCAAGGTATAACACAAAACACGAATAAGTTTGTGTTGGAGGGAAGTCAATAAAGTGGTCGATGATAACACAAATCATCGAGGGCAAGGATGGTATTTCTCATAATGAACTCAATTGACACACTGGAAGAGCTTAGAATGCCGATGATGATCACGACACAATTGTTGAGAGATTTCATGAAGATGTAATCGGTCGGTGATGACATCAAGCCAAAGGAATAATAAAGCGAAAGGTTATTGAAACCAAGGGTAAGGCACAAACTCGAAACCAAGCTTGCTGTTTAAGGAGAAATGGTATGATGAGGAAGATCGATGTAAGCTTAGCTCATCGTCAAAAGTTGTGCTCCGGGAATAAGGACCTGGTAGCACAGTTAAAATCGTCACAATAATGATATAGCCAAATAGGGTAGGAAGGACGTGATCGGGTACAAACTCGTAAGCAAAGATGATTTGTAATAGTTGTTGAACCGTAGTGTGGACTCGGTTCAGTTATGGGTGTTCTCGAGTTACTAATAACTCATGACCCGAGGAAACATTTGAATTGACGAGAAATAATTGTAGATGAAGAACTCATAAGGAGTTATGTAGTTTCATGATATCCTCGAGATACCAGAAGGTAAAACTCAAAGGTAGAGCAGAGTAGAGGTTGGGCAGGCATATTGATCTTCAAAAGGCAAGTATTTTAACTTGTCCGAGTAATAGAATCAAAGGAGAACAATCATGGTCGGAACCACGGTTGTAAAGGACCAAACATGGATACAGAACGAACTTATAACAAGGGGATTATTATCATTTACAAGAAGCTTCAATGATAAGTTCCACATCGGGTCCATGGGCATGAACACAAAGGCTCAAGGTCGACTCCCACTTCTCCAATGCATAACCTTTCAGTCACTTCTCATTTTCGAAGAAGTTGTAATGTTGAAATTTTATTTAGCAAAATAACAGAAGAGTATGACTCGTGAAAACTTTCGAGTTCACACATATTAAGGAAGGCATAGGTTCAACCCGTCAAGGTATCATGGAAACATATACCACAAGCTTCAATAGTAAATACCACCAGCTCGAAAACAGAGCATGGTTGAGAAAACAGAGGATACAACTTACCAAAGGCTTTATGTATTAGGGAAGGAATTTCCCGAGGTTTTCGTAAATGAAGGACACTGTCGGATGATAAATTCAGCAAAGGATCTGACGGTCCATAACCGAGCTGATGTGAGCATCGGTACCCAACCAGAATAAAAAGGGATGCAAGGAGATCGGACTATAGAAACAATTGACTAATTCAAAGTCAAAATGCAAAGGAATTATGATCTTCAAATCAAGGGATCGGAAGCAAACACTCTGATCAAGGATGGATAAGTTGAGTAGGCTTAGGGGTACAATTGATGGCAATTTGATTGGTCAAGATCCAACTCATGTTTAATATGACGTCTGAGCCAGAAGGATGAATTTTAGTTTTGACTGATGATTGCGAGCACTCACAATCATATCGAATCAATGGACTCAAAATGATAATGACAGAGGAGGTCAATAAGATTACCAGACTTATGGGGATAATCATATTGCAAGCAAGCAAGAACTTCAAGAGCAATAAGCTGTTGAGGATTTTTGGAAGATCGAATGGTATTTCGAAGACTTTTGTGAAATACATGTATCCACTAGGGATGAGCAGATACTTGATAAGTGCGAGAAATTATTCGTAGGGGTATTCAGGTTCCAAAGAACTGCAAGGCCAGTGGGCACAAAGTATTTTCGGAACAATAGAGAGAATTTCGAGGTATCTTGTAATCACAAGATCAACTGGGAACTAAGGTATGCACGAAAAGCGTAAGTAGTTATCCATAAGGATTTATCGGTGGTCAGGAGCAGCAAAAGCGGTGGGCACAAAGTCTTGAGAGACCATCGAAGAGTATCTTCGGAATCCTTCGGTGCAACACGCGATCATCTGTGCTAAGTGCTCTCCAGGACGAAGTGGTTACGAGAACCTAGAGTTAGAGTTAGTAAATTCATTTTAACCCGAATAGAAGAGAGGTCAGAGTCCCAGAGTATAGGTCGAGGAATAAAAGATCCTAATACCACCCAATGGCGAAGTGGGCCCATGGGCCGCACAGCCATGTTAGTAAAACAATTTTCATCGACTAGACTCAACTTCGGCCAAGGAGTGTGGAAGGGGATTCCTACAGGCAGTCGGCTCTGATACCAACTTGTGACAGCCCCGATTTGACCGTAAACTAATCATACACGCAAACGTGTATGATCAAGATCAGGGACTCACGGGAAGATATCACAACACAACTCTACAAATAAAATAAGTCATACAAGCATTATATTACAAGCCAGGGGCCTCGAGGGCTCGAATACAAGAGCTCGATCATAGACGAGTCAGCGGAAGCAACAATATCTGAGTACAGACATAAGTTAAACAAGTTTGCCTTAAGAAGGCTAGCACAAACTGGGATACAGATCGAAAGAGGCACAGACCTCTTGCCTGGGATCCTCCTAAACTACTCCTGGTCGTCGTCAGCGGGCTGCACGTAGTAGTAGGCACCCCCCGAGTAGTGGCAGTCGTCATCGACAGTGATGTCTGGCTCCTAGGCTCCATCGTCTGGTCGCAGCAATCGAGTATAGAAAGGGGGAAAAGGGGGAGCAAAGCAACCGTGAGTACTCATCCAAAGTACTCGCGAGCAAGGATCTACACTACATATGTATGCATTGGTATCAAATGGAAAAGGGGTAACATATGTGGACTGAACTGCAGAAAGCCGGAATAAGAGGGGGATAGCTAGTCCTATCGAGGACTATGCTTCTGGTAACCTCCATCTTGCAGAAGAAGAAGAGAGTAGATGGTAAGTTCACCAAGTATCATCGCATAGCAATATCCTACCCAGCAATCCTCCCCTTGTCGCCCTATTAAAGAGCGATCACCGGGTTGTATCTGGCACTTGGAAGGGTGTGTTTTATTAAGTAACCGGTTCTAGTTGGCATAAGGTCAAGGTACAACTCCAAGTCATCCTGTTACCGAAGATCACGGCTATTCGAATAGATTAACTTCCCTGCAGGGGTGCACCACATTTCCCAACACGCTCGATCCCCTTTTTCCGGACACACTTTTCTGGGTCATGCCCGGCCTCGGAAGATCAACACATCGCAGCCCTACCTAGGCACAATAGAGAGGTCAGCACGCCGGTCTAAATCCTATGGCGCAGGGGTCTGGACCCATCGCCCATTGCACACCTGCACGTTGCGAGGGCGGCCGGAAGCAGACCTAGCCTAGCAGGCATTCCAATCCAATCTGGCGTGCGCCGCTCAGTCGCTGACGTCACGAAGGCTTCGGCTGATACCACGACGTCGAGTGCCCATAACTGTCCCCGCGTAGTTGGTTAGTGTGTATAGGCCAGTAGCCAGACTCAGATCAAATACCCAGATCTCATTAAGCGTGTTATTTTGAAGTAACCGCGAACGCCGACCAGGGCCAGGTCCACCTCTCACCTAGATGCGCCGAACTTGTCTAACCGTGTTCGTGGTCTTGACGACCTATCGAATACTTTAGTTGGTGAGGCCATTTTAGTGTGCGGCTGCCGAGGCAGCCGCACCCTCCTCGGCGCACAGGGATCGCTCAATATTTCCATTTACTGTAATGATGCCACGTGGACCGGGCATCTTAAGCGTGAGGGAAGCGTAATGCGGTATTGCATTAAAGCGAGCGAAAGCTTCGTGTCCAAGTAGTGCTTGATAGCCACTTTGGAACGGAGCAATGTGGAAGGTTAAATTTTCGCTATGGAAGTTATCGGGGAAGCCGAATATAACTTCTAGTAGCAGGGAGCCTGTGCAATGAGTCCCTGGGCCTGGCGTTACTCCTTTAACGGTAGTATTGCTGAGGCAAATTTTCGTTGGGTCTATCCCCATTTTGCGGATTGTGTCCTGATATATCAGGTTTAGACTGCTGCCACCGCCCATCAGGACTTGTGTGAAGTGGTATCCGTCAATTATTGGGTCTAATACCAAGGCAGCCCATCCTGCATGCCGGATACTTGCTGAGTAATCCCGATGGTCAAAAGTGATCGGTTGAGACGACCAGTGGCAGGACTCCGTGGTGATAGGCCCTTGGGCATATTTATCTGGGAGTGCCGCTTTGTTTCTCCCCTTGATCACGTGTAACACGTTTACTGTTTTGACTTCTGGTGGAAATTTCTTTTGTTCCCTAGTGTCTTGCTTGAGAGGCTCATCCTCGTCTTCGCTTGGTGTATCCTCCCCCTTGTGTACGGCGTTGAGCTTGCCGGACTGCTTGAAGACCCAACATTCTCTATGGGTATGATTAGCTGGTTTACTAGGGGTGCTATGGATCTGACATATTTGGTACAGAATTTTGTTGAGACTGGACAGTTCATCTCTGGCGCCTTTAGAGGGCGGCTTTTGCTGACCTGGCCGAGAGCTTCTGAATCCGGCGTTTACCGCCGTGCTCTTCGGCCTGTCTTCTTTATTCCAGCGCTTATTATTTTTGCTGCGTCGTGATTTCCCATTTTCATCTCTAACTTCAGATGTACTTGGGTCACTGGTGCTGCATCTGGTTAGCCAGCTATCCTCACCCGCGCAAAAGCGGGTCATGAGGCTTGGTAATGCTTCCATTGTTCTCGGCTTTTCTTGGCCGAGGTGTCTGGCAAGCCATTCGTCGCGGACACTATGCTTAAAAGCTGCCAAGGCTTCAGCGTCCGGACAGTCAACTATTTGGTTCTTTTTGGTAAGAAACCTGTTCCAAAGCTTTCGGGCCGACTCTCCAGGCTGTTGAGTTATATGACTCAAATCGTCCGCATCCGGAGGTCGGACATAAGTCCCTTGAAAATTTTCCCAAAAAGCGTCTTCAAGCTCTTCCCAGCTTCCAATGGAGTTTTTGGGGAGGCTTTTAAGCCAGTGCCGAGCTGGCCCTTTGAGCTTGAGGGGTAAGTACTTGATGGCGTGGAGATCATCTCCTCGAACCATATGGATATGGAGGATATAGTCCTCAATCCAGACCCCAGGGTCTGTTGTTCCGTCGTATGCCTCTATGTTTACGGGTTTGAATCCCTCTAGAAATTCATGGTCCAGCACCTCATCGGTGAAACATAGGGGGTGTGCGGCATCCCTGTATCTGGGTGTACCGCGTTGTTCGGATGTTTGTTGTGTTGCATCGTATGCTGGAGCGCGCTTGTGTGGTCCATAGATGGATCTAGTTGCGCCGTCCTTTTGATGTGAGCCCTCGCGTGGATCGCGTATTGGCTTATGTGTGGCATTGTTTGCCGCTCTATGTTGGCCGTGAGGACGTCTATCCGGCCAGGTGGACGTTTTGATTTTTGGTTGCGGGGGATCTAAGGCCTCCTCATCGAATTCAGGTAGCAACTTCCGCTTCGGGTAGCTCTTGGTGGGGTGATTACCGCCGTACTTCGCTGCTGCGTTGAGTACTTTGCTCCATCTGATTCCGAGTGTGTCTTGTGCAGCCTTGAGTCTTTGCTTCTGCTTTTTTAGACTCCTCGCGGTGGCGGCAAGCCTTTGACGGGCATTCTGTTGCTCCGGGTGTCTGTCCGGTGTGGGGTCGTCCGGACTATTATCTTTGACAGAGTCAGGTTGTTCGGTTTGATTCTCCATGTTGCCGTGGTCCGGTGATGGTTCACCCTGTTCTAACGCTGGGTCTATATGATCATTGTTTCTGTCGAGGCGGGATTTGGAGCGGCGCTTACGCCGCCGCTTTGATTGCTTCTCGAGGGGACAACCCTTCGTTGCGTCCTTCCGTTCCTCATCATCGTTTTCTTTCGGTGTGTTCACCATGTATACGTCATGTGATGAAGTGGGCGTCCAGTGCCCTGTGGGCAGTGGTTCCTGTTCGTCTCCTGCATCGTCTCCCATACTGTTGATGTCTTCGGAGTCGAGGTCGAGCATGTCGGTTAAGTCATCGACAGTGGCTACTAAGTGGGTGGTCGGTGGGCGGCGAATTTCTTCGTCATCCGCATCCCAATCCTGCCGGACATAGTTCGGCCAGGATCCTCCTGACAAGGAGAGGGACCTTAATGTGTTCAGTATGTCGCCAAGGGGAAAGTGCTGAAAAATATCCCCGGAGGTAAACCCCATGATCGGCGCCCAATCGGATTCAATAGGATCGGGCGCAGGCGGTTCGGAGTCCGTGGCCGGAGAAAGATCCGGCAGTTTAACAATACGGCTCTCGAGCAAGGTAACGTCGATGTTCGGCTCGATCGCCACTGAGGTTAAGGCCTCTGTGGAGGGGTCCATCCACCCGTCCATGGACGGCGCAACTGGCTCTGAATTGAGGGTCGGAGCGGCTGCCGGTGCGATCTCCTGAACACTGTCTGATGGTAGAGCTAAATCGTACTCATCGTGACCGCGTTACGCACAAGGCAGAGGCTCGAATCCGTCGAAGATCAAGTCTCCGTGGACATCGGCCGTGTAGTTTAAGCTTCCAAACCTGACCTGGTGGCCAGGGGCGTAGCTTTCAATCTGCTCCAGATGGCCAAGCGAATTGGTCCGCAGTGCAAAGCCGCCAAACACAAAGATCTATCCGGGGAGGAAAGTCTTACCCTGGACTGCATCGCTATCGATGATAGTAGGAGCCATCAAGCCTAACGGCGACGACACAGAGGAACTCTCAATGAAAGCACCAATGTCGGTGTCAAAACCGGCGGATCTCGGGTAGGGGGTCCCGAACTGTGCGTCTAGGCGGATGGTAACAGGAGGCAGGGGACACGAAGTTTTACCCAGGTTCGGGCCCTCTTGATGGAGGTAATACCCTACGTCCTGCTTGATTAATATTGATGATATGGGTAGTACAAGAGTAGATCTACCACGAGATCAGAGAGGCTAAACCCTAGAAGCTAGCCTATGGTATGATTGTTGTTCTGTGTGTTGTCCTACGGACTAAAACCCTCCGGTTTATATAGATACCGGAGAGGGCTAGGGTTACACAAGGTCGGTTACAAAGGAGGAGATATACATATCCGTATTGCCTAGCTTGCCTTCCACGCCAAGTAGAGTCCCATCTGGACACGAGACGAAGTCTTCAATCTTGTATCTTCATAGTCTAACAGTCCGACCAAAGGATATAGTCCGGCTGTCCGGAGACCCCCCCAATCCAGGGCTCCCTCACCAACCATCGCATCATCCTATGGAGTAAGGATTGCATCATCTTTTGAAGGCCACCGACACCGCGTCAGCCGACTCCTCGTCGAAGTCCGCCACCGAGTCAGCAGACTCCCGCTCCTCCAAGTCCACCAACACGTCAGGCCACTCCTCCTCCTCTTCTACCTCTTGAGCTTGCGTTGGATTTCCCCGAAGAGGAAGGGATGATGCAGCAGAGTAGCGTAAGTATTTCCCTCAGTTTTTGAGAACCAAGGTATCAATCCAGTAGGAGGCGATGCTCAAGTCCCTCGTACCTGCACAAAATGATAGCTACTCGCAACCAACGCGATTAGGGGTTGTCAATCCCTTCACGGTCACTTACGAGAGTGATATCTGATAGATATAATATTTTTGGTATTTTTGGTATAGAGATGCAAAGTAAAAAGTAAAGACAAAGTAAAAAAGCAAAGCAAGATTAAAGTGATGGAGATTGATATGATGAGAATAGACCCGGGGGCCATAGGTTTCACTAGTGGCTTCTCTCAAGAGAATAAGTATTCTACGGTGGGTGAACAAATTACTGTTGAGCAATTGACAGAATTGAGCATAGTTATGAGAATATCTAGGCGTGATCATGTATATAGGCATCACGTCCGTGACAAGTAGACCAAAACGATTCTGCATCTACTACTATTACTCCACTCATCGACCGCTATCCAGCATGCATCTAGAGTATTAAGTTAAAAACAGAGTAACGCCTCAAGCAAGATGACATGATGTAGAGAGATAAATTCATGCAATATGAAATAAACCCCATCTGGTTATCCTCGGTGGCAACAATGCAATACGTGCCTTGCTGCCCCTTCTGTCACTGGGAAAGGACACCGCAAGATCGAACCCAAAGCTAAGCACTTCTCCCATGGCAAGAACTACCAATCTAGTTGGCCAAACCAAATGGATAATTCGAAGAGACTTGCAAAGATAACCAATCATACATAAAAGAATTCGGAGAAGATTCAAATATTATTCATAGATAGAATTGATCATAAACCCACAATTCATCGGTCTCAACAAACACACCGCAAAAAGAAGATTACATCGAATAGATCTCCACAAGAGAGGGGGAGAACTTTGTATTGAGATCCAAAAAGAGAGAAGAAGCCATCTAGCTAATAACTATGGACCCGAAGGTCTGAGGTAAACTACTCACACTTCATCGGAGAGGCTATGATGATGTAGAAGCCCTCCGGGATGACGGCCCTCTCCCGTGGAGCTCCAGAACAGGCCCCAAGATGGGATGTCGTGGATATAGAAAGTTGCGGTGGTGGAATTAGGTTTTTGGATCCCCTTCTGATCGTTTGGGGGTACGTAGGTATATATAGGAGGAAGAAGTACGTCAGTGGAGCTCCGAGGGGCCCACGAGGCAGGGGGCGCGCCCTAGGGGGGGCGCCCCCACCCTCGTGACCGCCTCTCTGATGCCTTGGCGTAGGGTCCAAGTATCCTGGATCACGTTCGGTGAGAAAATCACATTCCCGAAGGTTTTATTCCGTTTGGACTCCGTTTGATCGTTTCCTCGAAACACTGAAATAGGCAAAAAAAACAGCAATTCTGGGTTGGCCCTCCGGTTAATAGGTTAGTCCCAAAAATAATATAAAAGTGGAAAATAAAGCCCAATATAGTCCAAAACAGTAGATAATATAGCATGGAGCAATCAAAAATTATAGATACATTGGAGACGTATCAGGCATCCCCAAGCTTAATTCCTGCTCGTCCTCGAGTAGGTAAATGATAAAAAGAGAATTTTTGATGCAGAGTGCTACTTGGCATAGTTTCAATGCAAATCTTCTTAATTGTGATATGAATATTTAGATTCAAAGATTCAAGACAAAAGTTTATATTGACATAAAAATAATAATACTTCAAGCATACTAACAAGGCAATTATGTCTTCTCAAAATAACATGGCCAAAGAAAGTTATCCCTGCAAAATCATATAGTTTGGCTATGCTCTATCTTCACCACACAAAGTATTTAAATGCACAACCCCGATGACAAGCCAAGCAATTGTTTCATACTCTAACTTTTTCAAAACTTTTTCAATCTTCACGCAATACATGAGCGTGAGCCATGGATATAGCACTATATGTGGAATAGAATGGTGGTTGTGGAGAAGACAAAAAGGAGAAGATAGTCTCACATCAACTAGGCGTATCAACGGGCTATGGAGATGCCCATCAATAGATATCAATGTGAGTGAGTAGGGATTGCCATGCAACGGATGCACTAGAGCTATAAGTATATGAAAGCTCATCAAAAGAAACTAAGTGGGTGTGCATCCAACTTGCTTGCTCACGAAGACCTAGGGCATTTTGAGGAAGCCCATCATTGGAATATACAAGCCAAGTTCTATAATGTAAAATTCCCACTAGTATATGAAAGTGATAACATGAGAGACTCTCTTCTATGCAGATCATGGTGCTACTTTGAAGCACAAGTGTGGTAAAAGGATAGTAACATTGTCCTTCTCTCTTTTTCTCTCATTTTTTTATTTGGGCCTTTTTATGGCCTCTTTTCTTTCTCCTTTTTTTTCGGGATTCTTTGGCCTCTTTTATTTATTTTTCGTCCGGAGTCTCATCCCGACTTGTGGTGGAATCATAGTCTCCATCATCCTTTCCTCACTGGGGCAATGCTCTAATAATGATGATCATCACACATTTATTTTTCTTACAACTCAACAATTACAACTTGATACTTAGAACAAAATATGACTCTATATGAATGC
Source organism: Triticum urartu (assembly GCF_003073215.2). Taxonomy (NCBI): domain Eukaryota; kingdom Viridiplantae; phylum Streptophyta; class Magnoliopsida; order Poales; family Poaceae; genus Triticum; species Triticum urartu. The sequence goes on from NC_053028.1 coordinate 286,405,266, forward strand.
CTCCGGCGGTGTACCGGGATATGCAATATGACAATGATGGAGTGTGTCATAATAAACGGAACGGTGGAAAGTTGCATGGCAATATATCTCGAAATGGCTATGGAAATGCCATAATAGGTAGGTATGGTGGCTGTTTTGAGGAAGGTATATGGTAGGTGTATGATACCGGCAAAAAGTGCACGGTATTAGAGAGGCTAGCAAAGGTGGAAGGGTGAGAGTGCGTATAATCCAAGGACTCAACATTAGTCATAAAGAACTCATATACTTATTGCAAAAATCTAGAAGTTATCAAAGCAAAGTATTACGCACATGCTCCTAGGGGGATAGATTGGTAGGAAAAGACCATCGCTCGTCCCCGACCGCCACTCATAAGGAAGACAATCAATAAATAAATCATGCTCCGACTTCATCACATAACGGTTCACCATACGTGCATGCTACGGGAATCACAAACTTTAACACAAGTATTCTTTAAATTCACAACTACTCAACTAGCATGACTTTAATATTATCACCTCCATATCTCAAAACAATTATCATGCTTCAATCTTTTCTTAGTATTCAACACACTCAAAAGAAAGTTTCACAAATCTTGAATACCAAGCATATTATTATTAAGCAAATTACCATGCTATTAAGGGACTCTCAAAATAATTTAAGTGAAGCATGAGAGATCAATAGTTTCTTTAAAACAAATCCACCACCGTGCTCTAAAAGATCCAAGTGAAGCACATAGAGCAAAATTATAACGCTCAAAAGATATAAGTGAAGCACATAGAGCAAAATTATAACGCTCAAAAGATATAAGTGAAGCACATAGAGCAAAACTACATAGCTCAAAAGATATAAGTGAAGCACATAGATATTCTATCAAATTTTAATTCATGTATGGATCTCTCAAAATGTGTGTACAGCAATGATGATTGCATACTAAAAAACAAAGACACAAATAATACAAGACACTCCAAGCAAAACACATATCATATTGGTGAATAAAAATATAGCTCCAAGTAAATTACCGATGGAAGTGGACGAAAGAGGGGATGCCTTCCGGGGCATCCCCAAGCTTTGACTTTTTGGTGTCCTTGGATTATCTTTGGGGTTCCATGGGCATCCCCAAGCTTAGGCTCTTGCCACTCCTTGTTCCATAATCCATCACAAGAATTCACAACACAAAACTTAAAGTAGAAAACTCGTGAGCTCCATTAGCGAAAGAAAACAAAAGATCACTTCAAGGTAGTGTAATGAACTCATTCTTTATTTATATTGGTGTTAAACCTACTTTATTCCAAATTCTCTATGGATTATAAACTATTTTACTAACCATAGATTCATCAAAATAAGCAAACAACACACGAAAAATAGAATGTGTCAAAAACAGAACAGTCTGTAGTAATCTGTCGCTAGCGCAAGATCTGGAACCCCAAAAATTCTAAAATAATTTTCTGGACGTGAGGAATGTATCTATTAATCATCTGCAAAAAGAATTAACTAAATAGAGCTCTTCAAATAAAAATGACAGCAGTTCTCGTTAGCGATAAAGTTTCTGTTTTTTACAGCAAGTTCAACAAGACTTTCCCCAAGTCTTCCCAACGGTTCTACTTGGCACAAACATTAATTAAACACAAAAAACACAACCAAAACAGAGGCTAAATAAATTATTTATTACTAAACAGGATCAAAAAGCAAGTTATAAAAATAAAATTGGGTTGCCTCCCAACAAGCGCTATCGTTTAACGCCCCTAGCTAGGCATAAAAGCGAGGATAGATCTAGGTATTGCCATCTTTGGTAGGCAATCCATAAGTGGCTCTCATGATAGTTTCATATGGAAATTTTATTTTCTTTCTTGGAAAGTGTTCCATGCCCTTTTTTAATGTAAATTGAAATCTAATCTTCCCTTCCTTCATATCAATAATCGCACCAACCGTTCTAAGGAAAGGTCTACCAAGAATAATAGGGCAAGAAGGATTGCAATCTATATCAAGAACAATGAAATCTACAGGCACATAATTCGTATTTGCAACAATAAGAACATCATTAATCCTTCCCATAGGTTTCTTAATATTAGAATCCGCAAGATGCAAGTTTAGAGAGCAATCATCAAAATTACGGAAATCTAGCAAATCACACAAAGTCTTGGGAATAGTAGAGACACTAGCACCCAAATCACACAAAGCATAAAAATCATGATCTTTAATTTTAATTTTAATATTTGGTTCCCAGTCATCATAGAGTTTCCTAGGGATAGAAACTTTCAGCTCAAGTTTTTCTTCATAAGATTGCATCAAGGCATCAACAATATGTTCGGTGAAGGCTTTCTTTTGACTATAAGCATGTGAAGAATTTAGTACGGATTGGAACAAGGAAATACAATCAATTAAAGAGGAACTTTCATAATTAAATTCCTTGAAATCCAATATAGTGGGTTTAGCAACATCTAGATTTTTATTTCTTTCAGTCCCACTTTCATCAATTTCATCATAAAGATCTAAATACTCTGAATTTTTAGAACGCCTTCTAGGTAAAGGAAGATCATATTCAGTTTCATCAAGATTCATATTGCAAAATAAAGATTTAATAGGAGACACGTCAATAAATTTTAGATCTTCATCTTGATTTTCATAGGATTTAGAAGAACACGCTTTAATAAAGGCATCTTTGGAAGCACGCATCCTAGCGGTTCTTTCCTTGCACTCATCAATAGAAATTCTCATGGCTTTGAGAGAATCATTGATATCATGCTTAGGAGGAATAGATCTAAGCTTTAAAGAATCAATCTCAAGAGAAATTCTATCAACGTTCCTAGCCAAACCATCAACTTTAAGCAATTTCTCTTCAAGCAAAGCATTAAAATTCTTTTATGAATTCATAAACTCTTTAACACTATTCTCAAATTCAGAGGGCATATTATTATAATTTCCATAAGAGTTGTTGTAGGAATTCCCATAATTATTAGAAGGGTTACTAGGATATGGCCTAGGATTAAAATTCCCTCTATAAGCGTTGTTACCAAAATTATTCCTACCAACAAAATTCATATCCATAGATTCATTGTTATTCTCAATCAAAGTAGAAAAAGGCATATTATTAGGATTAGAAGAAACACTCTTAGTAGCAAATAATTTCATAAGTTCATCCATCTTTCCACTCAAAACATTGATTTCTTCTATCGCATGCACTTTTTTATTAGAAGATCTTTCAGTATGCCAATGAGAATAATTAACCATAATATTATCTAGGAGTTTAGTAGCATCTCCTAAAGTGATTTCCATAAAAGTGCCTCCCACGGACGAATCTAAAAGATTTCTAGAAGCAAAATTCAATCCGGCGTAAAAATTTTGTATAATCATCCACAAATTCAAACCATGAGTAGGGCAATTACGTATCATTAATTTCATTCTCTCCAAGCTTGTGCAACATGTTCATGATCAAGTTGCTTAAAGTTCATAATATCGTTTCTAAGAGAGATGATCTTAGCGGGAGGGAAATACTTAGAGATAAAAGCATCTTTGCACTTGTTCCAAGAATCAATACTATTTTTAGGCAAAGACGAAAACCAAGCTTTAGCACGATCTCTAAGAGAAAAAGGAAATAGCTTCAATTTAACGACATCATTATCGACATCCTTTTTATTTTTCATATCACATAAATCAACGAAGCTATTCAGATGAGTAGCGGCATCTTCACTAGGAAGGCCGGCGAATTGATCTTTCATAACAAGATTCAACAAAGCAGTATTGATTTCACAAGATTCAGTATTGGCAAGAGGAGCAATCGGAGTGCTAAGGAAATCATTATTATTGGTATTTGTGAAGTCACACAATTTGGTAGTATCTTGAGCCATCGCGACAAACAAGCAATCTAACACACGAGCAAACAAGAGCAAACGGGCAAAAGAGGCAAATAGAGAGGGAGGATAGAGAGAGAGGGTGAATAAAACGGCAAGGGTGAAGTGGGGGAGAGGAAAACGAGAGGCAAATGGCAAATAATGTAATGCAAGAGATACGGATAGTGATGGGTACTTGGTATGTTGACTTTTTGCGTAGACTCCATGGCAACGGCGCCAGAAATCCTTCTTGCTACCTCTTGAGCTTGCGTTGGATTTCCCCGAAGAGGAAGGGATGATGCAGCAGAGTAGTGTAAGTATTTCCCTCAGTTTTTGAGAACCAAGGTATCAATCCAGTAGGAGGCCACGCTCAAGTCCCTCGTACCTGCACAAAACGATAGCAACTCACAACCAACGCGATTAGGGGTTGCCAATCCCTTCACAGTCACTTACGAGAGTGAGATCTGATAGATATAATATTTTTTGTATTTTTGGTATAGAGATGCAAAGTAAAAAGTAAAGACAAAGTAAAAAAGCAAAGCAAGATTAAAGTGATGGAGATTGATATGATGAGAATAGACCCGGGGGCCATAGGTTTCACTAGTGGCTTCTCTCAAGAGCACAAGTATTCTACGGTGGGTGAACAAATTATTGTTGAGCAATTGACAGAATTGAGCATAGTTATGAGAATATCTAGGCATGATCATGTATATAGGCATCACGTCCGTGACAAGTAGACCGAAACGATTCTGCATCTACTACTATTACTCCACTCATCGACCGCTATCCAGCTTGCATCTAGAGTATTAAGTTAAAAACAGAGTAACGCCTTAAGCAAGATGACATGATGTAGAGAGATAAATTCATGCAATATGAAATAAACCCCATCTTGTTATCCTCGATGGCAATGATGCAATACGTGCCTTGCTGCCCCTTCTGTCACTGGGAAAGGACATCGAAAGATCGAACCCAAAGCTAAGCACTTCTCCCATGGCAAGAACTACCAATCTAGTTGGCCAAACCAAAAGGATAATTCGAAGAGACTTGCAAAGATAACCAATCATACATAAAATAATTCAGAGAAGATTCAAATATTATTCATAGATAGACTTGATCATAAACCCACAATTCATCGGTCCCAACAAACACACCGCAAAAAGAAGATTACATCGAATAGATCTCCACAAGAGAGGGGGAGAACTTTGTATTGAGATCCAAAAAGAGAGAAGAAGCCATCTAGCTACTAACTATGGACCCGAAGGTCTGAGGTAAACTACTCACACTTCATCGGAGAGGCTATGATGATGTAGAAGCCCTCCGTGATGACGGCCCTCTCCCGCGGAGCTCCAGAACAGGCCCCAAGATGGGATGTCGTGGATACAGAAAGTTGCGGTGGTGGAATTAGGTTTTTGGCTCCCCTTATGATCGTTTGGGGGTACGTAGGTATATATAGGAGGAAGAAGTACGTCGGTGGAGCTCCGAGGGGCCCACAAGGCAGGGGGCGCGCCCCCACCCTCGTGACCGCCTCTCTGATGCCTTGGCATAGGGTCCAAGTCTCCTGGATCATGTTCGGTGAGAAAATCACATTCCCGAAGGTTTTATTCCGTTTGGACTCCGTTTGATATTCCATTTCTTTGAAACACTGAAATAGGCAAAAAAATAGCAATTCTGGGCTGGGCCTCCGGTTAATAGGTTAGTCCCAAAAATAATATAAAAGTGGAAAATAAAGCCCAATATAGTCCAAAACAGTAATTAATATAGCATGGAGCAATCAAAAATTATAGATACGTTGGAGACGTATCATCCTCCAAGTCCGACAAAGCGTCAGGCCGCTCCTCCTCCAAGTCCGGCATAGCTTCAGGCCACTCCTCCTCCTCCAAGTCCGGCAAAGCGTAAGGCCACTCCTCCTCCATGTCTGGCACAGCTTCAGGCCACTCCTCCTCCTCCAACTCAGCCACGTCAGCCATCTCCGCCGCCTCAGCAATCACGGAAGAGAGACGCCTCAGCTATGGAGCGTAGCGGTACAAGTCGAGGTAGTACTAGAGGTACAGGCGGAGGCAAGCGATTTCAATATGGTCCAAGCAGCCTCGCGCCTCTTCCGCAGAGGCCTTACGACAAGTCCGAGGAGGAAAGCGCAGCCATATCGAAGGCCGAGGTGGAAGCCCATTTTGCACCGAAACCGCCACTGCCGCCAAGGGAGAAAGTGCCTGAGGAAAAGATTGGCCACTTCATTCGTGTGGCTAGACCACTAGCTCCCAAGCCTGTTGACACAGACTAGGAGCGCCACCTCAGGAAGTTAAATCGAGCACGTCTACAGAAAGAGGCGAGCTCGAGCTCGAGCAAATCAGCTAGCAAAAGGAGCGGTAAAACCATTCCCCAGCTGGGAGAAAAGGCGGTGCAATCAATCCCCCCGCTTGTTGTGCCAACAACACATGAGAGTACGCGCGCCCAATATTATTGTGGGAAAACCGTTAACGTTCCCGGGCTAGGCGATGTGGTGATAACCGAGGAGCATATTGAGCAGGCTGAAAGGCTCATGATCATTGTTGGACAACTCCTCGATATCGAGCCCATGTCTCAGCTTAGAGAGGAGGAAATAAAACGGAAATATGTCTGGGGCCAACCTTTGGTCGAGCGAGACGAGGTCAAGAAGATCCCAACGAGAATGTATGAATTGCATCAATGGTACATGGACATTACCAAGATTTCCAATCGAGAGTCCCTCATGGTAGATGTCAAGAAGGATCATTACTTCCATGAGAAAGCTTTGTCCGTTGAGTATTCAGAACTATTTCAGTTATACAATCAAGACGCACTCGACAAATCTATCGTCAGTTGCTATTGTCTGTAAGTGATTTCTTTCTGTAGTTTAAGTCTCAAGCTAGCTGTAGTGATCATTTTGATCAATCATTACCTGTAATTATCCTCACTATATTCTTTTCTCTGGTATTATGCAGGATGAAGATGTATGAAATGAAAAAAGGTGGACGCTATGGCATTGGGTTCATTGACCCAAATACCATTAATGAATACACATGGAAATTAGATGCATATTATGAAAAAAGTGTAGAGGAAAGCATGATAGAGTTCTTCAAGAGCCTTAATACCAATGAAGATATACTACTTCCTTACAACTTCGAGTCAGTCACACTGTCTTGTACTACAAATTCTGTTTTTGCCTACTAGCTAGCTACATGTTTTTGCTTACATATGCCCGCTTAATTAAGACATGCAAACGTGTGTGCATGCAGATTTCACTGGATCTTGTTAATCATTAAAGTTGATGAAGGAATAGTTGAAATACTGGACTCACTACTTAAAAAAGCAAGTGACTACACCATCTTGTTTGGGATAGTCAACAGGTAATTTCAATCATTATTAACTATATCTCGGCCTATTTAGTTCGTCATTTCCTGATATGAACTATTTAATAACCCCATTATTCATTTTCTTTGTCGGCGGGCAGGGCTTGGGCAAAGTTCATCAGCGTCACTCCAGGCCAATGGAAACGAAAGCTGAAATGGTATCGGCCCAAGGTAAGTAATTAAGTAGCACTATCTAGCTAGCTGCCATCTCTTTGATTATCATGCTTGATTAATTATTATCTGATCAAATTCCATTCTCGTAAAGGCCCTGAAGCAGGCGCCGGGGAATAATCTGTGTGCATACTACGTTTGCGAGAACATTCGCATGATGGCGTCCGAAAGGAGCAGATCTCAAAGACAGGACTGGGTACGTTTGTCAGAACACTATTCACAATTTTTACACCATTATCGGTATCTAGTCGCACAACTAATACACATGTATATTGATCTCCTTCTTAATAGTTCAGAGAGGTGCGGGAGAAGCTCCTAACAGAGGAGCGCATAGAAGCAATTCAAGAGGAAATAGCGGGATTTTTGCTCGACCAGGTCATAGATCCCAAAGGAGAATACTATTACCCGCTACCGCCCCCATGAGACACTTCCAATTGTCATCATGCTCCGAAGGCACCAATTAGGCTAATGCCACTGGCTCTGAAGGCACGAATCAGGAGAAATTGTATATATCTAGCTAATTGTATATATATATACATGTGTGTATATATGTGTGAATTAATGGTGGTTGTGAGACATTCGATGATCTATATATATATAAGCATAACGTGTACAATATGTAGTATCGTAAAATACCAGCAAACGAAAAATAATTAAATGGAAAACACAAAATTAAATGAAAAAGAAATCATAAACCCAAAACCCCCAACCTTTTAATACCGGTTGGTGTCACCAACCGGTACTAAAGGGCTCCCTGCCCCCGGAGCTGGCTCGTGCCACGTGGTTGCCCTTTAGCACCGGTTCGTGACGAACCGGTACTAAAGGGGGGGGCCTTTAGTGCCCACACTTTAGTGCCGGTTACCAAACCGGCACTAAAGGGCCTTACGAACTGGTGCTATTGCCCGATTCTGCACTAGTGCTCCCCCATTACTCTCCCTCTTCTACCTACCTCTCTCTCTCTTCATTACTCCTAGCTAACACCACCTCCATTAATGCATCTCCTTTCTCTTTTTGCTTCCCCCTCCACTAGTAGAAGTTGTCTCCTCCCAAATTAGCTAGCTAGGTAGATGTAGCATTTAGTCAAGTGACCAATATTTGCCCCCTAACTAGATCTATCTTTGTCAAGAAGAGCTTTGTGCACTTTTGATCTCCCTACATCATCATCTCCATCGTGTGATCGATCTTGAGAAAGAGGTGATTAAAATTTCATGCTTTTGCAAAATGGAAATATGTGTATGTGTGTGTGATATGATAATTGGGCAATATGATGGAAATTGTGTGTATGGCATGTGTTGACGCCAAATTGTGCTTTTGAGTTGCCTATGTTTTGCCGAAATGTCGATTTATTTCCATTTCGAAAAATTCCAGGCAAACTCTAGATCTATATATGTCCTATTTTTAGGGAAGGTCATGCTGAATTTTTGTATGACTTTGATGCATGCATGCATTTTTATAATCAATTTGTTTATTATTACCGTGCAGACGTTCATGATGGTCAGTGGAACGATGGTGGACAGGTGGTTGCGGTTGGCGGTGCAGGACATGAAAGAAAATAACCGGACGGAGGTTTTATGTCCGTGTTGAAAATGCAAAGGAATAGTTTGGCTCGACCCCTATGACGATGGTCGTGTAGAAGCGCACCTGCTCATGACTGGTTTCATGGATGGCTATACTCGGTGGATAATTGAAGATGAGGATGACGATGTTGAGGAAGCCGATGGGGCAGGCAATGACGACACGGGGCAAGACGAAGAGATGATCGATAATGGCGGTGGAAGAGGCCGGACATGGCGGAGTAGAAGGGGCCGGACATGGCGGCGGAGAGAACGTGGACTCCACGCAGCAGAGTTCATCGGTACTAAGTTCAATCGTGCGGGACCCTCATGTTCAAGCACTGCTTCGCAAGGAGACGAGTACTGAGAAAGCTGCTTCTAGAGAGGAGGCTAAGCTGGAGCAACTAGTGGTAGACTCGAACACTCCATTGTATGATGGTTGCAATCCTGAGGTGACCCGCTTGAGTTTCACGCTCCAACTACTGAAGACGAAGGCTAAAAACAAATGGACTGACACTAGCCTCGATGAGCATCTCAAGTACCTAAAGGATGTTCTTCCCGCGGGGAATCTATGTCCTACTAGTGTTGATGAGGCCAAGAATATTGTGTGCCCTCTTGATGTAATATATATGTTCCTATTTTGTATACATATTTAACCGTCAAATGATGCAATATATATCGCCTTCAATTCCCTTCGTTAACTACTCTCGGAAAAAAGTAAGAGAAAATAAAGGAAGAGAAAATAGAAGGAAACAAACAGGAAACTGTTATATAGATACTGGTTATAGCAGCAACGCTTTTTTGAGAAAAGAGCTACAACTAGTCAAGGTAGCAGTAGCGGTTTCTTCACGAAACCGCTATAGCTACCTGGAGTAGCCATAAGCGCGTTTTGCCTAAACGCGCTACTACTATGCCCACTTAACCCCGAAAATCCCCACTCCTCTCTTCATCCCGCCACTTTTCCCCCAAATCCCCACACTCTCTCTTCCCCCGTCGCGCCGCCGGAGCCCTCGCCGCGCCTCTGCGCTCGCCCTCGACCTGGACACTGGCCGACTCAGGCGCCGGCCCCCGACCCCGACCCCGGCACCGACCCCGGCTCCGGCCCCGGCGCTCGCCCACAGCCACGGCCCCAACCCCGACACCGACCCCTCCCAACTTCGGCCGTCGTCGGGCATGCACCCTCTGTAAGCCCCCCTGTAACACCCCGGATGTAACTTTCCCTATTTGTACTCCAACTCTTGTCATTTCCGGCGTTAAGTTATATTTATTTCTCGGGTTCGGGTTTGTCTCCGTGTGTTGTTGTCTTTGTCATCCATCTCATATCATGTCATCATGTGCATTGCATTTGCATACGTGTTCGCCTCATGCATTCGAGCATTTTCCCCGTTGTCCGTTTTGCGGTGCTTCGTTCTCCTCCGGTGGCCATTTCTAGCTTTCTTTCGTGTGTGGGGATTAAACACTTCCGGATTGGACCGAGACTTGCCAAGCGGCCTTGGTTTACTACCGGTAGACCGCATGTCAAGTTTCGTGCCATTTGGACTTCGTTTGATACTCCAACGGTTAACCGAGGGACCGAAAAGGCCTCGTGTGTGTTGCAGCCCAACACCCCTCCATTTTGGCCCAAAACCCACCAAACTCTGCTCCATTTCCTAGAGCGTTCGATCACGATCGCGTGGCCGAAAACCGCACCTCATTTGGACTCTCCTAGCTCCACTTATGCCTATAAATAGCCCCCCCCCCCCCCGTTTTCGGATCATCTCCCCCTCTTGAAACCCTAATTTCCTGCGCGCGCCGGCCGGACACGTCCGTCCCCGGCCGGACACACCGCCCCGCCCACTCGCCGCCTGTGAGTCCTTCATATGTTTTGTTAAACATTTTGTCTTCTTTCCAGAGGTGCAACCCATGCATTTTTTGGATGTGTGTGGTGACTTGTGCAAGCTTTCAAAGTGAGGCACCTGGTAAATCTGTTTTCAGAGACTTAGTAGTTTTCACTAAGTCTGGGATTATTTAGTTCATGATGCCATATGTTCAGCTTGTTTCCTATTGATCCGTGCCTCTTTTTAGGATGATCAGTAAAGGAATTTTGTTAATAATATGATGCTCTATCCATCCATGTCTTTGTTTGAAACTAGGGGGCACCCTAGCTTGAGTCAATCGAGCTCTACTTTTGCTTCATGGTGAATCTGGGCAGATCGTCAACTCGTTTGCGATTTTGCCAGCGTTGTTGTAGTTGATCAGTGCATGCTATGTCATTGTTCTTGCCATGTCTAGCTTGTATTTTGTGCCTTCTTAATGGATGTATGCCTGCCTTGCCATGACTTGCACCGTAGTGAGTGCATCGAGCTCATTTACATGCCTTCGTGAGTTATATTTCAGCATGTCTCAGTTTTCACTAAGTCTGAAAACTGATTGTGTTTTAGCTATGTTCGTGTGCCCGTTAGTATATTTTGTGAACTCTTTTGGCCCCAGGTCACTTTGGGACTTTTGTTAAGATTGTTGAGTAGCTCCATGCCATTTTCTTATTTATCTTAATAAGGTCATGTATCATGTTTTTTTGCTGCTCCGAAGAGGGCTTCGTGATCTGAAATTTCAGACAAGTGTTAATTTCGCTAAGTCTGGAATCTGTTTTGCATTTGCGTTTTTGACATGCTTGTTTGAACCTCATAATGGATGAATTGGCCGTGGCTCAGTGCTAGTATTTTTTTAAGCATCTTTTGTGCATCCCTGCCATGTATTTTGTTGTCATGTTTGGGGGCTGTAGCATGTTCGTTTCATTGCGTTTAGATGCCTACTTGCTGTAAATCGCAGACCGGTGTCATATCTTAAATCGCTTGCCATTTCCAAACCGTAACTCCGATTCCGGCGTTCTTTATATCGTTTTCAAGCGATTTCATCTCATCTTTCCAGTGGCACCCTTGGAATTCCAAGTTGAGGCCAGGTTCATGCATTTCCGGCCATATCTTGCATTTCGCACCCCGCATCGCATCCCGCATAGCATATCATCATTTCATCATATTGCTTGTTCTTGCACGTGGTTGATTGTATCCTTGTTGCTTGTTTGTCATGTTTGGGTAGAGCCGGGAGACGAGTTCGCTACCGAGGAGCCCGTTGAGTCTGCTTGTGAGGATCCAGTCAACTCTGACAACTGTGCAGGCAAGATGATCATACCCTCGAAATCACTACTATCTTTACTATGCTAGTTTGCTCGCTCTTGCTATGCCAATGCTACGATTCCTACCTTTTGCTTGTTAGCCTCCCAATTTCCATGTCAAACCTCTAACCCACCATGTCCTAGCAAACCGTTGATTGGCTATGTTACCGCTTTGCTCAGCCCCTCTTATAGCGTTGCTAGTTGCAGGTGAAGATTGGAGGCCGTTCCTTGTTGGAACATCATTTATTTTCTTGTTGAGATATCATTATATTGCCATGTTATCTTAATGCATCTATATACTTGGTAAAGGGTGGAAGGCTCGGCCTCTCGCCTAGTGTTTTGTTCCACTCTTGCCGCCCTAGTTTCTGTCATATCAGTGTTATGTTCCCGGATTTTGCGTTCCTTACGCGGTTGGGTTATAATGGGAACCCCTTGATAGTTCGCCTTGATTAAAACTTTTCCAGCAATGCCCAACCTTGGTTTTACCATTCGCCACCTAGCCTTTTATTTTACCCCCCCCCCCCGGGCCAGTGCTCCTCTGAGTGTTGGTCCAACCGAGCGATGTCCGGGGCTACTAGGGGCAAATCTGGGCTGGCCTACCCGACGTCTTGCTCATCTGAGTGTGCCCTGAGAAAGAGATATGTGAAGCTCCTATCGGGATTTGTCGGCACATTCGGGCGGTGTTGCTGGTCTTGTTTTAACCTGTCGAAGTGTCTTGAGTTACCGAGATACCGAGTCTGGTCGGAACGTCTTGGGAGGAGGTCTATTCCTTCGTTGACCATGAGAGCTTGTCATGGGCTAAGTTGGGACTCCCCTGCAGGGATTGAACTTTCGAAAGCCATGCCCGCGGTTATGGGCAGATGGGAATTTGTTAATGTCCGGTTGTAGATAACTTGAACATAAACTTAATTAAAATGAATCAACTGAGTGTGTTGCCGTGATGGCCTCTTCTCGGCGGGGTCCGGGAAGTGGACACGGTGTTGGAGTTATGCTTGCGCAGGTTGTTCCTCTATATTCTCGCTCGCGCTTTGCCTCCTCTTCTCGCTCTCTTTTGTGTATAAGTTAGCCACCATATATGCTAGTCGCTTGCTGCAGCTCCACATATATTTGCCTATCCTTCCTATAAGGTTAAATAGTCTTGATCGCGAGGGTGCGAGATTGCTGAGTCCCTGTGGCTCACAGATTACTATAACTCCAGATGCAGGTCCAGGTGATTACGCTCCAGGTGACGAGTACGAGCTCAAGTGGGAGTTCGACGAGGACTCTCAGCGTTACTACGTTTCCTTTCCCGATGATCAGTAGTGGTGCCTAGTTGGGGTTCGATTCAGGGCCTTGTCGCATGTTGGGTTTTCTTCTATTTTGGCGCCGTAGTCGGGCCATGAGTGTTTGTATGATGGATGTTATTTATGTACTTTGATGTGACGTGGCGAGTGTAAGCCAACTATGTTTCTCCCCCTTTTATTATATATTACATGGGATGTTGTAATGATTGCCTGACTTGCGACATTGCTTTGAATGCGGTTATGTCTCTAAGTCGTGCCTCAACACGTCGGAGCTATAGCCGCATCGAGGGCGTTACACCCCCCCACCTCTCCTCCTGTCTCTGGTAGCTAGGTTTTTTGGTTAATTTAGTTAGGTTTCAGTTAGGGCAGATGGTTAATTAGGTTATATATTTAGTTATGAATTTAGCTAGGTTTTTTCTTCAAATTCTATATTTTTCTTCCTTTTATATGCCAATTTGAAGTGGACATGTGATGTGTGGACATGTGATGTTTTGGACATGTCATATTTGGAAATTTGGACATGTCATTTGGCCATGATGATTATGTGCAGGGTAAATGATCCGAGTAGCCTATGTTACGTCGGCATGTTGATTCATTTCTGTTCCGCTGAATTTCAGGGGCTCGATATGTCCATTTTTTAGCAAAGGTCATGCCAAATTTTTCCGTGAATTTGGCATGATTTGTGCTAGATAGTAGGCATATCGAGTGCTGGGAAATGACATTACGGCATACATAGATTTCTTTTTTATGTCATTTCTCATTTTTTTTCATAGTTTTAGAATTAAACGAGGAGACTTAATCATAGGAAACATGTCGAACAATGAAGAAACTGGGCCTTCTGACCAAGATGCAGACGAGATGGATTATGAGGGTGAAACCTCGACTATTTGACTGCTAAAAATTGCAAAATCAAGGTTTGCAGGTCAGCCTCGATGATGGTACTGACGCCAACATCGACACTGACGGCGCCGGCACCGATGGGGACGCCGAGACTGACGGGGAAGGTACCAGCGAGGAAGATACCGGCGGGGAAGGTACCGGCGCCGATGCCGCTACCGAAAAGAAGAAGCACAAGAAGCAGAGGATATGAAAACCTAACAAACTAGGGATTGGACGACTGGTGATCACAAAGATGGCACCTGGCAAGTTTGAGCCATTTGAGCCGGAAGAACCTCGCAAGTGCTATGGGAACCAAGTAGGATGCATCCTACGGGAATGCGTGAGCATCAACGACGATGACTTAAGGAGTAAAGAACATTTGACGTGGTTGCTATGATTTGGCCTCCTGGAAAGGGAGGGTAAAACGAGCTATTGAGGCTGAGGAACCCCTATCCAAGATTCTGGAGGAAAATCCGACACTTATGGAAGAAGAGCTCGAAAAATTCAAGGAAACTTGCGCTACCGAGGCAGCCAGTCTAAGGCTATGAAATTCAAGAGCCTTCAGCAAAGGAACACGGGGAAGCATCGCCTCGGAAGCCGTGGCTACTGAGGTAAAAGGCCCACATGGGATAAGGAGGACGCGGAACGTGAAGCCACGGGTATCCCAGACTCCTTTGAGAAGTTCACCAACCCGTTGGAGCGTGACTTCATCAGGGCCCGCTACAAGTGGGACAAGGAAAAGAAGGTTTTCTACACGGACCAGATCACGAGGAAATTGATTAGACTACTGGTAATTATTCTTTTACCACCTTACATTTAGCTCCAGATCTAGTCGACTACACATTCCTAAACAGTTCACGCTCCTTCTGTAGGAGAAGCAACACTAGCTTGTAGCTGAAAGCCCTACTTCTTCGATGAGGCCCAAGTGGGACACCCCTCTCAATCGGGCCTTGAACGAACTTAAGGGACTCCCTTTGGGCCAGCGGCCGCAATATGGTCGTGTGCACGGCGCTGGAGACGGCGCCACATGGAAGGTGTTTTACAACGAGGGCCCGGAGGCCAAGAAGCAGAAAAAGAAGTTTAGTCAGTTGGACATTGACGAGAAGGTGAAGCTTGCAGTCGAGAAAAAAATAGCTGAGGAGAAAAATGAGTTGCTATAGCAGGCAGTCAATGCAGCTGTAACTGCCTGCAGAAATGATTTCGCTACTAACTTGGTTCCAGCTATCATTAACTGGACGAAGGAAAATCCAGACAAGACAGTACATGATTCCCCGCTGCCCAGTTTCGTCGGGAGCAACTCCGTGAACAACAACACCACTGCACCATCACTTGCTCATGCAACCGGGCCTCCTCTCGCAGTTGCTCCCGCTCATAGCAGCCCGTCCTCAGTCTCTGGCACGCTAGGTGGGCCTTCATCTTTGGTTGAGCTCGACGCCCTCACACTAATTACATGTCACACCAACATATATATATAGAGAGAGAGACAGAGAGAGAGACAGAGAGAGAATATTCCGTTTTCGTTGCCTTTCGGATGTTTTACGCCACAGACATGTGTTTGCAGGCCGAAGAAACCCCGTGCACCATACTCTACTTGATCAAAGGCCAGAAGGTGGACGTGGGAAACGGGATGATAATGAACCCCTATCTCATATAATCTTGACATGATCCTAGGACGGATGTCATTAAAGTTGTGTCTTCGCCGGCGAGCTGACACGCACCCAGAAAAGACTCACCTAACTACCTGCCCGCTCAACACCTATACGACAAGTGACAACCTAATCGATGAGGTGGAGTGGTTTCAAGGTAATGGGAGTTATGCCAGGCTCGAAGATTGCCGGGTCTTCGCTAGCTCCCCAGCAAGGATCTTGCTATGAACCCCAGGCTTTACCTTCTAAATTTATGACCATGTCTTGTATGTCTTCTTTGTATCTCATCAACTAGTCTTGAATTTGCCTTCAGTTGCCCTCCGGCAAGCCTTGCCGTCCGGAGGGCTGCTACTGCATGTGCATAATTCTGGGGTACTAAGGACCCAAACCTTAGTACACCAACACCCCGCAGGGTTAAATCTTCCGAAAAGCCGTCCTGCGGTTATGTGGCGACTTGGAAATCTATAACCTTCGGTTGTAGAGAACTTTAAACTAAAACTTTCCAACCACATGCGTAACCATGCTCGTATCTTCTTGTGAGGTTGGGATCAAGAATAGAGCATAATGGGTTTATGATTTACTCGTACGTAGGTGTTCAGGATCACTTCTCGATCGTACTATATTGCGCCGACTTATGCGTAGGATTTATCTCTTATTCTAGTACTCGTCACATAACGGTTCACCATACGTGCATGCTATGGGAATCACAAACTTCAACACAAGTATTTCTACAATCCACAACTACCCACTAGCATGACTCTAATATCACCATCTTTATATCACAAAACTATTGCAAGGAATCAAACATATCATATTTAGTGATCTACATGTTTTATGTAGGATTTTATGACTAACCATGTGAATGACCAATTTCTGACATCTCTCTAAATAGATATAAGTGAAGAAAGATAGTTTAATTATTTCTACAAAAGATATACCCATGCTCTAACAAATATAAGTGAAGCAAAAGAGCATTCTACAAATGGCGGTTTTCTATGTGAAGAGAAACAGGCAATCCAAACTTCAAAAGATAAAACTGAAGCACATGAAGCATTCTAAAAAGCCATACTCAAAAAATATAAGTGAAGTGCAATGAGCATTCTATAAATCAACCAAGAACTATCTCATACCAGCATGGTGCATCAAAGAAAAGTGAAAACAAAATGCAAAAGATTCTCCAAGATTTATGCATATCATGTGACGAATAAAAATATAGCTCCAAGTAAAATTACCGATGATCGTTAGAAGAAAGACGAGATGCCTTCTGGGGCATCCCCAAGCTTGGTTGCTTGGGAATCCTTAAATATTTCCTTGGGGTGCCTCGGGCATCCCCAAGCTTAGGCTCTTTCCACTCCTTATTCCTTCATCCATCGTGATTTCTCCCAAAACTTGAAAACTTCAATCACACGAAACTTAACAGAAAGTTCGGTAAGATCCGTTAGTATAATAAAGCAAATCACTACTCTAAGTACTGTTTAAAACAAATTCATATTTTTTTTTGCATTTTATCTACTGTAATATAACTTTTTCATGGCTTAATCAACTGATGGAAATTGATAGTTTCATCAAAACAAGCAAACTATGCATCAAAAACAGAATTTGTCTTAAACAGGACAGTCTGTAGTAATCTGAACATTCACCATACTTCTGGTTCTCCAACATTTATGAAAAAATTAGGAAAAATAAAAAATTGTATAGAAACAGAGTGAAAAAAGTTTTAGAACCGTTTGACGTTCCAGTAAAAAATGTAAAATTACGCACTACAGCCAAAGTTTTTGTTCTGCACCACATGAACCAACAAGCAATGTAAACATCCTAAAGGCAAATCTTGGCACATTATTTTTATAATACAATGGAATTGTACAAGGGGATAATTATGTTTGTTTAAAAGTTTCTGTAATCAAGATTCACAAAGTTTCCGTGAGCATGAACAAAGTTCAAGGAGCTCCCCCACTTCAACAATGCTTGTCTCTCTCACTTTCACTTTCCTTTTTGAAAAGTTTTGGGTTCCCCTCTTTATTTATTTTTTTGTTTTTTAACTATATAAAAGCACTCAACGGAAATAAATGACTCTCTAAAACTTCGGGTTGTCTCCCTGGCAGCGATTTCTTTAAAGCCATTAAGCTAGGCATAAGGTGCTCAAGTAATGAATCCACCCGGATCCCAAGGTATATCAAAGCCAATTTTAATTAACAATGATTAGTGATTTAGTAGTGAGCACAAAGAAACATATAGTCTAACTCTCTTCCTATGCATAGGCGTGTCATAAAAGAACAATTCATGCACACATAGTAAAGGCCAATGCATAGTATAAACATTTTCTTGCAATTTTATCATATTGGAAACATGGAGAGGCGGACATGTAGTTCCTATCTCATAATAATTGCAAGTAGGAGCAGCAAGCACATGCATATTATATCCATCAAAATCATCGTTTCGCACACAGAGGTGACACATTCCCTCTCGGAACCACGAGCCTTCTTGAGGGAAGGTCCGGTTTGCAAGAAGCTTACACCAAAGCTTGTCCCAATTCGGCCAAAAAAATTATTGCAGCATGTTCATGCCATGTCATGAGACCAAGCCAAGTTTCATGATTTTCAGGCGTGTTTTGGAATTATAGGAATTAAAAAACCAAGTTTCTCAATCTTTCCGGCCAAGCCACGATGCCTAGATGTTGGAATTTCACTCCCATCTCTTGCATGGGACCTAGAAATTCAACCACAGACATACATGTGATTTTTCAAACAACTATGGTGCACTGGAGCACGTGCTTGTAGTTCAAATTTGAATTATGCACATTAAATGCCCAGAAACTCAATTAATGTATGAAAAATGCAAAACAAACACGGAATAATTCCAAAATTTAGCATGATACTTCTATTTGGTCTAATCTGCCTGTGCAAAAAAATTAAGGCGGGAGAAGGCAGTGTACGTATGTCGTTTCGCACACGGAGGTGACACGTTCCCTCTCAGAACCAGGAGCCTTCTTGAGGGAAGCTCTAGTTTGCAAGAAGCTTACACCAAAGCTTGTCCCAATTCGGCCAAAAAAATTACCACGGCATGTTGGTACCATGTCATGAGACCATGCCAAGTTTCATGATTTTCAATCCGTGTTTTGGATTTACATGAATTAAAAAACCAAGTTTCTCAGTCTTTCCGGCCGAGCCACGACGCCCAGATGTTTGAATTTTATTCCCATTTCTTGCATGGGACCTATAAATTCACCCAAAGACACACATGTGATTTTTCAACAAACTTTGGTGCATTGGAGCATGTGCTTGTAGTTCAAATTTGAATTATGCACATTAAATGCCCAGAAACTCAATTAATGCATAAAAATGTCAAACGAACCTGAAATAATTCCAAATTTAAACACGACACTCATGTACTAGTTGCATGTTCACTGTACGTAAATGTTCTAGCAATTCAAACACCATCCTTTCCCTCCATAACACCATTTTGTCTTTCAATACATAATAAAAAAATCAGGTATACCACAAACAGTTTACTAGAAAGAATCGTGTGGGATGCAATATAAAATATCTTGGCGCACCGTCTTGTATGGCTTACACAGGAAGCTTCATCGTCTACAGTCCACCGCCCCCGCTTGAACCACACTTGCGCGCTAATTTCTCGCAGCACCGAGCGAAATTTTTTTGCCACCGCGGAAATATCTATCTCCCCGCCCCCTCCCTCCTACCAAAAGCCACATTTCCACTGTTCCTCCTTGCTTTCCAAGTTCAAACCTTCACTGCTGCTTACTTGCAGCTCAGCCTCCTCGCCGACGACCCTTCTTCTTGCAGTGCCGCCTCCTCGCCGGCTACCCTTCTTCTTGCAGCGCCGCCTCCTTGTCGGCGACCCTTCTTCTTTCTGCGCGGCCTCCTCACCGCCGACCCTTCTTCTTGCTGCGCGGCCTCGTCGATATGGTCAGGTAATCCACACCCCACCCACACCATCCTCCTCCTTTCCCGTCCCACATGCCCCGACTGACGGAGCGACACCTTCCACCGAAACCACTGCCCCCTCCTCCAATTAAGTGTTGCCCATAGCCATTTTACATGCAGTATTACATGGAGCTGAGTAGCATGCGGCCGCACGCGTGAACGAGGTCTCTATGGCTGACATGCGTGTCAACCGCCAGATCTTCGAGGAGCACCTCGTCTTCGAGGCCACCGTCGACACCGTCGCGCGGTTGTCTACTTTAAAATACAGTTTGTGATGTTTTCTCGAGGCCACCGCCAGTGCCTTCTAGTGATTTGTCCTCTGTAATGTTAATATGCAATCTGATGTTCAGTTAACAGTTTGGTCCTCTCAAATGTAATGTTCAGTTAACACTTTGGTCCAACAATTGCTACATTTTGTAGTACTATTCTCAAGCATTCTATGTTTTGTTAATTGTCTTATCTTCTAGTACATGTTTCTATTCTGCAATGTCGTGCTCAGTTAACTATTTTGGTTCATTTGGTCTGTTGTCCATTTAACTGTTTGGTTCAGTTCTGCAATTTGATTTTCATTTGATGTGGGTACAATTTTGTATTGTTATGCATGTGACACCAATCGAATTTGGTTGTACTCAATACATATTCTACTGATAGTATGGCAACTGTTAACCTCATCAAGATCTTCCTTATGTGTGTTGTAGGGAAACAATGGGAGACACTGCGGTTTACCATCGAGGTTTGTTCAAGCAGGGTCCTTTGGCTAATAGCACATTATTGTGCAGTTGCAGGAATCATTCTAATATTTAGGTTTCTTCCAATTTGGTCTTGCACATGTAGGTCCTACTGTCAGAGGCTTAGACCCACTGTTCGACCCATTTTGCATATGGGGAAATGAGATGTCCATTAATAACACTCAAGTCAAGAAACTCAAAAAGATTGTTAGGATGAAGAAACTTGCAACGAATAACAGCAAGATCTTTGTTTGCACAATGAAGAAGACATCAGTCAACTAAAGGATGGTACCAACTCTTTTACCTTGTTTTTACCCATTGCGCCATTTCAAAATTTACAACAGCAATTTATGCATAGCTTTGTTTTCAGTACTTTTCAAAGCAGTTCACCAATGATTACCTCTCAAACCACCTGCATGGTCAAGAGGCGAGGAAGGTATTCATTCAACACCCACGGCACAATATTGAAGTCTTGTTGAAGAGGTATTCATTCAACACCCACGGAAATGATTTCTGGGATTCACCGTGTGGGATGTACATACCTACGGAAATGATTTTTGGGATTCACTGTGTGGGATCTACATACCTACGGAAATGATTTCTGGGATTCACCGTGTGGGATGTACATACCTACAGAAATGATTGGGTTTCCATGCCTCGCCCGATCGCACACAGCCCCAGCCTGGGTCCCATGAGGGCCTATCCCCGATGATTTCTGGGTCGTGTGGGAAGGACCCCCTATCGCCCACACTCACTTGGCGACGGTTCCAAATGTCGTCACGGAAAGGGGTTTTAAACCGTTTGTTTAGGACCGACGCGCACCAGTGCTGGTTCCACCGACTGACATGCAACTTGTTTTGCATAAAGGTGGCTGGTGGGTGTCTATTTCTCTCACTTTAGTTGAATCTAATTTTACTACAATGGTCCTTGTATAAGGTTAAATAGCAACTTGATAATCACCATTGTGGTGTTGCGGAGGTAAGAACGGTTTTTGCTAGTTGCCCGTAGCAGCCACTAAAACTTGCAACAACAAAGTAGAGGACATCTAACTTGTTTTTGCAGGTCATGTTGTGATGTGATATGGTCAAGAGGTGATATGATATATGTTGATGTATGAGATGATCATGTTTTGTAATAAGTTCACAACTTGCATGTCGATGAGTACAACAACCGGTAGGAGCCTTAGGGTTGTTTTTAATTCTTGTATGACCTATGTGTCAATCACTTAGCGCGATGTAATTGCTTTACTTTATTGCTATGCATTAGCAATAGTTGTAGAAGCAATAGTTGGTGAGACGACACCGACGCAACAATGGAGATCAAGGTGTCGTGCCAGTGACGATGTAGATCATGTCGATGCTTTGGAGATGGAGATCAAAAGCAGAAGATGATGATGGCCATATCATGTCACATATTTTGATTGCATGTGATGTTTATCCTCTATACATCTTATTTTGCTTAGAATGATGGTAGCATTATAAGATGATCCCTTCACTTAATTTCAAGATAAAAGTGTTCTCCCTGAGTATGCACCGTTGCCAAAGTTCGTCATTTCAAAGCACCTCGTGATGATTAGGTGTTATAGATTCTACGTTCACATACAACCGGTGTAAGGCAGTTTTGCACATGAAGAATACTTGGGTTAGACTTGATGAGCCTAGCATGTACAGACATGGTCTCAGAACACTGGAGACCGAAAGGTCAAACGTGATTCATATAGTAGATATGATCAACATAGAGATGTTCACCATTGACGACTACCCCATCTCACATGATGACAATACATGGGTTAGTTGATCTGGATCATGTTTCACTTAGACAACTTGAGGGATGTTGATTTAAGTGGGAGTTCATTAGTAATTTGATTATTTGAACTAAAATTTATCATGAACTTAGTACTAATAGTTTTTGCAAATCTATGTTGTAGATCAATGGCCCGTGCTACTGTTCCCTTGAATTTTAATGTGTTCCTACAGAAAGCTAAGTTGAAAGATGATGGTAGCAACAACACGGTCTGGATCCGTAACTTGAGGATTATCCTCATTGCTGCATAGAAGAATTATGTGCTTGATGCACCGCTAGGTGACAGACCTGCTACAAGAGCTGATGTAGACGTTATGAATGCCTGGCAGGCTAGATCTGATTACTCGATAGTTCAGTGTGCCTTGCTTTACGACTTGGAACCGGGACTTCAAAAGCGTTTTGAACACATGAGATGTTCCAAGATCTGAATTTGATATTTCAAGCTACTGCCCGGGTTGATTGATATGAAGTCTCCAACAAGTTATTCATTTATAAGATGGAGGAGAACAGTTCTGGCAGTGAGCACATACTCAAAATGTCTGGGTACCACAACCACTTGACTCAGCTAGGAATTGATCTTCTAGTTGAGAGTGTTATTGACAGAGTTCTTCAGTCACTGCCACCAAGCTACAAAGGCTTTGTGATGAACTATAATATTCAAGGGATGACAAAAACGATTCCTGAGCTCTTCGCGATGCTGAAATCAGCGGAGGTAGAAATCAAGAAAGAGCATCAAGTGTTGATTGTTAACAAGATCACCAGTTTTAAGAAAAAGGGCAAGGGAAATAAAGGGAACTTCAAGAAGAATAGAAAGCAAGTTGCCGCTCCCATGAAGTAGCCCAAAGCTGGACGGCCTGAAACTGAGTGCTTCTACTGAAAGGGAAATGGTCACTGGAAGCGGAACTGCCCCTAATACTTGGCAGATAAGATGGATGGCGCTTAATAGGACTTTCACAAAGCACATACCTTGACAAAGTTCTGAAGAAGTTCAAAATGGAATAGTCAAAGAAAGGGTTCTTGCATGTGTTGCCTGTGTTGCAAGATAGAGATAGAATGATGCCTCAACCATAGGTTCTATATGTATGCGATGTTGTGTACCAGACCTGATGTGTGCCTTACCATAAGTTTGGCAGGGAGGTAGCAAAGTAATCCAGGAGTGGATCACTAGACAACGGTCAAGAATATCCTGAAGTGCCTGAAAAGGACCAAGGATATTTTTCTCATTTATGGAGTTGATGAAGAGTTCGTCGTAAATGGTTACGTCGATGCTAGCTTTGACGCAGATCCGATTGACTCTAAGTCACAAACCGGATACATATTTATATTGAATGGTGGAGCTGTCAGTTGGTGCAGTTCTAAGAAGAGCATCGTGGCGGGATCTACATGTGAAGTGGAGTACATAGCTGCTTCGGAAGCGGCGTAGGAAGGAGTCTAGATGAAGGAGTTCATATCCGATCTGTGTGTAATACCCAGTGCATCGGGTCTAATGACAATCTTTTGTGACAACACTGAAGCAATTACCTTAGCCAAGGAGTCCATGTTTCACAAGAGAACCAAACACATCAAACGACGCTTCAACTCCATTCGTGAAAAGGTCAAGGATGGAGACATAGAAATTTATAAAATACATGCGGATCTGAATGTGGCAGACTCGTTGACTAAACCTCCTCCGCGGGCAAAACATGATCAGCACCAAGACTCCATGGGTGTCAGATTCATTACTATGTAATCTAGATTGTTGACTCTAGTGCAAGTGGGAGACTGTTGGAAATATGCCCTAGAGGCAATAATGAAGAGGTTATTATTATATTTCCTTAATCATGATAAAGGTTTATTATTCATGCTATAATTGTATTGATCGGAAACTTAAATACATGCGTGAATACATATGCAAATACCAAGTCCCTAGTAAGTTTCTACTAGACTAGCTCGTTGATCAAAAGATGGTTAAGGTTTCCTCACCGATAGACATGAGTTGTCATTTGATAACAGGAACACATCATTAGGAGAATGATGTGATGGATAAGACCCATATGTTAGCTTAGCATATGATCGTTCAGTTTATTGCTACTGCTTTATTAATGTCAAATACACATTACTTTGATCATGACATCATGCAACTCCCAGGTATCGGATGAATATATTGTGTGCTATCAAACATCAGTTCGTAACTAGGTCATCATAAAGGTGCTCTACAAGTATCGATGAATGTGTCTCTTGAGTTGGCATTAATTGAGATTGGGATTTGTCACTCTGTATGACGCAGAGGTATCTCTGGGCCCTCTCAGTACCACAGTATCACAAGTAGTTTGCAAGCAAAGTGACTAAGGAGTTAGTTACAAGATGAAGTATTATGGAATGAGTAAAGAGACTTGCCGGTAACGAGATTAAACTAGGTATGGAGATACCGAGGATCGAATATCGGGTAAGTAACATACTGCCAGACAAAGGGAACTACTCCCTCCTTCCATATATATATATATATATATATATATATATATATATATATATAGGGCCTAATACATTTTTTGAGGCTGCCTTTGACTATTTGATAAGATTAATAATATATGAGATGTATATGTGAAAATTATATCATTACAAGCTTCATACACTTACGAATTTGATGGTGTGCTTTGTGTAAGTTGCATGTTATATATTATTGCTCTAAATTGTGGTCAAAGTTAGCCTAGTAAAATGTATTAGGCCCTATATAGATGGAAGGAGGGAGTATGGATGTTGTCATAAAGGTTCGACCGATAAAGATCTGATGACCCACAAGTATAGGGGATCAATTGTAGCTCTTTTCGATAAGTAAGAGTGTCGAACCGAACGACGAGCAGAAGGAAATGACAATTGGTTTTCAGCAAGGTAATGTCTCCAAGTGCTAAAATTGTAAGTAACAGAGTAGTTTGATAGCAAGATAATTTGTAACGAGCAAGTAACGATAATAGTAGCAAAAGTGCAGCAAGGTAGAGCCCAATCCTTTTGAGGCAAAGGACAGGCCAAAACGGTCTCTTATGATAAGCAAAGCGTTCTTGAGGGTACATGGGATTTCCATCTAGTCACTTTCACCATGTTGCTTTGGTTTGTGTTCGCTACTTTGATAATTTGATATGTGGGTGGACCGGTGCTTAGGTGTTGGTCTTACTTGAACAAACCTCCTACTTATGATTAACCCTCCCGCAAGCATCCGCAATTACGAGAAAAGTATTAAGAATAAATTCTAACCATAGCATTAAACTTTTGGATCAAATCAGTCCCTTACGGAATAGCGCATAAACTGGGTTTAAGCTTCTGTCACTCTCGCAACCCATCATCTAATTGCTACTCCACAATGCATTTCCCTTAGGCCCAAATATGGTGAAGTGCCATGTAGTTGACGTTCACGTGACACCACTAAGGGAATAACAACATACATACTATCAAAATATCGAACACATATCAAGTTCACATGATTACTTGCAACATGATTTCTCCCGTGAGCTCAAGAACAAAAGTAACTATTCACAAATGATAAACATGCTCATGATCGAAGGGGTATTAAATAGCATATTGGATCTGAACATATAATCTTCCACCAAATAAACAATATAGTAATCAACTACAAGATGTAATCAACACTAGTAGTCACCCACAAGCACCAATCTATAGTTCCGGTAACAAGATTGAACACAAGAGATGAACTAGGGTTTGAGATGAGATGTGTTGTTGAAGATGTCGATGGAGATTTCCCTCCCCAAGATGGGAGCGTTGTTGGTGATGATGATGACGATGATTTCCCCCTCCGGGAGGGAAGTTCCCCTGACGGAATCGCTCCACCGGAGGGCAAAAGTGCTCCTACCCAAGTTTCGCCTCGAGACAGCGGCGCTCGTCCCGAAAGTCCTCCCCTTATTTTTTTTCTAGGTCAAAATGACTTATATACCAGAAGATGGGCAACGGAGGTGGGCCTGGGTGAGCACAACCCACCAGGGCGCGCTTGGGCTCCCTGGCGCGCCCAAGTGGGTTGTGCCCACCTGGTGGGCCTCCTCTAGTACTTATTTGCTCCAATATTATTCATATATTCCATAAAAAATTCTCCGTGAAGTTTCAGCTTGTTTGGAGTTGTGCAGAATAGGTAGCTTGACGTAGCTTTTCCTGGTCCAGATTTCCAGCTGCCGGAATTCTCCCTCTTTGTGTATACCTTGCATATTATGTGAGAAAGGGCATTATAATTACTCCGAAAAGCATTATTATGGATAAATACATCATAAATAATAGTAGGAAAAAATGATGCAAAATGTACATATCAACTCCCCCAAGCTTAGACCTCGCTTGTCCTCAAGCAAAAACCAAATCGAAAAACATGTCCACATGCTTAGCGAGAGAGAGGTGTCGATAAAAATAAAATACGGATATACAAGCATCATGTTCATTATTGTAACAGTAACAAACTTAAACATAAGACTTTTATCAGAGAACTTTTATCGTAGACTTCTCATGAATAAGTGATAATTCATCACACTATTGAAGTATAAAGCAAAAACTCTATTAAAAACCAACAAACTATGTTCTCAGTCAACTTTGCAACTACAATTCGTCATCTTTTCAGGAAGAGTCATGTATCGGAGCCTTTATCAAAGTCCACATACTCAACCACCATATAGTCTTCCATGATTGCTAACACTCACCGCGTACACATGAGCAAAATGTTTCAACCAGACACATAGATAGATAGGGGCTTGTAGTTTTGCCTCCCAATGTATTCACCTCAAGGGTGATATCAAAAATAATAACTCATGCTACCCATATTCAACTGGACATATGTGCCTAGATCTTTCCTCACCACATGATGCTTGCCAAAGGAGAAAATAAAAAGGAATAGAGAGAGAACTTTGACTCTTTACATAAAAGTAAATACATAAAAGTAAAAGATAGGCCCTTTGTAGAGGGAAGCATAGGTTTCCATGTGCTTCTTTGTTTGTATGCTCAACCCCTTAATGCAAAAGAACGTCATGTTGCATTGCTCCTTGTGATAGCGACCATTATTATGCAGTCTGTCACTTTTTTCTTCACCATCACAAGTTCGTGCAACGCTCAATTTTCTCATACACTAAATGGTCTCACACTTTTAGAAGCAATTTTTATTGCCTTTTTGCACCGATGACAATTTACTTAAGGGATCTTGCTCAATCCCTAGGTAGGTATGGTGGACTCTTGAAAATAAGATTTGGGTTTAAGGGTTTTTGGATGCACAAGTAGTATCTCTACTTAGTGTGGAATTTTTGGCTAGCAAAGGTAGGGGCAAGCACCACATGTTAAAGATGTGAATATAAACAAACATGAACCATTAGGTTGTCTTCCTTGTCCAATGTCAACAATTTTGGCATATAATATTTTGATGAGGGATCACAATAACAAAAGATTTCTAAGATAGTATATTTATATGTGAATCTTCTCTTCCCTTATTAATTCTTTCATGAGTTACATCATTGACTAATGCTATGTTTGTCAATATCTAATAAAATTTTCTACTTATACTTTTCCTTATGTGGTTTCATCACCTACCATAAAATTAGCACATGATCTTTTTCATTTATTTCCCTTCTTTTTATTTCAACATGAAAATAAAGAAAGCAAAAACTCAAACTAAAATTTATTATATATATCACACACGATTACAAGGATAGATCACTAAGCAAACTTTCGAAAAGAAAGGATCGAACTAAACTTTTCTTCATCTAAAGCAAAATATTGAACTAAAATAAGTAAAGGCAAAAGATAGTGGGGATGATACAGTGTCGGGGCACCTCCCCCAAGCTTGGAGGAAGCCAAGGGGAGTGCCCATACCCGATACTCAATTCTCTTTCGCGATTAAGAAGATGGTGGTGGTGATGAAGAAGAAATCTTGTCCTCGGGTTTCCATGGCAGAGGTCCACCATCATAAGAGGAGTGAGTCTCACGGGTCCTGCATCCGTCAGCCAAACGCATACCTTTAAACCTCGCCTCATATTCAAAGACTTGGTTTTGGAGATCGTAGATCTGGCTTTGGAAAAAGTTGATTTGCTCGTTGAGGGTGAAGACAATGACCTTCATGGGCTTGCCATCCACCTTGAGATCACGGGAGAGGTCCGTGATCATGAGGTGATTGGCATTGCGTCCACGCTCCACCATCCCCTTGCACCGGAAGACCTCCTACTCCATAGCTTCAAGCTTGGCCTCCACGGTTCCTGTCCCCTTGGGACCTGGCACATCGCGGAGGTGAAGCACCCCCTCATGCATCTGGATGACCTGAGGGTGATGCACCACCTCTCACAAATATGGGTTGATGACGTTCTTGAAGAACTTGTCCTTGGAGGAGCTTGAAGAGGCCATGGTAGATGGGATCTGATAGAAAACGACAATAAAAAGAAAACAGAAGATTTCTCCGTGATACGGTGGTCAACAGGTTCGGGGGGTATATAAAGATTTTTTATCTTGGGAAACAAGAAAGTTGTAGAAAAACAGAGTTTGGAAGGTACCAGCCCACCTGGGGCGCGCCTGGCAAGCCAGGCGCGCCCTGGTGTCTTGTGCCCACCAGGGTACGCTTCCTGGAAGTTTCTTATTTTCCTATTTTTCTTAATATTCCAAAACTGACAAAAAATATTTTTGTGGATTTTCTGGAGTCCGTTTACTTACCATATCACGTACCTCACTATTTTCATGATTCTGGAGTGTTTCGGAAGGACTCTTTTATATGTTCTTCCGGTGTCAATGTTTGTATAATATTACTTTCAACATTAATGGGCGTACCTAATATATAATGTTTTATTCGTTGCCCGTTAACAACCTTCGGGTTAGTACCTTCGGCATTATTTATTTTGATGGCTCCAGACCGATAAACCACCTCGATAACATAGGGCCCTTCCCATTTTGAGAGGCGTTTTCATGCAAAGAATCTGAAACAAGAGTATTACAAAAGAACATATTCTCCTACTTTAAACTCACGCTTTTGGATTCTCTTATCATGCCATATTTTGACTTTTTCTTTAAACAACTTGGCATTTTCATAAGCTTGGGTTCTACATTCATCTAATGAGCTAATATCAAATAACCTCTTTTCACCGGCGAGTTTTAAATCATAGTTGAGTTCTTTGATTGCCCAATATGCTTTATGTTCTAATTCAAGAGGCAAATGACAAGCTTTTCCATAAACCATTTTATAAGGAGACATGCCAATAGGATTTTTGTATGTTGTTCTATAAGCCCAAAGTGCATCATATAATTTCTTAGACCAATTCTTCCGGGACCTGTTGACAGTCTTTTGCAAAATTAACTTTATTTCTCTATTGCGAAGTTCAACTTGACCACTGGACTAAGGATGACAAGGTAATGCAATTCTATGGTTAACATCATACTTGGCAAGCATTTTACGGAAAGCACCATGAATAAAGTGTGAACCACCATCAGTCATTAAATATCTAGGGGCTCCAAACCTTGGGAAAATAACTTCCTTAAGAATTTAATAGAGGTGTTGTGATCAGAACTACTGGTTGGAATAGCTTCTACCCATTTAGTAACATAATCAACAGCAACCAAAATATGTGTATACCCATTAGAGGAAGGAAAAGGTCCCATGTTATCAAATCCCCAAACATCAAATGGTTCAACAGCAAGTGAATAATTCATAGGCATTTCTTGATGCTTACCGATATTACCTATTCTTTGGCATTCATCACAAGATAAGACGAACTTACGGGCATCCTTGAAGAGAGTAGGCCAATAAAATCCAGATTGCAATACCTTGTGAGAAGTTCTATCTCCAGCATGATGCCCTCCATAAGCTTCAGAGTGACATTTCCGTAGGATTTGTCCTTGTTCATGCTCAGGTACACAATGTCTAATAACACCATCTACTCCTTCTTTATAAAGATGTGGGTTGTCCCAAAAGTGGTGTCTTAAATCATAGAAGAATTATTTTTCTTTTGTTGATATGTAAAACTAGGTGGTAAATATTTAGCAACAATGTATTTAGCATAGTCAGCATACCAAGGAGTGTTGTGAGAAACATTTATTGCAGCTAACTGCTCATCAGGAAAAACTATCATCAATAGGTAATGGGTCATCAAGCACATTTTCAAGCCTAGACAAGTTATCAGCTACGGGGTTCTTTGCTCCTTTTCTATCAGTGATATGTAAATCAAATTCTTGTAGCAAGAGAACCCATCAAATAAGTCTAGGTTTAGCATCTTTCTTTTCCATAAGATATTTAATAGCAGCTTGATCGGTGTGAACAATTACTTTTGAATCAACAATGTAAGGTCTAAATTTATCACAAGAAAACACCACTACTAAGAATTCTTTTTCAGTAGTAGCATGATTTCGTTGAGCACTTGAAAGTGCAACTATCCCTAGGTGGTTTTGGTAATTCCTAACAACATATAGCTCATTGAGCTAATTCTATTTCAAGATTAATATTTCAGGAAAGCTCAATGATTGGAATGGCATGGATGAGAAAAGTGGACCCCTCAAAATGCTAAGGACAAAAGGATTGGCTCAAGCTCAAAGCTCAAGACTCTACATTTTCTATTTTAGTGATCGAAGATCACATTGAGTCTATAGGAAAACCAATACTATCAAGGAGGGATGAGGTGTTGCTTAATGAGGCTCTTGCTCAAAATGCTTAGTGATATGCTCCAAAGCCCTCAACTACTTTCTCACATCCACATATGACCTAAACCAAAAGTCAAACTCGGCCCCACCGATTCTTTTTATCTGGCGCTACCGAGTTCAGATGTCATAGCCACTACCACAAACCCTAGGCAAATCGGTCTCACCGATAGGGATCTCGATCTCACCGAGATGGGATTGTAATCTCTCTGTTTCCCATCGTAATGTTTCGTTCTCACCAAGATGAGCGATCGGTCCCACCGAGATTGCAATGTAAACTCTCTGTTTCCCTTTCGTAACATTTTGGTCTCACCGAAATGAGCGAATCGGTCCCACCGAGTTTACCTGACCAACTCTCTGGTTAGCTTATTACCAAAATCAGTCTCACCGAGTTTGTGTAATCGGTCTCACCAAGATTAGGTTATGCCCTAACCCGAACCATATCGGTCCTACTGAGTTGCATGTCGGTCCCACTGAAAATCCTAACGGTCACTAGATTTGCTGATCAGTCCAACCGAGTTTATCAATTCGGTCCCACCGAGATTGGCAAGGTGTGTGTAACGGTTAGATTTTGTGTGGAGGCTATATATACCCCTCCACCTCCTCTTCATTCATGGAGAGAGCCATCAAAACAAACCTACACTTCCAACTTACTTTTTCTGAGAGAGAACCACCTACACTTGTGTTGAGGCCAAGATATTCCATTCCTACCATATGAATCTTGATCTCTAGCCTTCCCCAAGTTGCTTTCCACTCAAATCTTCTTTCCACCAAATCCATATCCTGTGAGAGAGAGTTTATTGTTGGGGAGACTATCATTTGAAGCACAAGAGCAAGGAGTTCATCATCAACACACCATTTGTTACTTCTTGGAGAGTGGTGTCTCCTCGATTGGCTAGGTGTCACTTGGGAGCCTCCGACAAGATTGTGGAGTTGAACCAAGGAGTTTGTAAGGGCAAGGAGATCGCCTACTTCATGAAGATCTACCACTAGTGAGGCAGGTCCTTCGTGGGCGACGGCCATGGTGGGATAGACAAGGTTGCTTCTTCTGGATCCTTCATGGGTGGAGCCCTCCGTGGACTCGCAGCCATTACCCTTCGTGGGTTGAAGTCTCCATCAACGTGGATGTATGATAGCGCCACCTATCGGAACCACGACAAAAACATTTGTGTCTCCTATTGTGTTCGAATCCTCCAAACCCTTCCCTTTACATTCTTGCAAGTTAAATGCTTTACTTTCCGCTGCTCATATACTCTTTGCATGCTTGCTTGAATTGTGTTAAGATTGCTTTACTTGTCCAAAGTTGCTAAAATCTGCCAAGAACTAAAATTAGGAAAAGGATAAGTTTTATTTAGTCAAGTAGTCTAATCCCCCCCCCCTCTAGACATACTTTCGATCCTACAAGTGGTATCAGAGCTTTGGTCTCCATTTGCTTTGATTTCCATAGCTTTTGGTAGTCATAGCCTTGGCTTCACCACCTAGGAGAGTATGGAGTCTCGCGAGGGAAATTACCACCGTAGAGGTCCTTACTTTGATGGTACTAATTTTGCTAGTTGGAAGCATAAGATGAAAATGCATATTCTTGGACATAACCCCGCCGTATGGGCTATTGTGTGTATTGGCTTGCAAGGTGAATTCTTTGATGGGAGAGAACCGAACCGTGAAGCTACCGCGGAAGAGTTGAAGATGCTGCAATACAACACTCAAGCTTGTGATTTCCTCTTCAAGGGATTGTGCCCCGAAGAATTCAACAAAATCAGCCGTCTTGAGAATGCAAAGGAAATTTGGGATACTTTGATTGATATGCACGAAGGTACCGACTCCGTCAAGCAATCCAAGTTGGATGTGCTTCAAAGTCAGCTTGACAAGTTCAAAATGAAGGATGGTGAAGGTGTCGCTGAAATGTACTCTAGGCTTGCTCGTATCACAAATGAGATCGCCGGCTTAGGAAGTGAAGAGATGACCGACAAATTCATCATCAAGAAGATCCTAAGAGCTTTGGATGGAAAATATGATACCGTATGCACATTGATCCAAATGATGCCCAATTACAAAGATCTCAAGCCAACAGAAGTCATTGGAAGAATTGTTGCTCATGAGATGTCACTCAAGGATAAGGAGGAGCTCCATAACAAGTCAAGTGGTGCTTACAAAGCCTCATGTGAAGCTCCCACATCATCAAGTGAGAAACAAATCTTCAATGAAGTATTGAGCCTAATGGTGAAGAACTTCAACAAGTTCTACAAGAGTAGAAGCAAAGAGAGAAGTTCCAAGTCAAGGTCCTACAATGACAAAAGATCTTCTAGTCGAGAGCGAAATTGCTACAATTGTGGAAGACTCAGACACTATTCCAATGAGTGTACGACACCCTACAAGAGAAGAGAAGATTCTCCAAAAGGAAGAAGTAGAAGAGAAGAATCACCATCAAGAGAGAGAAGGAGTAGAGATGATCGTTATGAACGAAGAACATCCCGGAGAAGCAAGGATTCGGAAAGGAAGGACAAGTCATCAAGAAGCTACACAAAACGAAGACATCAAGCTCATGTTGGTGAATGGGTATCCGGCTCCGACTCCGACAATCACTCTGAGAGAAGCTATCACTCCGACTCCGAATATACTCAAGATGAAGGTGTTGCCGGTCTAGCACTTGTGTCAACCAACTCATACGACATATTTGATTCACCAAATGAAGGACTTGGAAGATGCTTCATGGCTAAAGGCCCAAAGGTATCACACCCCGAGTATGTTGATTTCAATAGTGATGAAGATGACTTGTTAGGTGATGATGATTTACTTGTTGAAAACTCTAGTGATGAATACTATGATGAAACGTCAATTAATCAGGCTAATCAAGATAAAACGAATGACAATCATAAGGAGAAGATTGAGTTTCTAACTAAAGAACTAAACACTCTTAAGTTAGCTCATGAAACTATCTTAGGAGATCATCGAGAACTTTTAAGGACTCATGAGAAATTACGTTTTGAAAAGCTCAACCTTGAGCAAGAGCATGAGTTCTTAAAGGCAATCAATGATGATCTTCGCAAGAAAAGTTCTTCTTACATTGCCAAGCGTTTACTCTTATCCACTTACATGCCTCAAGTCAAGTCTAGTAACAAGAACAAGAAAGATTCTTCCTCTAGTAGTAACAATAATCATGCTAAATCTAATGTTGTTGCTTCTAGTAGTTCTCTTGATTCCACTAATGATTGTCTTATCCAAGTTACACTTGAGCAAGAAAATAGCTTATTGAAGGTAATTATAGAGAAAGGTGTTTACAAGAGCCTTGCCGGGAGTAAGCAATTTGAGGAAATTGTACGCAAGCAAGGAAGGCACTGGAAGAACCAAGGTGTTGGTTTTGAACGAAAGTTCAATGCCAATGGAGTTGAGTGGGAAGAAGATCAATACCCCAAGACGAAGTTTGTTCCTCAACAAAAGAAGTATGATCCTACTTCCTTCAAAGGGACACAAGATCAAGATGATCTTCCACCACAAGACCACGAGCAAAAAGGCAAGGATAAGCTTCAAGAGGAAATTGATGCATTTGAAGAAGCACCCAAGGCCTTGGTCAAGTGGGTTCCCAAGACTACATCAAGTTCTACTTCATCAAGTACGACTACAACTCCAAGGATTCCCATCAAGATGATGTGGATCTAGAAGAAGAAGAACTAAAGAGTTCTTGAGGGTGACTCCGCCAACATACTTCACTCTTATCATTTTGGCAAGAACAAGTGCAATCAACTTCCACATCTTGCACTAGTTCAAGGAGTCACAAACCCTCTTGTTGGTAAGACAAGGAACAAGGTAACCTAATTCTTTCATAGACATCATCTTGTGTGTGCATCACTCTATGTCTATGGATATCCTTGTTTGTTCTTTGTGGGACTAACCCGTGTAGGTATTGAAAGTGAAACTCACTCCAAAGGATTGCTCCAAATGATCTACATCAACATTGAGCATCCACATCTTCAACACCTACATGAAGTCATCATCGACAAAACCCAAGGTTAGTTCATCCCTCTTAGGGGGGATCTCACATCTAGGGGGAGCTTTATTCTAAGAATTGAGCGAAAGCAACTCTAATGGTGTGAACCCAACAACGCTTTATGTAAAAGTGGTAACCCCACTTGTGCTTAAACGATGAGTATGACCTATGATCAAATGTTCTCATTTGACTCCTAAGTCAATATACTCATATATAGATGACCTAGTCATCGTCAATTGCCTGATAGATGCTAGAATTGGCTGTGCATGCTTTGCCACATATTTCATTTGCCATTTTATTGTGTGAGCATGTTGGTTGCATAATTTACTCATTCGAGGACATCCACTTGTTGTTTTGATTGTTTGGTTCCTTTTTCTTTTGCTAAGTGGATGGACAAGAATGCCTAAGAACCTTCTCTAGCTATCTATGATTTTCTTGTCTCAAACTCTATTCATGCTACATCACAAAGTTTGATCAAGTCAGATTTGAACCACTCTGTGTGAGGAGCACTCGGAGTCCCCGATTCGTCATAGACTTAAACTTCCAAAACTTCTTTGTGCATTTTGGTCTGACCGATTCATCCATTTCGGTCATACCAAGATCACTAGGTCGATCTAGGTTTTCAATCTTGGTGCAACCAATTTGAACTTTTCGGTCACACCGAGTTGCAGTAACTGCTTGCAGTTATGCATCTCGGTGCCACCGAGTTGTTCCACTCGGTCACACCGACAGGGTCAGGCTATATATATCCCCGGGCCAAAATTTGGAAAATTTTCCGAACCCCTTCGCCCGCGCTCATCCTGCTCTGCCTCCCTGGGTCTTCGGATCGTCCTCCTCATCGCCAGCTGCCTCCCACCGCTGGTCTCCGCCACCGTCAATGGAAATCATCTCTGCCGTTGCCGCCGTAGCAGGTCCATCACCGCACTTAGGGTATGGACTTGATCCTTGTGCTAATCTCACTCTGATTCCTAGCACATTGTTTTGCCATGTATCTTGCCACGATTGAGATCACTCTATCCAGCGAAATCACTCCGTAGTTTACTTGTGGATTGAAAATTTAGAGTTAGGTTTCTGCCGAAATCATCTCAGACCAACCGAGTTGTTGAAATCGGTTCCACCGATTTGGCTAAGGCCATTGCACATGTGATTCTCAGTTTGACCGAGAATTGCAAATCGGTGTGATCGAGTTCAATTCTTTGTGAAACCCTAGCAGTCTCGGTGCCACCGAACTATGACTCGATCTGACCGAGTTCACTAGTTTAGGTTCCAAAAGCTGCTTCGGTATCACCGAGTTTTCAAATCGGTAGATCCGAAATGCTTTCTGTGGAAAACTAAAACTAAGTTTTTCACTCATTCTTTTGCAAAAACCTCTGTACTTTGTGATGCTCATCCAATCTATCTCATCTATATCTATTCACAGGGTCTGCTGTCTGTGTTTGCATCATGTCAGATCAGAGTGACAGTCAGAACAAGTCTGGGGAGCAAGTTCACATAAGTGAGGGCACTAGTCCCTCTAGCAGCTATGATGAGGGAAGCAGGAGTACACCCAGCAACTTGCCTAAGGCAGCCACCAGGGCCAGAAAGAAGAGAACCTCAGATTCTGAGGATGAGGACTATGTGGCTGTTGAGGAAGAGGCACCTCAAAGAGGAAAGTTCTGAAAAAGGAATATGGCATAGCTGCTGCCACTAAGCCAGGAATGAGGTCAAAGGTTCCTGCCAAGAGAGTTCCTATGTCAAAGGCCAGAACATCCACTCAAGAAACTTTGGGATCTGCACCCAAAGAACAGGTTGTGGTAGAGAAGAAAAGGAAAGAAAGGGTCAAGAAGACCATGGCCAGAGTAATTGGGAATCCCTCAATGATGGAAGATGAAGAGGAAGAGGTTGCTGCACCAGCACCTAAAGCTCAAAAGCTTATGGGAGATGCTATTAGATCAGGGGCTGCTCCATCTAAGCCCAAAGAAACTCCCAAGGCAGCTGCTCCAAAACCCAAAGCTGCACCAAAGAGGAGTACAAGGAATATTCTAGCTGTAGAGAAGAACAAGGCCCCAGTGCCTGAAGCTGCTATAGAAGAAGAAGATGATGAGTCACATGTCTTGAGGAAGTTGAAGCCCAAAATTCCATATCACAATGATGCTCATCAAGTAGCTGAGGACATGAAGCTCGGGAAGGATGCAGGACTCAGACAGTGGAGATTGACTGATCCCTATGCAGTCAGGAGAAGAATTGTTGTGGACTACAGGTTCCATACAAAGGAACAGTAGGACTTCTATGAGACAGTGTTGCTTGACAAGAAGCCTATAGTCTGTGATATGAGATGGGTGGACTGGGAGTACATCAGGGAAAATGAACACTATCCTGGAGTCTATGATAGTTTCAAGTCTTGTGGAGTAGAGGACTTTGTTGGGCAGAAGCTCACAAAGTGGAATGATGAGCTTATTATGCAGTTCTACTCCACAGCTCATTTCTACCCAGATGGAAGGATTGTCTGGATGTCTGAAGGTACTAGGTACCAGTCAACAGTTGAAGAATGGGCAAAATTGATCAATGCTCCTAAGGATAATGAAGATGACTTG
The DNA here is from genome assembly GCF_003073215.2 of Triticum urartu. Taxonomy (NCBI): domain Eukaryota; kingdom Viridiplantae; phylum Streptophyta; class Magnoliopsida; order Poales; family Poaceae; genus Triticum; species Triticum urartu. Next base: position 286,442,799 of record NC_053028.1, read on the forward strand.
GATGTCTACGCCAAGAAGAAGAAAGATCACAACACCATGGCACATATGTACAGAGAGATCCCAGATGCTGCTCTTGAGACACACAAATTTGGATCAGTACATTACCTTCTGTCAGGTTTGCCAACAATCAACTGGATCCTCAGGCACACTCTACTGCCAAAGTTAGGTGATCACAAGATGATCAGAGGCCATGCAATTAACCTGCTTCACATATTTGATGTGCCTCAAAAGTTCAAAGTCATGAGCCTAATTGTGGAAACTATAAAGAGAATAGTTGTAGATTAGAAGAGAAGTTGTGGGTATGCTCCATAGATCCAGGAGCTAATCAACTCCAAGATGGGCACTGGCACATATCTCTTGGACAAGGAACATATGCCCATCTACCCAGACTTTGAGGACAACACTGCGGTGATGGATGAGAATGAACCATCTTATGTGCAAGCACAAGCAAAGAGGGAGAAGGCAAGGACTGAAAAGGCTGCAAAGATGCCAACCATTGATGAGGCATCTCAGTATCTTCTGAAGAGCAAGCAAGATTATCTTGGCTACTTGATTGCCTCCACTCTGAGGATTGAGAAGGGATTGGCCACCCTGACTCAAAACCAGGAGAGCTTAGAGAGGATCATGGAGCAGAAGTTCTATGATTTAGATGTGAAGGTCACTGAGATATAGTCAGTTGTTGAGCAACTTCAGGATGAAGTGCAGGAGAAGAAGGGCAAGTCTACCACTGATGCTTTTGCTAGAGTGCCTAGAGGACAGAGATCTGCTGCAGTGCCAGTTACAGACACCAGAGCAACTTCATCTACACCAGCTACAGCTTCAGTGCCACCAGCTCCAGCACCCACTCCACCAGCTCCATCTACATCAATTGATGCCTTCGTCCTTGGAGTTTTATCTACGCCACCACCTGAAGACCAAGCCTGAGAGTTGATCTAGCACTATGCATTTTTTATGAACTTTTTGGTAACTTGTTGCCAAAGGGGGAGAAAATGTATAGATCATAGGCTTCGAGAGAGAGTGTTGCTCTTTGTTCTCTCTTGTTTTTTTGGTGGTTGAACTTTGTTATTTGCTTGTTTGAGATACTTTATGCTTTTGTGTGATACTTGGATGATCATGTGTTTGATCATATGCTACCTTAATGCTTATTGGATGACATTATCCTTTTATATCCCCATATGATCATTCACTTTGCTTGCTGATGAGTGCATGTATTTAATTATTATCATTTTGAGCGCTCCACCAAGATGTATGTGACATGGAAGAGTAACCCATGATCCTAACTCATTGTGCATTTGCAGTCCAAAGCAAATCTTAAACTATGCACAAATTTAGGGGGAGCTCTTGCTTTTCACATACTTCTCAAAGCGACAATGTTTTTCATTCTTATTATCATTTGTCAAAGCTTTGATCTATATGTTGTCATCAATTACCAAAAAGGGGGAGAATGAAAGTGCAACTATCCCTACGTGGTTTTGGTAATTCCTAACAACATATAGCTCATTGAGCTAATGCTATTTCAAGATTAAGATTTCAGGGAAGCTCAATGATTGGCATGGCATGGATGAGAAAAGTGGACCCCTCAAAATGCTAAGGACAAAAGGATTGGCTCAAGCTCAAAGCTCAAGACTCTACATTTTCTATTTTAGTGATCCAAGATCACATTTAGTCTATAGGAAAAGCCAATACTATCAAGGAGGGATGAGGTGTTGCTTAATGAGGCTCTTGCTCAAAATGCTTAGTGATATGCTCCAAAGCCCTCAACTACTTTCTCACATCCACATATGACCTAAACCAAAAGTCAAACTCGGCCCCACTGATTCTTTCTATCCGGCGCCACTGAGTTCAGATGTCATAGCCACTGCCACAAACCCTAGGTAAATCGGTCTCACCGATAGGGATCTCGGTCTCACCGAGACGGGATTGTAATCTCTCTATTTCCCTTTCTAACGTTTTGGTCTCACCGAGATGAGCGATCGGTCCCACCGAGATTGCAATGTAAACTCTCTGTTTCACTTTCGTAATCGGTCCCACCGAGTTTACCCGACCAACTCTCTAGTTAGCTTATTACCAAAATCAGTCTCACCGAGTTTGTGTAATTGGTCTCATCGAGATTACGTTATGCCCTAACCCTAACCATATCGGTCCTACCGAGTTGCATGTCGGTCCCACCGAAAATCCTAACGGTCACTAGATTTGATGAATCGGTTCGACCGAGTTTATCAATTCGGTCCCACCGAGATTGGCAAGTTGTGTGTGACGGTTAGATTTTGTGTGGAGGCTATATATACCCCTCCACCTCCTCTTCATTCATGGAGAGAGCCATCAGAATGAACTACACTTCCAACTTACTTTTTCTGAGAGAGAACCACCTACACTTGTGTTGAGGCCAAGATATTCCATTCCTACCATATGAATCTTTATCTCTAGCCTTCCCCAAGTTGCTTTCCACTCAAATCTTCTTTCCACCAAATCCATATCCTGTGAGAGAGAGTTGAGTGTTGGGGAGACTATCATTTGAAGCACAAAAGCAAGGAGTTCATCATCAACACACCATTTGTTACTTATTGGAGAGTGGTGTCTCCAAGATTGGCTAGGTGTCACTTGGGAGCCTCCGACAAGATTGTGGAGTTGAACCAAGGAGTTTGTAAGGGCAAGGAGATCGCCTACTTCGTGAAGATCTACCGCTAGTGAGGCAGGTCCTTCGTGGGCGACGGCCATGGTGGGATAGACAAGGTTGCTTCTTCATGGACCCTTCGTGGGTGGAGCCCTCCGTGGACTCACACAGTCGTTACCCTTCGTGGGTTGAAGTCTCCATCAACGTGGATGTATGATAGCACCACCTATCGGAACCACGACAAAAACATCTGTGTCTCCTATTCAGTTTGAATCCTCCAAAACCTTCCCTTTACATTCTTGCAAGTTGCATGCTTTACTTTCCGCTGCTCATATACTCTTTGCATGTTTGCTTGAATTGTGTTAATATTGCTTGACTTGTCCAAAGTTGCTAAATCTTCCAAGAACTAAAATTGGGAAAAGGATAAGTTTTATTTGGTCAAGTAGTCTAATCACCCCCCCTCTAGACATACTTTCGATCCTACAGCATTGTCTAGAGTTTTACTCGCATAATGAATAACATTCAGTTTCTTATCAACTCTTTGTCCTAGAACAGCACCAACAGCATAATGCTACCTCTTGAGCATGCGTTGGTTTTCCCTTGAAGAGGAAAGGGTGATGCAGCAAAGTAGCGTAAGTATTTCCCTCATTTTTTGAGAACAAAGGTATCAATCCAGTAGGAGACTACACGCAAGTCGCCTAGTACCTGCAAAAACAATCAAGAACCTTGCAACCAAAGCGATAAAGGGGTTATCAATCCCTTCACGGCCACTTGCAAAAGTGAGATCTGATAAAGATAATAAGATAAATATTTTTGGTATTTTTGTTGTATAGATTGCAAAATAAATATTAAACTCCAATTGTAGATCGGAAACATATATGATGTAAAGTAGACCCGGGGGACATAGGTTTCACTAGTGGCTTCTCTCATGATAGCATATATTATGGTGGGTGAACAAATTACTGCCAAGAAATTGATAGAAAAGCGCATAGTTATGAGAATATCTAGGCATGATCATGAACATAGGCATCACGTCCGTGTCAAGTAGACCGAAACGATTCTGCATCTACTACTATTACTCCACACATCGACCGCTATCCAGCATGCATCTAGAGTATTAAGTTCATAAGAACATAGTAACGCATTAGGCAAGATGACATGATGTAGAGGGATAAACTCAGGTAATATGACATAAACCCCATCTTTTAATCCTCGATGGAAACAATACAATACATGCCTTGCTGCCCCTGCTGTCACTGGGAAAGGACACCGCAAGATTGAACCCAAAGCCAAGCACTTCTCCCATTGCAAGAAAGATCAATCTAGTAGGCCAAACTAAACCGATAATTCGAAGAGACTTGCAAAGATATCAAATCATGCATATAAGAATTCAGAGAAGAATCAAATATTGTTCATAGATAATCTTGATCATAAACCCACGATTCATCGGATCTCGGCAAACACACCGCAAAAAGTATTACATCGAATAGATCTCCAAGAACATCGAGGAGAACTTTGTATTGAGAACCAAACAGAGAGAGAAGAAGCCATCTAGCTAATATCTATGGACCCGAAGGTCTCTGGTAAACTAATCACACATCATCGGAGAGGCTATGGCGTTGATGTAGAAGCCCTCCGTGATTGAATCCCCCTTCGGCAGATCGCCGGAAAAGGCCCCCAGATGGGATCTCACGGGTATAGAAGGTTGCGGCGGTGGAAAAGTGGTTTCGTGGCTCTCCTGGATGTTTTCAGGGTATAGGAGTATATATAGGAAAAAGAAGTAGGTCGATGGAGATCCGTGAGGCCCACGAGGGTGGGAGCGCGCCTACCCCACTGGGTGCGCCCCCTGCCTCGTGGAAGCTTTGCGGACTTCCAGACTTGTACTCCAAGTCTCCTGGGTGACGTTTGTTCCAAGAAAGATCCTCGCGAAGGTTTCGTTCCGTTTGGATTCCGTTGGATATTCCTTTTCTGCGAAACAATGAAATAGGCAAAAAACAACAATTTGCACCGGACCTTCGTTTAATAGGTTAGTCCCAAAAATAATGTAAAAGTGCATATTAAAGCCCATTAAACATCCAAAACAGATAATATAATAGCATGGAACAATCAAAAATTATAGATACGTTGGAGACGTATCAAGCATCCCCAAGCTTAATTCCTGCTCGTCCTTGAGTAGGTAAATGATAAAAACAGAATTTTTTATGTGGAGTGCTACCTAACATAATTTTCAATGTAATTTTCTTTATTGTGGCATGAATGTTCAGATCCGAAACATTCAAGACAAAAGTTTGATATTGACATAAAAATAATAATACTTCAAGCATAGTAACCAAGCAATTATGTCTTCTCAAAATAACATAGCCAAAGAAATCTCATCCCTACAAAATCATATAGTTTGTCCATGCTTCATTTTCGTCACACAAAATACTCCCATCATGCACAACCCCGATGACAAGCCAAGCAATTGTTTCATACTTCAGTATTCTCAAACTTTTTCAACTTTCACGCAATATATGAGCGCGAGCCATGGACATAGCACTATGGGTGGAATGGAATATGATGATGGGGGTTGTGTGGAGAGGACAAAAAAGGATAAAGTCTCACATCAACGCGGCTAATCAACGGGCTATGGAGATGCCCATCAATTGATGTCAATGTGAGGAGTAGGGATTGCCATGCAATGAATGCACTAGAGCTATAAATGTATGAAAGCTCAACAAAAGAAAATAAGTGGGTGTGCATCCAACTCGCTTGCTCACGAAGACCTAGGGCATTTTGAGGAAGCCCATCATTGGAATATACAAGCCAAGTGTCGGTGTCAAAACTGGCGGATCTCGGGTAGGGGGTTCCGAACTATGCGTCTAGGCGGATGGTAACTGGAGGTAGGGGACACGGTGTTTTACCCAGGTTCGGGCCCTCTTGATGGAGGTAAAACCCTATGTCCTACTCGATTAATATTGATGATATGGGTAGTACAAGAGTAGATCTACCACGAGATCAGAGAGGCTAAACCCTAGAAGCTAGCCTATGGTATGATTGTTGTTCGCCCTACGGACTAAAACCCTCCGGTTTATATAGACACCGAAGAGGGCTAGGGTTACACAGAGTCAGTTACAATGGTAGGAGATCTACATATCCGTGTCGCCAAGCTTGCCTTCCACGCCAAGGAAAGTCCCTTCCGAACACGGGACGAAGTCTTCAATCTTGTATCTTCATAGTCCAGGAGTCCGGCCGAAGGTATAGTCCGGCTATCCGGACACCCCCTAATCCAGGACTCCCTCAGTAGCCCCTGAACCAGGCTTCAATGACGATGAGTCCGGCGTGCAGATTGTCTTCGGCATTGCAAGGCGGGTTCCTCCTCCAAGTACTTCATAGAAGATTTTGAACACAAAGGTAGTGTCCGGCTCTGCAAAATAAGTTTCCACATATTTCCATAGAGAGAATAATATTTACAAAAATCTAATCTGCTGACATATTCCATAGCGTGACATCAAGCCACGGCCAAGTCTTTATTCGAATCGTTTTACTATTCCACCTCACCGTGTTTAGCGAGGAGGTTTCCTTGGCACGTCTTGTCAAAGCAGAGATCGTGTCCCCTTATTCCGGGATTCTCGTCAATACGGGCGTGGGTAACCCAACCGCGCCATTGATTACGGCGCTTGGGAGATAAGCGAGTTTTACCAGGCTGGTGGGGATGCATAGTCACGTCCGCCCATATAAGGGGATAAGGATCCACCTTTTCATCCACGCCTTCTTCCTCCTTTGCCTATCCATTTCCGCGCACTCGAGCTCCAGCGCCCAAGTCCGCACACCCCACCTCAACCTTCTCCAGCCATGTCCAGAGCGAGAGGCAAGTGGATGGTCTCCTCCGTCACGGAGGGACACATCAAAAAACTGAGGAAGACCGGATACTTGTCTAACGACATTGCGCACCGGCTTCCCGAAGAGGGGCAGCTCATCCCCACCCCTAGGCCCCATGAGAGGGTGGTGTTCCTCCCCCATTTCCTCCGCGGACTGGGCTTCCCTCTCCACCCATTTGTCCGGGGGCTCATGTTCTACTATGGCCTGGATTTCCACAATCTGGCCCCGAACTTTGTCCTCAACATCTCGGCGTTTATCGTCGTGTGCGAGGCCTTCTTCTGCATCCGCCCCCATTTCGGCCTATGGCTCAAGACTTCCAATGTCAAGCCGAAGGTGGTGCGCGGCACCCAGGCGCAGTGCGGAGGCGCCATGGTGGGCAAGATGTCCAACACCCTATGGCTCGAGGGCTCCTTCATGGAGTCCCTAAAGGGGTGGTAATCGGGGTGGTTTTACATCACCGAGTCGCGCGACCCTGAATGGGTCGCAGCCCCCGAGTTCCGATCCGGACCCCCTACGCGGCTCGCCTCCTGGAAAGAGATGGGCCTATCGTGGGGTAAAAAAGGAGTGCTGACCGGACTCCAAACATGTGTCCAAACCCTGGTGGACAAGAAGCTCAAACTTGTCAACGTAGTCCAGGTTATGCTCATCCGTCGGATCCTCCCATGTCAACAACGGGCTTTCAACCTGTGGGAGTTCGACCTGGCGTGGCACCGAACTCTGAGAAGGCTCTTCGACACGACGTATGAAGATGCCTGGAAGGTGCTTTTCAAGGGCGCCGAGGCCCCTGCATCCGCTACCGAGGATCACGGATTCAGCACGCAGCGTCACGCTTGTGCGGTAAGCTGTTTTTACCTTTTACAGGGTATTAGTTTTTCATAGTTTGACTCCATGCGGGATCTAAGCTCCCTTAAATTTGACAGGATTGGTAGGAGACGTCCGGACAGATCAACTGTCCGGCTCCTTTGCCCGAAGGCCCAGCGGACGCTCGCTTGGCGAAGCTGCTGGTTCCGGCACCCTATGTGGTGCCGGAGAAGAAGGCCAAGAAGAAGGCCACAGGGACTCGAAAGAGTGCCCGGCGCCAGGAGGTGTCGGATTCATCATCTGACGACTCCAAGGTGCACTCCTCCCATGAAGACGAGGGGGAGGAAGAAGAGACATCTCCCCCTCCAGCGGGGGGAGGGAAGAAAAGGATGGCCGCCCCAACTGGGGAGGCCGAAGGGTCCAAGAAGGGGAAGACCCCTCCTCCGGACTACTCCACCAACGGCGACGACGGCGAAGAGGAGTGGCCGCACAGGGCCAAGCCCCTGGCAAGATCGTAAGAATCCGGATACCAGAGTGATTCATAGTATTCCCCCATTGCACAGCTTTTCCTTACGTCAAACATGTTTATATAGTCCACCCAAAGACCGGCTCGACGTGTCGTCGAGCGGTTCCCTGGATTCGTCGGATGTGAATTCGCTTCCGACGGCTACCTCCCCCCATCCAACTGACGACACCGCGGTGGCGTCCCAACAGGTTCCAAGCTAGGAGGAGGTGGTCCTGGAGGCACCGCAAAGCGACCTCCCGGACTCCAGGCGTAAAGGGGATAGAACCCCCAAGGGCTCCAAGTCCGGCCTTGAGCCGGACACCGCGCCGGAACCTTCCACAATTCCGGACTCCGGTAGGCAGCCTCCTTCCAAGAGAAGCAAGCCTACCGAGCCAGCGACCTCCATCCAACCGGAGGCACCGTACAATTTGCTGGAGGTGCTTAACGGCGCCTCCATCGACGAGGAGCACCGCACTATTATGAGTGCGGTGATCCAGAAGGTTCAGTCCGCCAAGAGCGGACTGACTGAAGCCTGTGCCAGCCTTCTAACAGGCTTTGAGGTAAGTAATGAATATGTAAAAATATTACCGCATAGACAGTAACCCCTGATGCTCTGTTCGGCATTCGGAAAGAAAAGCCGAATAGAGGATCTAATAACATTCGCAGGAGTCTAACATAATCAAGTCAATATGCGTATGCAGGCTTCGCTGCTGGCCTCCGTCGCACTGACTGCGGAGGTGGATACACTGAAGCAAAACCTCGCGCGGTCCGAGAACGAGCTCGGCCATGCCAAGAGGCAACTCGAGGAGAAGGAAGGTAAGTAATACCTTGCGCAAGTATATAGAGAAGATGTGGTTGCAAAAAAATGACAGGATCAACATTCTATTATAGGGGCCACGACCGAGGTGGCAACCCTTAAGAAAGCGCTGTCCGAGGCCGAAAACAGGGCGGCCGCAGAGCGCACAGAGAGAGGGAAGCAGGAGGCGCTGCTGGAGGAGGTGCAGAAAGAGCTCCAGGCACTCGTGGAAAAACACGAGAGTTTGGAGCTTGACTCAAAGAAGCAAGCGTCTGAGCTTGTGGCAGCCCTCGAAAGCGCGAAGTCTGCCAAGGTCGAAGCCCAGAAAGCCCTCCAAGAAATTGACGCGATGAAGAAGATACGGCGGGTAAGGCATTCATTATGCAAAGCAAGCACGTGAAAGTGAATTACTTGTTACTTACCCGAGTCCGGAGCTGTCCAGGAGCATTCGCAGATTTGCCCCGTAGTGCATCTGATGCCACCGCCTACTACCGATCCGAGGAGGGGAGCTCGACGGAGAAGGTGTTCTGGTCTCAGTATGCTGAGGCCGGACACCTGGTGCCTTTGAGCGACGAGCTGAAGCAAATGGTCGAGCTCCACAAGGTGGCCGAACATGCCATAAAGGGCCTCGTAGTTCGGCTTTGGCCTGGAGAGGCTCTGCCTGGGAGCTACTTTGGGCTGGTGAGGCGGCTGGTGGATGCCTGTCCACGGCTTGAAGTAATCAAGCGCTCCGTCTGCATCGAAGGTGCCCGTAGGGCGCTTGCCCGTGCTAAAGTGCACTGGGGCAAGATGGATGCGGAGAAGCTGGTGAAGCACAGGCCGCCACCGGGCAAGGAGCATCGCGTCCCGGAAGCATACTATGAGGGCGTCCTGAGGGGTGCCCGCGTTATAGCGGATGAATGCTCCAAAGATGTAATTTTTGAGTAAACTCGCATTTGTGATCATGTACGTTGAAAACTTGTTCATATGCGCTAAGCAATGCTTTTGAATTTAAAATATTACCTTCTGTGTGGCCGTTTATCAAATTTGCGAGATGGCGAGTCGTCAGCTTCTGCCCCCGTGCCACGAGTGCTGGGGTGTTCGGGATAAACATGAGCGCTCTTTTCCCATTCTTGGGTCCTTCGAGGGAGGCGCTCAACACAACGAACAAGGCAATCGGACTATAATTCTTGAACACTCTCACTTAGCCATAGAATTCTATAATTTTAAATTTCGGCAAAGCCCCTAGTGTTCGGAAGACCGAGTTCGGGGCGCTATCCACGCCTAGGCCGTACAAAGCCGACTCCTCGCTCTAAGCGGCATAAGTCTTTAGGGACTCGAAAACCTCTCGAACAGCGACCAACTCTCGCCTCATCATGACGGTTAGTTTTAGCTTTCTCTACTAAGGTGCTTAGCCTAGCTCAACTGGGGCACAATCGCAGTAGTTCTCCTAGTGCTACCTTAGCCGATATAACGGAACGTAAGGTACCAAAACATAGGAGCCAGCCAAACCCAACTATTGACACAAGACATGATTCGGAGCCGATGCATATAATGCTATAAGTTCGGGGTGCCGCACTTGTGAAAGTGTTCGGACTTCTCACACCGTATTGTGGGGTACTTAAGCCCCTGGCGTATTGGTCGTACCAAAGTGTACGGGTGCAACATGTCATTAATGAACATATATTCGTAAAAAAGAGTAATGCAATAATAGACGGAAGCTATGCATTGTTTATTTAAAAAAGCTGCTATCAAAGAAGAACGATACAAATAGTGCAATAAGCAAAAGATGGGACTATTTAACATGTCCTTTCCAGGGGCGAGCTGCGGAATGTTATGTGAAACAGGTATACTGCTCGTTATAGAGACCACCTTAGAGTTCCATAGTGCGGCGTAGCTTTCTGCTTCCCTGGTTGCATCGTTTGTGCGGCAATTGTACTGCCGGACAAGCCTTCCGAAGAATGGAGTCCTGAAAATAAGAGAAAATTAAGAAATCGGCAGCCCCTAGTGCGGTTTAACCCGCGTTTTGGGCATGCCGTGATGGTGCCCCTCCCCCTGTGCCCATGGTATTTCCAGAGCGTAGTTATGTACGCGCAACACTGGTTTCTCAAGTTCGCGAGGGCTGGGGTTGGGGCCACATTGCTACGCTTGCTCGGAACGTGCCAGGTGGTCTTGTTGTAGGTTACTCCGGGCACGCTTGATGGTGTCCAGACATTTAATGGCCGGACTGGAGAATTGCCTTGAGAGGCTGCTTTGTACTTCCGCTGCGATAGCCGCCGTATGCTCCTCCGTTCGGAGAGAGCGTTCGGTGTTTCCATTGACCGTGATGACTCCTTGAGGGCCTGGCATCTTGAGCTTGAGGTATGCATAGTGCGGCACCGCATTGAACTTGGCAAATGCGGTTCGCCCGAGCAGTGCATGATAGCCACTGCGGAACGGGACTATGTCGAAGATTAACTCCTCGCTTCGGAAATTATCCGGAGATCCGAAGACCACTTCAAGTGTAACTGAGCCTGTACAGTTAGCCTCTACACTTGGTATGACGCATTTAAAGGTCGTTTTAGTGGGTTTAATCCTCGAGGGATTGATGCCCATTTTCCGCACTGTATCCTGGTAAAGCAGGTTCAGGCTGCTGCCGCCGTCCATAAGGACTCTGGTGAGGTGAAATCCATCAATAATTGGGTCTAGAACCAATGCGGCGAATCCGCCATGACGGATGCTAGTGGGGTGGTCCCTTTGATCAAAAGTGATCGGGAAGGAAGACCATGTTGAACTTTGGGGCGACTGGCTCCATCGCGTATACGTCCTTTAGCACACGCTTCCGCTCCCTCTTGGGGACGTGGGTTGCGTATATCATGTTCACCGTCTGCACTTGTGGGGGAAAACCTTTCTGTCCACTGTTGTTCGGCGGCCGGGGCTCCTCCTCGCCATCGCTATGCAGCCCCTTTTCTCTGCTTTCGGCATTTAACTTGCCTGCCTACTTGAACACCCAACAATCCCTGTTGGTGTGATTGGCTGGTTTTTCGGGGGTGCCATGTATCTGGCATGAGCAGTCGAGTATTCGGTCCAAACTGGACGGGCCTAGAGTATTTCTTTTGAATGGCTTTTTCCGCTGACCGGGTTTAGAGCCTCTGAATCCTCAGCATTGTCACCGTTAATGCGGCGCTTTTGCTTGTTACGACGCGACCTGCCACTGTTGTCCTTGGTATCCGAATTACTAGGGCTCTTGGTCATGTTATTGCTGCGAGCTAGCCAGCTGTCTTCTCCCACACAAAAGCGGGTCATAAGTGTCATGAGGGCTGCCATAGATTTCGGCTTTTCCTGTCCTAGGTGCCGTGCAAGCCACTCGTCGCGGATGTTATGCTTGAAGGATGCTAGGGCCTCTGTGTCCGGACAGTCGACGATTTGATTTTTCTTGGTTAGGAACCGTGTCCAGAATTGTCTGGCCGATTCCTCTGGCTGCTGAATTATGTGGCTTAGGTCATCAGCGTCTGGTGGTCGCACATAAGTGCCCTGGAAATTGTCGAGGAATGCCGTTTCCAGGTCCTCCCAACAACCAATTGATTCTGCTGGCAAGCTATTAAGCCAATGTGATGTAACGCCCCAGATATACTTTCCATATTTGTATCCAACTCTTGCCGTTTCCGGCATTAAGTTATATTTATTTCTCGGGTTCGGGTCTTTGTCTCCGTGTGTTGTTTTCTTTTTCGTGCATCTCATATCATGTCATCTCGTGCATTGCATTTGCATACATGTTCATCTCATGCATTCGAGCATTTTCCCCGTTGTCCGTTTGCATTCCGGCGCTTCGTTCTCCTCCGGTGGTCATTTCTAGCTTTCTTTCGTGTGTGGGGATTAAACATTTCCGGATTGGACCGAGACTTGCCATGCGGCCTTGGTTTACTACCGGTAGACCGCCTGTCAAGTTTCGTATCATTTGGACTTCGTTTGATACTCCAACGGTTAACCGAGGGACCGAAAAGGCCTCGTGTGTGTTGCAGCCCAACACCCCCCAAATTTGTCCCAAAACCCACCAAACTCTGCTCCATGTCCTAGAGCGTTCGATCACGATCGCGTGGGCGAAAACCGCACCTCATTTGGACTCTCCTAGCTCCACTTATGCCTATATATACACCCCCCCCCATTCCTAATCTCAGATTCCTCCCCGTCCTCCTCAAAAAAAAAATAGATC